>NC_083825.1:11404318-11833763 GCF_015708825.2 Lethenteron reissneri
GGTGAGGGTGTGATTGGTGAGGATGAGTGGTCAGGGTGAGTGGTGAGGGTGAGTGGTGAGCGGTGAGGGTGAGTGGTTGTTGTGAGGGTGAGTGGTGAGGGTGAGTGGTGAGGGTGAGTGGCGGTTGTGAGTGGTGATGGGTGAGTGGTGAGGGGTGAGTGGTGAGCGGTGAGGGTGAGTGGTGAGGGTGAGTGGTGAGGGTGAGTGCTGAGTGGTGAGGGTGAGTGGTGAGGGTGAGTGGTGAGAGAGTGGTTAGTTTTGAGGGTGAGTGGTGAGGGTTAGTGGTGAGGGTGAGCAGTGAGGGTGATTGGTGAGGGTGTGATTGGTGAGGATGAGTGGTGAGGGTGAGTGGTGAGGGTGAGTGGTTGTTGTGAGGGTGAGTGGTGAGAGTGAGTGGTGAGAGTGAGTGGTGAGGGTGAGTGGTTAGGGTGAGTGGTGAGGGTGAGTGGCGGTTGTGAGTGGTGATTAGTGAGTGGTGAGTGTGAGGGTGAGTGGTGAGCGTGAGTGGTGAGTGGTGGGGGTGAGTGGTGAGCGTGAGTGGTGAGGGTGAGTGGTGAGTGGTGAGTGATGAGTGGTGAGGGTGAGTGGTGAGGGGTGAGAGAGTGGTTAGTGGTGAGGGTGAGTGGTGAGGGTGAGTGTTGAGGTTGAGTGATGAGGATTAGTGGAGAGTGGTGAGGGTGAGTGGTGATTGGTCAGTGGTGATTGGTGAGGATGAGTGGTGAGTAGTGAGGGTGAGTGGTGAGCGTGAGTGGTGGTTGTGACAGTGAGTGGTGAGGGTGAGTGGTGAGGCTGAATGGTGAGTTGAATGGTGAGAGTGAGTGGTGAGGGAGGATGGTGAGGGTGAGTGGTGAGTTGTGAGGGTGAATGGTGAGGGTGAGTAGTGAGTGGTGAGTGTGAGTGGTGAGTGATGAGGATGAGCTGTGAGTGGTGAATAGTGAGGGTGAGTGGTGAGTACAGTCAAAATGCACTGCTGTAATCATAGCAGGTACCACCACCACAGTATGTACTGATGTCATCATCGCAGGTACCACCACACTCGGTATGGACTGCTGTAATCATAGCAGGTATCACCACAGCAGTATGCACTGCTGTAATCATAGCAGGTACCACCACAGTCAGTATGCACTGCTGTAATCATAGCAGGTACCACCACAATATGCACTGCTGTAATCATAGCAGGTTCCACCACAATATGCACTGCTGTAATCATAGCAGGTTCCACCACAATATGCACTGCTGTAATCATAACAGGTACCAACACAGCAGTATGCATTGCTGTAATCATAGCAGATACCACCACAGTCAGTATGCACTGCTGTAATCATAGCAGGTACCACCACCACAATATGCACTACTGTAATCATAGCAGGTACCACCACAATATGCACTACTGTAATCATAGCAGGTACCACCACCATATGCACTGCTGTAGTGATAGCAGGTACCACCTCAGTCGGTATACACTGCTGTAGTGATAGTAGATACTGCTATCGAGTTGGTAGATACTGCTATATAGAGTTAGTAGATACTAAAACAGTCAGTATATACCAGTCAATACTGCTACAATCAGTATATACTACTATACAGTCAGTACATACTACCACGGTGAGTAGCTACTAGAGTCAGTAGATACTATTATAGAGTGAGTAGATACTGCTATAGAGTTAGTAGTTACTACTATAGTTAGTGGATATTATAGAGTCAGCAGATACTATACAGTTAGTCGTTACGACTATATAGTCGGAAGATACTACTGTCGGCCCAGTAAATACTACTATCGTCAGTAGTTACTACAGTCACTAAATGCTACTACAACAGTCAGTAGCTACTACTGGCTCAGTAGATACTACGGTACAGTCAGTAGATACTACTAGAGTCAATAGATACTACTTCCTCTGTTGTATGTAAGGTGTGTAGGTATATATACCTACGAGGGGTAAATATATTTCTTGAGGGGGGTGTCCACAATTTTCGGAAACCTTTTACATCAACTATTTACCCCACACTTTCTACAACTTTTTGGACTTGTGCAAGCCTCTTATATATTTGTTGGTATAGAAATGTACAAACGGCCCACCGGGCTTTGACAATACCTTAGTATCTGTGTATATATGTAAGGTTTTTAAGAAATATATTTTTCACCCGGGCAACGCCGGGTACTTCCGCTAGTACTCTATAAAAGCCTGCAATGGTTTTTGATTATATTTATTCATCAGTCTTTTATCAGAGCTGATCTACACCGTGGTAAATGACCTCCCTTCATGTGTTTATAGGCAAGGACCCTGCCTGTCATATGGGTCAGTTCCAACAGAAAATGATATACTGTATCACTCAAAATAATCATAAAGTGTTGTCGGCGAGAATACAGGCAGACCTTGCTTAACGATCAAGATACGTTCCTGGAAATGTGAGCACGAATCGAATCGGCCTAAAAGAGGGTAATTTTACCATTGTGTAGTGACTCAACTCGGAGGCAGTAAGACTTGGAGGCACTTCTTTATTTAACAAGCACAATCGGGAAAACACACCATACGTGGGTGCACACTATTGTCGGTGGCACTACCTAGAACAGTTGGTAGGCTGTCTGACTAGCAGCGCCCCGGGATAGTGAAAACGACGAGATGAATGGTGACGACGACGAGATGGTGACGATAGACTTGAGCAGCACGATGGGGGATCCCACTTCCAGCAAGAGCCACGAGGCCCCCCACAGGTGCCCCTCTTCTACTCTTAGCGTGGCCTCGCTCCGCCCTGGCCACGCCCCCTTTCTGGAACTTACTACTGGAACTTACTACTGGCTTCCCGAGGCTTGTGTGACTTTTCACCAAGATGGCCCCCTCTCGTGTATATCATGGCCTGCTGACTTAAGTACTGCCGTACACCACAGTTCCCCTTTTTCGCCAGCAGCCAGTGCTATGCCACTACAATTGTATACGTGGGGATGCGTTCCTGGAATTATTTATTTTGTATGAGCAAGATATGAGAGCTGCATTGGGGTATCGGTAACAGCTCTAATACAATTATTATAATCACATTAGGGTTAGTGCATTGTCTTTGAGTTGTGCACCTTTTGGCGTCATTGGGTCGAACACCGTATGACTAGGCTCTAAGGAAAGCTGTCTCTGGTGTGGACCAATCAATTTCAAGGACAATGCATATATTACCAGTATTGTGGTTAAAGTAAACATGATTCCTTGTAAAAAGGTTTCAGTTTTGTTGCCAGAAAAAAAAAACTATTTTGTATATGTTTCTTGAAGTTATTCGTTCTAACAACTTCTAAGTGGTTGAGGCTCATCTTCCATGCTAAACTGCAGTGGGCTCTCATCCGCCATCGGCGAGACATACTTTAGGATCTTCTCCGACAGAAAATGAGGGTTTTTTGTATCTGCAGTATCTGTACACAAAACACACAATGCATTTCAGTTGTCAAGCAATATTTAAAAACTATTATGTTAACAAATATATTAAATGCTCATAATTATAGTATTTCAATTGTTCTCTGTTTGCATGCGAGTGCAATAATTATCATCCTACATCCATTTGACACTTCTGTACATTTATTTTCCTGTAAATTATTTTTGTTTATTTTACAACGAATATAGCTAACGTTCATGACAGAAACTTTACTGATTCATCCTTGTACAGTATTTTAGATTTATTCAATACAATTGTTTTAGTTCTGATTTCTATTTGGTTGATTTCAGTCAGATTTCACAGTTGTAGTACTTGTTTTCATTTGCTTGCTTTTGTCTCGCAAATCAGACTCTTTCTGTCCCCCCGAGTTCCTGCCTGGCTAAACAAAATAAATTGAACTATTGAAACTAAACTTTTTTTATTTTACGAGGTAAGACCCACTGAGCTATATAGTTCTTTTTCAGAAGCGACCTGGCCACAAATGATAGCTTAACAAAGTGGCTTACGATGTGGGAATTTAGAGCAGCCAAATAATCTAAACGCATGTATCTAAATGTGGAGGGGAAAACCAGAGGACCCAGAGAAAAACCCACACGACCACAGGGAGAGAGACACGAAAACTCCAAATCTACAGGCGTCAGGGATGGGATCGAACCCACGATCTCTTGCATACCAGGTGAGGTAGTTCACATTTCGCCACTGTGGCGCCCATAATGTGTAAGGCCTTGCCCATGAACCCAAGTGACAATGCTAATGTAAGGTGTATATTCACCATCGTAAAGCACCAGCTGGACTTTGTTTCGGATGTCAATGTCACTTTGGATAATATCTTTTAGAGTGCAGTAGAACAGCTTGGCCTGCTCCAAGCGATCATCAGCGCTGAAACCTTTAGGAGTCTGGTTTGAAATGTCCAGCAGGGAGCGCAGTGGTGTAGCAAACTCCATCACGATGTAGTGCTCCTGCAGGAAGAATCATATCTGAACTTAGCCAATAAACCATGAAGAACGATACGGACATTCATGTCCGAGTGTCAAATAAACATGTACTACAACAACAACTTACATTTATATACACTTCGTCAGGATGTAAAAATTCACAAAAAAGATCCAATAATCATGACCCCCCACATAAACGTGAATATGAGTCGTCCCGCTAAAGCAGGGGTTGGCAACCAAAATAACAAGAGCTTTTTTTTCGAATTCGGTGTGCATGAATACAAGACGGTGGTCCTTAATAAATAACGTCACGATGCAGTCCATAAAGAGCCACATCCGGCTCTGGAGCCGCAGGTTTCTGATTTCTGCGCTCAACTTTATAAACCTTTAATCTGCATATCCCTATTACAGAGGCATCTGAATGTCATGTAGCTGGTAGGTGAAACGTACCACATTTTGGGCATCCAACACCCTGTGCACCGTGTGCTTAAAGCTGCGCATTGAGACGCCACCGCGGTTCCGCTGAATCTCAGGTAAGTTGCCATCGACGCTTATGTGTTGATCCTGTTCAGAAAACGTGTTCGTCACATGGCAGCTCAGCGGCAGGAGGATGAACAGCTTTTGCGTGCTCGCTGTAAACGTCCGTCCTGCACGTGTGTATTGTGCCAGTTTGACATCGAGTTCTGTAACAAAAAACGAAAAATCATGCACATGTGGAGAGGAAATTCAAGCGCCTTTCCCAGCCCACTCTGGTCATAGGTCACAGGGAAGCACCGGCCAATAGCCACCGGGAATGATTGACAGGCCAAGGAGGGCCAGAGCAAGCATGATTGGAGGTAAGCTACGGCAGGAGAAATGAGCGTGAAAGGTTAGATGGTTGGGATATGGGGGCAGAGTAGAATGAGGGGGGAAGGGCAGGGGAAAATGGAGAAAGAGTGGGGGGCGGACAGGAAATTCTGGGTAGAGGAGTCTCGTGCAGTGTGCGTTACCTGTTGGTCATAAATAGAGACCCTTTTTTGAACGCCGCACAAGCCGAATCCCTCCCTTCACGTGCATGGATTCCACAACGATATCCACTGAGCGTTTGGCCTCGCGAGGTTTTTTATTTGCGGAAATAGAATTTGGTCTCCAAGTCACACAATGAGATGTTACACGTAATTACCTGATTAACTTGCACGCCAAGGATAATCCTTTAAGCGCTGGTTTTATCGCCAAGATTTGGACAACTCGTAGATGAGCAGTTCCCAGAAGAGACTCGGGCTTAGTTGAATGCACGTTGCTTTCTCACCTGGCAACACTAGCTTGAGGTATCCAAAGTAGTAAGACCAAGCCAGGCCATGAGCCACATTGAGATTTTTCCTCTCAAATATGTCGGAGATGTCAGCTTTTGATGGGGCCTTCAAAGAGACAATAGTTAAACATATAATGTACAATTAGGGTAATATTAAACTAAACTATTTTAATTTCGATTTAAAGCTTTCGTGACTGCAGGGATTCGTATTCTTGGTTCTTTCAGTAAAGTCACGTAGAAGGGAAATAATAAAAATAAAACAATAAAATTCTCATGACGTTTCGATCGCAACACAAGCAATCATCATCAGGTATGCAAACCACAGCAAAAAAATGTTCTATTTTAACTTGAAGTTTTCGTGACTGCCGGAATCCATACTCTTTGGTTCTTTCTGTAAAGTCACGTAGGTTGAAAAAAAAAATCACGACGTTTCTATCGCAACACAAGCAATTGTCTTCAGGTAGAAAGATACAGCAGTAGAACTGCTGAACAAGAAAGGGCTTTTGCAACAAGAGACTATATATAGGTTTGAGGTGGGTTGTC
This sequence comes from Lethenteron reissneri, assembly GCF_015708825.2. Taxonomy (NCBI): domain Eukaryota; kingdom Metazoa; phylum Chordata; class Hyperoartia; order Petromyzontiformes; family Petromyzontidae; genus Lethenteron; species Lethenteron reissneri. The sequence goes on from NC_083825.1 coordinate 11,410,502, forward strand.
ACCCAATGGTAAGTAGGCGGGGTCAGAGATGGAAAGGAGTCGCGTCGCCGTACGCACGCACAAACAGCTGCGCCAAAGGAGGATTGGCATGCTGATGCAAATGAATATAATGGGAAATGAGCCCTGTTGTCGCACACAAGCAACGTCATCGTACGCACGCACAGAATCTGCGTTAAAGGTTTGGAACACATCACCGGCAGACGTGGCAAGATCTGAAATCGCTATCCTCAAAAACGCCAAAAAAAACATCAGTACAATCAGCAAGGATGAGTGGTTTGAACTCGCTCAATTAAAAAAGAGAGATATTGTCATCCTCTCAGCCGACAAGAGCAATGCCACTGTCATCATGGATAAAACCACATATAATAACAAAATTCAAGACCTTAATGATGGCAGTTACACCAAAATCAAGAGATCCTACCAACCGCCTGGCCAAAAAAACCAACAATATCACCACCAATTCGACTTCCCTAATCGAACCGACCAAAAAGCTATTTCTAAAACCTTCGGCTGCTGGACCACCCAGATTTTATGGCCTTCCAAAAATACATAAAGGTACTCCACTCCGTCCTATTGTATCCACCATTAATTAACCCACCTACAAACTGGACGGATTTCTGTCTGAGACCCTGCTTCCATTCACGGGCAAGACCACCTCAGCAGTACTTAATTCAGCTCACTTGGTTGCTCTAATCAAGGACATCTCACTGTCTCGGGATGATTTGCTTGTCAGTTTCGGTGTAGTCTCTCTGTTCACCAAGGTACCTGTGCCTGACACCATTGCAATCATTGAAGACTTGGTTCAACAGGGACTGAATTCTGATGTGCTTACTTTGGTGAGGCACTGCCTTACCAACATTTACTTCACCTGGAATGGTACATTCTACAAACAAGAGGAAGGTACCCCAATGGGTTCTTCCTTATCGCCAGTGGTAGCAAATGTTTTCATGGAGAAATTTGAAACAGATGCCATCCTGACATCCACCCTATGTCCTTCCTTGTGGAAAAGATACGTAGATGACACGTTCGTCATCTGGCCAAATGGCCAGACAGCACTGGACCAATTTTTAAACCACATCAATTCCATATGTAGTGAGTCCAACTGAGTCGCAGACGCTATCTTGGGAGCAACACTATTTATTCACGTAACAATACGTAACATAACACAACCTACGCTCGGGTCTCGAATGCCCATCTAACCACGCTACGGCAGAACTAGACACGGTTCGCTATCCCGGTCCGGACCACAAGCTGGGTCCCGGACTTCGTGGCTCGAGGCTTCTTCTCCCCGATGTGTATCTTTGAACACCAACACTTGAAGAACCCCGAGCTGCTCACGGAGCTCTCATTATATGCCCCCGGGCTGGGGCTGGCTCCGCCCTTAGCCCCGCCCACCTTCCAGGCCTCTCGAGCTCCCTCTCGAATGTTCCCGAGAGCCCCTCGGAACCACGTGACCGCCCCTCGGCCCCCGTCCACCGGTGGGCCCCCTCCAGCATCGTCCTGTCACCTGACAACAGGTCAGCCAGAGTATCATGCTCCAGGGTAACCCTGGCTGGCTGACGCTCGCTCTCGCTCCCTCACTGGGAGCTGGCACCGCACACGGCTCGCAGTGCCTCCGTGCTAACCAGCGCTCACCCAACCACCGCTAGTGTTGGTACTGTAGCCCGCAATCCGGGCTGCCCGTAATGACATTACCGGCCGTGACTTCGCAAGTCCCGGCACCACACAGTGACAAGTAAAGTCACTACACATACACCAATCCATCAAATTCACAATGGAAGTGGAAAATGAAGGCAAGCTACTATTCCTGGATGTTTTAATCGAGAAGAGACCTGATGGCTCGTTGGGACATTCTGTCTACAGGAAAGCCACCCACACGGATTCCTTTCTAAAGCCTGATTCCCACCACCATCCAGCCCAGAAGAAATCCCTCGTCAAAACACGACACCATAGGGCACGTTGCATCTCCGACCAGCAACACCTAGCCAGTGAGCTGGAGCACGTACACCAAACCCTCAAGATGATTGGATATTCAAACCGCACAATCCGAAAAACTGTATTACCAACTATGGCGAGAGAGCCATCTGAGGACCAAATCAAACCGTCACCTTGCCATACATAGTAGGTGTCACCAAAAATATTTCCAAAATCTTGAACAAACACAAGATCCAGGTTCAATTCAACACAGTACACAAAATCCGTGATCTGATCCCATCTGTGAAGGATGCGATTCCTGACATGCAATACCCTGGTGTCTACAGACTAAGTTGTGTTTGCGGTAGCAGTTACATCGGGGAAACGAAACAACATGTCTCGGACCGTGTACGCGAACACAAGGCAGATTTGAAACACGGCAGAACCAATACTTCTGCAGTGGCTGATCATTATAATGCAGTGGGCTCGCACGATATAGTTTTTTCCCGAGACCAAGGTACTCTGCAAACCTTCGGGCTACCATCAAAGATTTGTCCATGAAGCCATCCAGATATATAAACAGACACAATTTCAACCGAGAAGATGGGTACAAGCTGAGCAATCATTGGATGTTATTAACCAGGTAAGTTATAACTTGCTGTGATGTTTCCATCCTTCCTGCCGTTGTTTAGCAGTTATTTCCGACTGAATTCTCACTGGCACGGCCACCGTTATAGTGGTTCTCCGGCGTTGATACGCTGGCCTCTCACTGTGCAGCAGCCAACGCCGCAGCTTGTGTTGCCCACGAGGTGGCGCTATGCCCGGTCTTCTGACACAGACATGCTATCTTCACTAACAGCCACCGCTGCCCGCTTTTGCCTCGATGTAACAGTAGCTCTCGCTGTTAAATAGGCTGCATGTCTCTCCCATTAACGCAGCTATTGTACCTGCGTGCGGCGATGGTGCTCGTGTGCGACGACGGGGCTCATTTTCCCATTGTGCTCGTTTGCATTAACATGCCAATCCTCCTTTGACGCGGTTGCTGTGCGTACTACGACGGTGCTCGTGTGCGACGACGGGGATCATTTCCCATTGTACTCGTTTGCATTAACATGCCAATCCTCTTGTTGGTTCTTTCGGTAAAGTCACGTAGAATGGAAATAATAAAATAATAAAAATAAAACATAATAAAATAATTCTCACGACGTTTCGGCTACAACGCAAGCAGCCGTCCTCAGGTGAAGAATGAACAGGTCTGATTTATGTTCACGGATGAAGTCCGATACATGTCGTTTGGTTTAAGTGTGATTTGTAGAGTGTCTTGTCTAACTGATCTAGTTCGAATTATTTTATGTTTTTTATTTTTATTTTATTATCTCCATTCTACGTGACTTTACCGAAAGAACCAAGAAGATGAATCCCTGCAGTCACGAAAGCTTTAAATCGAAATTTAATCGCCACTACGGGGTGGGATTCCACAAAACTTTAAGATCTTTCAACAAACTCTGGGATAAGAAGGCTCAGCTAATCGAGTCTCTCACCTTTCTTAAGAGATTCCGTGACTCTAAGGTAATACCAATCGCATTTACACTAACCTCTGCTGCTGTAACTTCTTCTAATGCTAAACGAATTCTGTCTAGAACTAGCTTGGCTCTTATCTCTGAGAAAATCAGACTTACGCGCACTGAACTAGATCAGTTAGACAAGACACTCTACAAATCACAATTAAACCAAATGACATGTCTCAGACCGCATCCGTGAACATAAAGCAGACCTCTTCATTCTTCACCTGAGGACGGCTGCGTGCGTTGTAGCCGAAACGTCGTGAGAATTATTTTATTATGTTTTATTTTTATTATTTTATTATTTCCATTCTACGTGACTTTACCGAAAGAACCAAGAAGATGAATCCCTGCAGTCACGAAAGCTTTAAATGGAAATGCCAATCCTCCTTTAATGCAGCTTATTTCTACCTACATGACTTTACCGAAAGAACCAAAGAGTATAAACTATTTTATTTAAACTATAAACTTTTTTTATTTGAAGCTTTCGTGACTGCAGGAATCCATACTCTTTGGTTCTTTCGGTAAAGTCACGTAAGTATAAAATAAAATAAATCACGACGTTTCGGGTGCAACACAAGTGTTCGTCATCAGGTGGGAAAGCATGATCTGCTGCTCGGCAGACTGTATTAAAAGGTTTGAAATGGGTGTAGCCCAAGGGTCATAAAGAAGTGGGCGGGGCTAGTGATGTTAATGTGAGAAATTAAGATCGGAGAGCTGCCTCCTCGACAAGGGCACGGAAGTGGCTATGTTAATGTGAAAGATTAGCATATTAATGTGAAATCGAAGAGTGGTGCAATCCAAAGCGGCCTCCTCGACGAGGGCATGGAAGTGGCTATGTTAATGTGAGAGATTAGCATGTTAATGTAAAATCGAAGAGTGGTGCAATCCAAAGGCATGAGATTGCAACCCAAAGGGTACAATCCAAAGGTCATGTGAGCATGAGAGTGCAATCTAAAGGCATGACGGACGCTTGTGTTGCGCCAGATACGTCGTGATTTTTTTAAATTTTATACCTACGTGACTTTACCGAAAGAACCAAAGAGTATATACACTTTTTATTTTACCAGTTAAGGCCCACTGAGCTATATAACTCTTTTTCAGAAGCTACCTGGCCACGCATGATAGCTCCACGAAGTGGCTTAATACCTGATCATTTATAGCAGCCAAATACTCTAATCGCGACCACGGGAAGAGAGACATGCAAACTCCAAATATCCAGCAGGCGTCAGGGTCGGGATCGAACCCACGACTTCCTTCATACCAGGCGAGAGAGTAAACATCTTTCCACGGTGGCGCCCATTATTACATGGGGCCTACATTGTGGGTCGCAAAAATCTGTCAAAACTTGACCCCTCCCTGTACGCACGCGTACTTTTTACACCCCCCCACCACCTGCGTACGTATGCTTGACACCCACCCCCGCATCCTATAAAACGGCCGATATTTAATCCACGCAGAAACGATCAAAGATTAATAATATTAACGTGTTTAAGCAAACAGATAGTCCACCGCTGGCTGCATTAAATAATGAAGTTGCATACCTTGGCCACTTATTTTGCTGAGCTGCGTGATAGCTAGCAGATAGGGGTATGTGACATACAAGTGACCCCTCTCCCACAGTCCTACTTCTCCCGGTAGTACTTGTCTGACAGCTGAAGAAACTGAACTGTGGCTCATTTGAAGGCCAATGTAGACAGATTTATTATTGTCGAGGCTTCACCCCCCCCCGCCCCCCGTTTCCTATGCGTATGTACATTGTCAGTAGACCCCCATACACAAGCGTACGCATTTGAGTTAATCCCCCCTCCATGCGTACGTACTAAATGGATGGCCCCTTACCACAACTCTGCTCCCAACGCCTGAGCTCCACACCTTCACCAACTTGTGATGTGGGGTCAAATAAACGCCACCACCTACACAGTGTGGGGAGGCCCTCGTCCAGCAGTGGGTTGACAAAATGGCTACACGTCGACATTTTAAACTGAACCAAAACTGAGCAGAAAAGCCATATTTTTTTCCGTGATTCATCTTCTTGGTTCTTTCGGTATAGTCACGTAGAATGGAAACAATAAAAATAATAAAATAAAGCATAATAAAATTATTCTCACGTTTCGGCTACAATGCAAGCAGCCATCTTCAGGTGAAGAATGAAACACTGCCAAGCTTGGAGCGTATATATAAGCTGGGTTGGAGGTGGAAGAAGAGCGCCTTGACAAAATAATTTGCATATCAAGGCATTTAGCATATATCCCATAATATGCTAAATTCATCTTGATATGCAAATTATTTTGTCAAAGCGCTCTTCTTCCACCTCCAACCCAGCTTATATATACGCCTATATATACGCTCCAAGCTTGGCAGTGTTTCATTCTTCACCTGAAGACGGCTGCTTGCGTTGTAGCCGAAACGTCGTGAGAATTATTTTATTATGCTTTATTTTATTATTTTTATTGTTTCCATTCTACGTGACTTTACCGAAAGAACCAAGAAGATGAATCCCTGCAGTCACGAAAACTTTAAATCGAAATTTTTTCCGTGACTCAAAGATATAATCCAAACAGAGACCACAAACACAAGTGATGACTCGTGGTAACCTAATGCATATTACTGAACTGTATACATCACGTCCGTCGCCGACAACCTGTGTGAATCAGTACGGCAAATGCAGTGGTGGGGGGTGCTCGCTCCATTTTGTTATTAGTTAACTTACAAAACAACCTTCAGTTTTCAAATGTGTTTAAGCGTGACATTGTATTACACAAAGTACTGTACAGCAAAACCCTGACTAGTTGGACTAACGAGGGGGAAGCCCTGATCCAGCAGGATGAAAAGTCCGGCAGGGCAGGAATTTGATTAAAATCAATGTAAAAACCCAACAATATCCCTGTATACGGTACACGTGTAGTGTGATGAAAAATGTGGTGCACACCGTTGGCCGAGGGCAACCGAGGACAAACACGTGCGCGTATGCAACATAACATTGCACGGGCAAACTGCCACCTAATTTGGGAGAGAAGCAGGTGCAGACCGGGTCGGCCAGGGGTTGTCACGCTGACACCAGAGGTGTTGCCAGGGAGACGTGCGATAAGGGGTGATTGATGGCCTGACAGGCGCCAGCCTGTCTGGCCCTAATGAGACACAAGGGAGGAGCTGGACAATTGGGAGGGGGATATAAGGACGTGTGTGAGAGTGGAGCGGGAGTTTGTGTTGTGGGGAGCAAGAGAGAAGACATCTCACCGCTGCCGGGAACGGACCTCAACCCTCACGAGTCGCCGGGCGGGTGATGGTTGATCCCCCTGCCCGGGTCGGACGAGTGAGTGGGTCTGAGGGAACGTAGGCTGTGGGAGCGCTGCTGTGTGCAAGCCTGTGTGAGCACTGCTGTGTGGAAGCCTCTGTGTGAGCGCTGCTGTGTGGAAGCCTCTATGTGAGTGTGGCTGTGTGCAAGCCTCTGTGTGAGCGCTTCTGGTGTGCGGAGCTTTGAGTGCGGAGCTGCTGAGAGCAAGAGCTGCTGTGTGCAAAGCCATGAGTGCGGAGCTGCTGAGAGCAAGGGCTGCTGTGTGCAGGTGTAGCATAGATAAAAGTGGGAATTGGTTGACAGAAGAGACTAGCGACATTGACAGGAGTGCCTACAACTGGTGCAAGAATAGGCTAATAAAGTGTAAGCAGGTGACCTGTTACGTGTCAGACTGAGTGATTTTACAAAACACTACACACGTGTACCTGTGTAAAATACATGAGCCCAGAACTGGTGTGCCTGTGCGCTGTACAGCGTGGTATGTCTGTCGGTCTTTGATTAGCGTCAGAAATTCCTCAGTAATCGATCACTTTCTCACTATTCGATTCGTCAAACGAAATGGAATCGTGAATATAGAGAGGCATTGGGAGGTGAATCGGTCGGGTTACGCACAGGGCGTTAGAGACCACGACCCCACCGACCTCACCACGCCTCGCCTATTCTCACATGGTGTTGGACCAGATGACGCCAGAAGGCGCACGTCATCTGGTCCAACACCATGTGAGACTAGGCTCTAAGGAAAGCTGTCTCGGGTGTGGACCAATCAACTTCAAGGACAGTGTATACATTATCAGAGTTATGTTTTTTTTTGCATTCCGACTGCAGGTATTGTGGTCAATGCAAACATGACTCCTTGTAAAAAAAAAGGTGTCAGTTTTGTTGCCAGATAAAAGGGTAAAAAAAAACAATATTTTTCTACTGGCAAATGAGGTTCCAATGGTGACATTGTTCCTTCTTCAGGACCCTCACTACAGGCGCATTGGGTACGCAGTTCAACCTCCCCAGAGACCCTGGCTGACGGAGGAGTTGTTCCGGCTGTCTGAGAAAAAGCGACAGGCCCACTCCCACCGTCTGCAGCATCCCAGGTTGGAGAATGAGGCTTACCACAGCGTTCATTCGGATAGACGTGCGGTGCGAAAAGGATGAGTGGTGGTCGCGGGTTACTGAGGATATGGAATATCATTCAGTAGCCCGCAATAAAACAATTACTTGATCACCATCCTTAATGGAAGTAACTGTGATCCAATCTCTGACACCCAGGAACAGGTCTGCAAGTCGAAATAGAATTTGTGAGTTCTTGGGGGAGGGGAAAATCCCTCAGCACAGATAACATCATGGGGCAAGGTGGGGGTGATCCTGCTGGGGCTACTGTGCATCAAATATTGGAAGTAGCCATCTCTTGTAAGTGGCTGGCTGAGATGCCATCTGTTAAGGCGATGCAAAGGTAATCCAAAGTCTAAGAATAGGATAAGCGCCGGCCAGACATCTCCAAATCTAACTGCTGAGAGTGGCATTTGTCTACAGACTGCCATATATGACAAAAACACAAGTGTCTGGACCACAGGATGGGTTTTGCAAGATTGAAAGGAATACCTGGTGGTCCCCCTCTTTAAGAAGGGGGACCATACTGGTTGTAACGTCTCTGATGTATTGATCTGGTTAAGGCCTATGTTACCTTCAACAGGTGAAGGCTCTGGGTTGTTCTGTACTTTTGGGGTCCGTGACTGCTCACAATCACTAAGGACCTTCATGATGGTGAGCAGGCACAGGTGTAGGGGTGTTAAAGAGAGGGCCCGTTATGCATGGCAGCCTATGGTAAACAAACACAGTGGGCGGGGCTACGTAAGTGCACGAGGAGGTGCCCTCTACGACGTCCGAGCCAGACACCCTGGGGGGGGCTGGTTCGAACGTTATGATCCCCCGGGGCCCCACCCCTCAGGGAGGGGTTGGGTATAAAAGGGGATGTTTCAAAGGGCTCGGGAGTTATGTTTAAGCTAAAGGGAGAAGACTGAAGACGTCTTAGATAGAGCCCTGGACTCCCCTAGTTCGATGTCCTTTTCAGGGCCGGACAGGACTGAGCCAGCGGCGTGGTCCCGAAAGCCAGAGCCGGTGCTCTTGTAAGAGCTGGTCTGGAACTCCGGGTACCAGGCCCGACTTACCAGTGTCGGGCCAGATAGCCTCCCCTAGCCCATTAGTGGAGGACTCGGGGCTAGGACAGAGTTAGCTAAGGGTGTATCCCGAGTTATACGGGTGAGGGGGCCGATACCCCCTCGAGGGTTATATGCCCACTGTCGTATTGTGAAATAAATATACGTGTGCCTCAACCTCGGTGTCAAGCGTCCTCACCGGTACTTCAACTGGTGTCAGAAGTAATACGAACATGGACACGCGGAAAACAGCTCGGGCCAAAGTACCGCAAGAGGAAGACACTGCCGAGATCGTCGAGCCCGAGACGGCTCCACAAGACATGGTGCAGCCGGGGCCTGACGCCTTCTTACCGGGGCATCAAAATGAAGAGGGGCCGCAGCCAGACGCGTTACGGCTGGCTCACGGGAGGCTGGCGGAGCTGCTGTATGCCGCTGCCGCCACGCTGGAGACCATCACGCGATTGGGGGCCGGTGATCCACCACGGGGCGAGGCGAGCCAACGACCAGGGCGCCTTCCCGCCATTTCGGAACAGTCGGAATTTGAATTTCCCGCCATCGACGCTACAGCTGTTCAGGGCGTGGCCAGCCTGAACATCCGCTCCGACATCGGCATCGCTGGAGCTGCAGCGTCATCACCGCCGGAGGGTGCGTCATCACAACCGCGACAGGTGATCCCATCGGCCGTTCGCACCGATGCACAGCCGAGTGGCGGTGACAACAACCTGCGGGAGTCTACAACAACCGCTGCGCTACATCAGAGACTGCCCCCGCTGAAGGAGTTCATCGGCGCGGAGGGAGACTGGGCCGGCTTTCGACGCCGTTTCCTCGCCCATCAGGAAATGGCAAAATGGTCGGATGAGGAGGCTCTCTGCGCGCTGCCGGCGCTCCTCGACGGCGACGCGCTCGCCGCCCTCACATCAGCGCCGAGAGAGAAGCGGTCTACGCTTCCGATGGCGCTACAGCTGCTGGGCGGGGTCTATGGACCATCAGCTGAATGCCGACAGCAATTTTACGACCGCAAGCGGGGTGAAAAGGAGTCGCCCCTAGCATACCGGACGAGCCTCCTGGCGATGGCTAAGTCGGCCTTCCCTCGTATGGACGATGACGGCGTGGACGCAATGGTCACGGAGAAAATCCTCCTCCTGGCAGACGACCTTGACATCGCTGTCGTCGCTCAGGAGGACGCGGAGATGACATCGCTCCAGGCGGCGCGGCTCCTCCACGCTAACCTCCTGTCACTGCGGCGGAAAGCCAGCAGGGCATCGGCGGGGCGTGCGGTGGCTGCAGCCACCCTTCCGACGGAGGAGCTCTACGCCGTCGACCACCGACGGCAACAGGCGACGGGAGCACGGTCGGGCCGGGACGGGTCGGGCCGTTTCGACCATCCGTCACCTCCGACGGCGCTCCCGCGGTGTTTCAACTGCGGCGTCCGGGGCCACGTCGCCTCGGGGTGCCGCTCTCCTCGTCAGCGCGGGACGACACCTCAACGGGACGACGGGCCTCATCACAAGCTCCACCATCATAACCCGGCGAGTCGCGGCACCCCACATGTTTGGCCCACGCACACGCCCGTCACGCACTCAAACACCGCAACGAGAGGGGGGCCGATATCGCGCACCATCGCACCATCACGCACCACTCTGGGTACTCATATCGAACCCGGCCAGTGGTCCGTGCTGGCCGATCGTGTGGTAGCCACATCGTCGGGGTCGTCGGCCGTTGTGGGGCACATCGACGGGGTTGAGGTGCGCATCCTGGTCGATACGGGAGCATCGGCGACCATTATTTCGGAGTTAATTTACAATATTCTCCCTGTCCAGAGCCGTCCTTTGATGCCTGTTAACGTACCATTCTATGCGGCTAACGGGGGCTCACTTGGCATCATCGGACAAATTCGGGCCCAAATTTGTATTGGGGAAATTAAATTGTCTGGGCCAATTTTTGTTTCCTCCTCGCTGGCGGTTCCGTGCCTGCTGGGGACGGACTTCCTGGCCAGAATGCCGATTAGGATATTAATCGACCAGGGATGCATTGAGCTCCCGTCGGGCAGACGTATGGCGTTTCTGCCATCGCCATTTACGACTCGGACGGCGTTCGCGACGGTGCCGGCATTCGTAGAGAGAACGGTGCGCGTCCCTCCGGGGGCGCAAATGTTGATTCCTTTGAAACTTCGGCGGCCCTTCGCTAAGGGTATTGGGGCCCAAGGGGTTCTGCTGGGGCCGTCTAGGGCCGGGGTTAGTGGACCTCATTTACTTCCGGCCCAGACCATAGTAAGAGGGGACGGTGAACCCTTCATCGCGGTCCTCAATGTGGGCTCGCAGACGGTGGTGGTCCCACAGGGGACCGTGCTTGCTCACGCAACGCCGGTGCCATGTGAGGAACCCGTCGCAAATCACGTCAGCGTTGTCCCTGCGCCGCGACCGCATTCGGACAGCGATGAAGGGTGGCTCGAGGCGCTTTGTGCGGGATCGACGGACCTGTCAGATTCAGAGCGTCAACAACTTAAAACACTTCTGCGGGAATTTTCCGACGTTTTTAGTCGGAATAAATACGATTTGGGTTGTACTCACCTGCTGCGTCACCATATTGACACGGGTGACAGCGCGCCAATTCGCCAAAATCCGTTTCGGTTGAGTCCCGCCGAAAAGGACCATGTCAAATCGGCTGTTGATGACATGTTGGCCGCCGACATCATTTCTCCTTCCACCAGCCCTTGGGGAGCGCCGATCGTCCTGGTTAAAAAGCAGGACCGTTCGTTGCGGTTTTGCGTTGATTTCCGGCGCCTTAACAAAATTTCGGTTGCCGACGCATACCCGCTCCCTCGGATGGATGAATCGCTGGACGCCTTGGCGGGAGCGCGATTCTTTTCCACACTAGATTTACTTTCGGGATTCTGGCAGCTTCCTCTGGACGATGATTCGAAGCCTAAAACTGCTTTCCGTACACCGCACGGCCTGTTCCAATTCAACCGGTTGCCGATGGGCTTACACTCAGCGCCGGCAACTTTCCAGCGTTTGATGGAATTGGTTTTGGCTGGATTGCAATGGGAGTCGTGCCTCATTTATTTGGATGACGTTATCGTCTTTGGTAAAACTTTTGACGAACATCTCCAGAGGTTGCGGGCGGTTTTCCTAAAGATGCGGGCTGCTAATTTGAAATTCAAGCCCCAAAAATGCCATTTGTTGCGCGATTCGGTGCGTTATTTGGGGCACATCGTGGGACGCTCAGGTATTGCTACTGATCCCGCCAAAACGCAGTGTGTCAGCTCCTGGCCGACTCCCACCTCGGTGGGAGAGGTCAGAAGTTTCATTGGCTTCGCGTCGTATTACCGACGGTTCGTCGCTGATTTTGCGACAATTGCCAAACCCCTGCACGCTTTAACATCTAAAGGGGTTCGGTTCCACTGGGGTCAAGAGGAGGAGGCTGCTTTCTGCTCCCTTCGGGACGCCCTGGTAAAAGCCCCTCCCTTGGTTTACCCCGATTTTTCTAAGCCCTTTTTGCTCGACACCGATGCGAGCAACACGGGTATTGGGGGTGTGCTTTCCCAGGTGGTTGATGGCGTGGAACGGGTGGTCGCGTACGGTAGTCGGGTGTTGTCTCCTGCGGAGCAAAGATATTGTGTCACCCGTAGGGAACTGTTGGCAATTGTCTATTTCATCCAACAGTATCGCCCATATCTGTACGGTCGGCATTTCACCGTCCGCACAGATCATGCGGCACTACAGTATGCCCTGCGAGTTCAACAACCATCGGGACAGTTGTCTCGATGGTTGGAGATTCTCCAGGACTTTGATTTTGAAACCACCTACCGTAAGGGCGTTCGCCATACGAATGCGGACGCTCTGTCGCGCATGCCAACCACCTCCGAATGTGCATGCCTCCTGGGGTCGGGACGTTGCAGGCCTTCAGGGGACGCATCGGTTCCGGTCTTGGCAGCCACCGACGACGACGAAACATTAATTACTAATTCGATCGAACAACAGGGAAGAGATTCCCTGTTGGGGTTGCCCGTCACTGAATGGGGGCGCCTCCAGATGGAGGATACCTCCCTCCTCGGGTGGCGTCGTCGCGTCGGGGGTGCTGGGCGTGTGAAGGGTGATTCTGATGCATGGGAAATGGTGCAAGGTCTGCTGATGCATTGGGACGGGAAATCCCAGCGACATCGGCTGGTGGTCCCTTCTGGGTTGCGAGGCAAGGTGGTGTGGGCAGCGCATGAGCGCCTATTACACCTGGAGACCCAAAAGACTCTTGCCCTGCTACAACTTGATTTTTTTTGGCCTGGCATGACGAGGGATGTTGGGGATTTATTGGGATCATGCCCTCGGTGTGCGCAACGGAAACCGCCGGCGCGGGAGTCTAACCCACCCTTGCAATCGATCAAAGTGTCCAGAATAAATGAGCTTGTCGCGCTGGACATTTTGGGCCCATTTCCCGCCACCCCCAGGGGCAATAGATATTTGTTGACTGGTGTGGAGTATTTTACACGCTGGCCTATGGCCTGGCCCCTTGCCAACCAGTCGGCAGCAGCCATCGTGGAGGCCTTTGTTCAGGGATACGTCCTGGACAAAGGTGCTCCGGAGCGGCTGCTAACCGACCAGGGCAGAAATTTTTCCGGTAAATTACTCAAACAAGTCTGTGAGCTCCTAGGCACGAAGAAAATTCGTACCTCCCCGTATCACCCGCAAACTGACGGGATGGTCGAGCGCCTGCATCGCACCATTACGTCAATGATGTCACAGCAGGTCTCGGACTCACAGACCGACTGGGACCTGCATATTCAAGGGGTCTTGGCGGCATACCGGATGGCACCCCATGCAGCTACGGGATTTTCCCCCTTTTACCTCATGTACGGTCGCGAACCCGACCCGCCTGTGCGCGCCCAGCTGCAGATCCCCGAGCCGCAAGGGAAAACTAAATTGGCTGACCACATCAAATTTAATCTGGCCAAATTAACAGAGGCGCGGGATGCTGCAATGCTAAACTCGGACCTCCGTCAAAAGGCGAATGAGCGCCTCAGGCTGGGTCGGGCGCACATGATACAGTGGAAGCCGGGGGACAAGGCCTGGCTGCACTGTCCCCAAGTGCCACTGGCAACCTCCTCTAAGCTGGTGCGGCCGTGGCGGGGCCCTGTGGAGGTGGTCGAAGTTTTGCGACCACAGTGCGTGCGCATTAAATGGGGGAAGCGGCGATGGTTCGTGCACCCCTCTAGATTAAAACCCTTCGTTGCGGTACACAAACCCACTTCACACATGCGTGGCCAAGCGTGTGGGGGGGTCGACCGACTCACTGGGTCCGTCTCCGTCGTTCTCACCTAATGCCTTGCCGGCCGTGCCACCTCCAGGTGCATCAGGACTGACGGGCTCACGCCCGACCACCCCTCCTGGGGATACCGACGGTCGCGCGGCATCGGATGAGGACTCACTCCGGGACGGACAATTGCCACCTGACGGTCCGCCACCCGGGGTTACCCCGTGTGAGGGGCCCGCTGCAAGGACGCGCGCAAAAATGCGCAGACTGTTATGAGGCCGGAAGATGTGTACATAGGTTGTGTTCATTGTGTGTTGTGTGGGTGGTGTGTTCCCTGCCCATTGAAATGTACATACGTTGGGTTCACCTGGTGTTGTGTGTATGGTGGGTTCCCTGCAAATTGTATATAGGTTGTTTTTTTTACAGAATTCGTATTTATTCAAGGGGGGATGCGTCGGGTCGTTTTCTCTTCTTGCTGTTGCATTTTGTTGTGTTCTTGTTGCTGTTCTTGTTATTGTTGAAAAATAGTGAGGCACACGCGCGGTCAAGGTGTAAATGCACTTTTATTGTCATTTTTGTATGTTGGCAGCCGGGACGGCTGCAAGCTATGCGGGGGGGGGGGGGGGTGATGTAGGGGTGTTAAAGAGAGGGCCCGTTATGCATGGCAGCCTATGGTAAACAAACACAGTGGGCGGGGCTACGTAAGTGCACGAGGAGGTGCCCTCTACGACGTCCGAGCCAGACACCCTGGGGGGGGCTGGTTCGAACGTTATGATCCCCCGGGGCCCCACCCCTCAGGGAGGGGTTGGGTATAAAAGGGGATGTTTCAAAGGGCTCGGGAGTTATGTTTAAGCTAAAGGGAGAAGACTGAAGACGTCTTAGATAGAGCCCTGGACTCCCCTAGTTCGATGTCCTTTTCAGGGCCGGACAGGACTGAGCCAGCGGCGTGGTCCCGAAAGCCAGAGCCGGTGCTCTTGTAAGAGCTGGTCTGGAACTCCGGGTACCGGGCCCGACTTACCAGTGTCGGGCCAGATAGCCTCCCCTAGCCCATTAGTGGAGGACTCGGGGCTAGGACAGAGTTAGCTAAGGGTGTATCCCGAGTTATACGGGTGAGGGGGTCGATACCCCCTCGAGTGTTATATGCCCACTGTCGTATTGTGAAATAAATATACGTGTGCCTCAACCTCGGTGTCAAGCGTCCTCACCGGTACTTCACAGGTAAAGCTGCTTGGCCGGGAGTTAGAGCCATTCCCTGTTCAATTTGGGGTGTGATTGGAATGTTCTCTGGCTCCCACGTTATTTAACCGTTTTTGACCACGTAATTCTAGCTTTCAATGGCTGTACCATTTTTATTTGGAACAGATAAAATGGGAGGCTAATCGATGCCTGGGTTGTGGTCATGGGATGGCTCCCTATTGGCCAACCATGTTATGTATGCTGATGATCTAACAATTGCTGCTCACTCTTGGGAGTTGGAGGCTCTGATGTTGAACCTGGAGCATGGCACTAAGAGATGGGGCCCTTACCATCCGTCCCACCAAAACTAAGCACCTGCCTGGATATTTTGTGTCATTCAACACTCCACTGCCTGGACTTCCCATGAGTGATGGGGCAGTTGTGGAGAGTGGATAAATTTACATACCTGGGTAGTGTGCTTATGAGCAGTTCTGGTTTGGCAGCAAAGGTATCACTCCAAATCAGTTGAACGGCATTATCTTTTCATCAGCTGCGTAACACTGC
The DNA here is from genome assembly GCF_015708825.2 of Lethenteron reissneri. NCBI lineage: Eukaryota > Metazoa > Chordata > Hyperoartia > Petromyzontiformes > Petromyzontidae > Lethenteron > Lethenteron reissneri. The sequence continues at coordinate 11,426,410 of NC_083825.1, forward strand.
GGCAGTTACCCGGCCTATCATTCCACACAAAGCTTCAGGTCTTCTCGGCCAAAGTTAGTCCCTCCCTTATCTATGCTTGCAAAACAAAGACCCTCTGAACGAAGATCTGTGCCGGTTTTAACATTCAGGCTGGCCTGCATACGATCCATCCTGGGTTTAAACAGATTGAATTGTGTGACGAGCTCATAGATCCTTGAAAGATCTGGACACATTCCCATCCGTGAGCTCCTCCGGCAGGCGAGGCTGCATTTGATGGGTCATGTAGCCCACATACCCAGCCACCGCATATCCAAGCAGCTTCAGTTTTGTCGGATAGAGGGGGCTAATCGGGCATGGCATGACCTACATAAGAGATGGGCTGATGTAGTACAGGAGGATGAAGATCTGCGTGGACTTGCCGATGAATGGTACCAGTGGTATCAAGATCGTAGTACAGGAGGATGAAGATCTGCGTGGACTTGCCGATGAATGGTACCAGTGGTATCAAGATCGACTCTAGGAAGGAGGCTCGTGAGGACATTACTAGGCAGCTGGAGGCAGTCGCCCTCTAACAACAGCGGAAAGCAGAAGAGCAATGCTCATGGCAGTGATCAGAGCACCGGGTGGCTAAAACGCAACACGTTTGTACAGTAGGGGGCACAGGTGGTGCATCTGCCAGTCATCTCAGTATTTGACACTTCATGTGGCCACAGTGCACTTATCCTGGTACAAGCACCATGGTGCTGTCACTGCCACTTTGTGGCAAATGTTTTTTTTTTTGTTGAGTGGGTTTGGATTAGACATGCTCTTTAACGAACCTCAACCCCTTCCCTTCCCACAAGCTAAAGTTACACCTTACCACTGTACCCAGTAACATAAATCATCAACTACTGATTATTTGATGAAAAGCAATCAGTTATCCCAATTACTCAAAACACGTGGTAATCACCGACCACTACCCACTGCCCCTCCCTTATCGCGCCTCCCAGGCATCCCCCACCACTAACGTATTACCAAAATACATTAAATATACTGTTTGGTTCTTTCAGTAAAGTCACGTAGGTATAAAATAAAATAAATCACGTTTCGATCGCAACACAAGCGGTCGTCCTCAGGCGGAAAAAATAGAATCCAGCAGTGGAACTGCTGAACTAGCGAGAGAGCAGCTACAACAAGGCTATATATGTGGCGATGGGCAAGCAAGCGGGGTCTGAGCTGGAAAGGGATTCCGCTCCCGGACGCAAGCACCTCAGTTGTGTTAATGGGGGAGATTAGGGAGAGAGGAATTAGGGAGGGAGATTAGCATGAATGAGCTTCCGTCGCCGCATAAGAGTATCATGCCCGCATATGCGCACAACAGCAGTGTTAATGAGAGATTACCATCATGAGAGTGCAATCCAAAGGACATATGAGCATGAGAGTGCAATCCAAAGGACATGTGAACATGAGAGGTGCAATCCAAAGGACATATGAGCACCTCTCAGGCTCACTTCCCTCTCTCCCTAATCTCCCCCATTAACACAACTGAGGTGCTTGCGTCCGGGGATGGAATTCCTTTCCAGCTCAGACCCCGCTTGCTTGCCCATCGCCACATATACTGTATAGCCTTGTTGTAGCTGCTCTCTCGCTAGTTCAGCAGTTCCACTGCTGGATTGTATTTTTTCTGCCTGAGGATGACCGCTTGTGTTGCGATCGAAACGTCGTGATTTATTTTATTTTATACCTACGTGACTTTACCGAGAGAACCAAAGAGTATGGATTCCTGCAGTCACGAAAGCTTAAAATCAACATTAAATATACTTTAACTACATATTTGACAAAGTATGCACCTTAACGTGTTCTACTGCATATAGTATTACGTTAAATAATGTACTCTAAATTATACATAATGTAAATAAATTCATATGTATGATATTCATACATTTAAACATGTCGATTTCTATTTATTGGCTGCCCTGTTTTGAGTTTATTTGGTTTGTTCCACAGATGGTCCCATTTAAGTAGTTGCCCTGCGATTTTACAAGGGAGATCCGTGGTGCATGATAAGAGCAACAACAAAATAAAAAAAAGCCTCTATTGCAGAGAACAAGTAAAGAGTCAAAATTGATTTGAAGCTTTTGTGACTGCAGGAATTACTCTTTGGTTATTTCGGTAAAGTCACGTAGAAATAAAATAAAATAAATAATAGAATACGACATTTCGATTGCAACACAAGCAACCGTCATCAGGTATGAATGAATGAGAAAACAAACCTAGTAAACTTAGAAATGTAATGCAATGCAAAACAGAGAGTCGGCTAACACAACAGTTAACACTTTACCTGGTTGATTGCGTTCTTCCAAAGATTGATAAATTTGAGAGAGAGAAAAAACACAGACACGGAGACACATAAAGAGACACACAAGCAGAGAGAGACACACACAGAGACACATAGAGAGAGACACACACAGAGACACACATAGAAACAACGACTCTATGACGGGGCAGAGAAATTAGCATGTCAATGAGAGCGGCCGGAGGACATAAATTGGACCTTGACAAAACGGTTGCGCTTGTGTTGCAATCGAAACGTCGTCTTCTATTATTTATTTTATTTTCTTTCTAAATGACTTTACCGAAAGAACCAAAGGACTCACATCTAACGAGGTTCAATGCAGCTGAATGCACAATCTGGCCTACCTGGGGTTTCGCTGTGCATTTAACAATGCAAACACACGCAGGGCATTTGAGCACTCACATGAAATTCTAACAGGAAGAGCACGCAGTGTGTGAAGATGGAGACCATCATGTGGAAGATGATCGTGGTCCGTGGAGTTTCTTTTTCCTCCTCTGCGTTTATTGCGAAAAAGATAATGATGGCCGGTACAAACACCAACACCGTCTTGGTGAACGGCAGTTTCAGTGAGCTCTGAATCACGTTGTACCACTTGTTTCTGTACCTGCACATAACAACAAATATTGATAAGGCACACAGGTGTGTATGAGCACAATGCAGAAGGTAACTGAGCAGAACCATCAGATTGTTAATTTTGTGACTGAGGATAATGACCCCTTTTCCTAACAGATGGGTTTTTTTTCAATCAATAAAGACATGTCACTCATAGCCAATGAAACAATGGGACATTTGGAAAATTAACAAAAAATCACAAAATGCAAGACGGACATAGATACCTTCAAATAAAGCCCAGATTAGATACCGAGACGTAGGACTAAGGACCCAATTCATGCACACTTTGTCAATGCTCTCCTACATGTTTTTGCACCAATTCACTAGGCAAAATGGTGGGAGATCCATCTACCCAGCAGCATCGACCCAGCCACGAATCATATGTTACAGGAGGGCCAAAGGCATCATGCCATAAAGCTCCAAAGTGAGCCGAGCAGATTAATCAGGTTCTAACCCACCAATGACAAACACATGAATGTGTATGGTTCCATTATTTGCAAGAGCAGGTGTGTTCCGTGAACCCATACACGGCTTCTACATTAGCGAAGCCAGGCACAGCCAATATCAGCAGTACTCCTTTGTCGTTGCTTGCTTTAGCCCGATCCTGCAGCTGTTCCATAGTGGACAGCTGGCCGCTTACACGTCAAGATTCCTTGAGTAGTTGTATGAACTGCGGTGGATAACGTTACTATTAAAGAGGGCAGAGTGTGGCCAACAACGTACCCTGCTGCTGTAGCAACCCAGCCCAGTGCACCAAGCACGGTACTCATCAGTGGTGCAGTAAGTATATTATCAGCTCAGGGGGTGCGGCAAACAGTCAGGTTGGGCCCCAATGTTTGATTCGTCTCGCACAGTCGGACATAGGCTATATATCTTGCCTAATTGCATTTTTTTACATTTTCATAAAATAAATTTAAACCGCGTTTTAAATACGTTTTTGTTCTTTTACACTGCTGTTGAAAACATATCTCATGGTGGTCGTCAAGAGGGCACCAACTCATTGTTTTGGCCACCAGGAGGGGCCAAGGCACCCCCCTGCCCCCACGCGAGTTACGCTACTGGTACTCAATGAAGACTATACAGACCTGTCGGACGCCACTCGCCACCAATGCACATGGCCAGCCTTCAAACCTTAGCTGCGAGAGGTTTGACCAGTAAGAAGCCACCCCCTTCACCGTACCGGGCATTCTGCAAGCACAGCTGCATAATGCTTCTTGAGGACTCTTGTCCAGATGCACGGCTGCCCAAATAAATTAAGCCGTCACCTACAGTATTTTCAATCTTGATTTGAAGCTTTCGTGACTGCAGGAATCCATACTCTTTGGTTCTTTCGGTAAAGTCACGTAGGTATAAAATAAAATAAATCACGACGTTTCAATCGCAACACAAGCGGTCGTTCTCAGGAGGAAAAAATATAATCCAGCAGTGGAACTGCTGAACTAACGAGAGAGCAGCTACAACAAGGTTATATATGTGGCAATGGGCAAGCAAATGGGGTCTGAGCTGGAAAGGAATTCCACCCCCTGACGTAAGCACCTCAGTTGTATTCTTGGTTCTTTCGGTAAAGTCACGTAGAAGGGAAATAATAAAATAATAAAAATAGAAAACAAAAAAAATTCTCACGACATTTCGACTGCAACACAAGCAATCATCATCAGGTGATCATCATCAGGTAATGATTGCTTGTGTTTCAGTCAAAACATCGTGATAATTTTTATTGTTTTATAATTGTATTATTTAATTATTTCCCTTCTACGTGACTTTACCGAAAGAACCAAGAACATGAATGCCTGCAGTCACGAAAGCTTTAAATCACTTCAGTTGTGTTAATGTGGGATTAGGGAGGGAGATTTGCATGATGAGCCTATGCGGCAACGGAAGCTCAAGAACCAAAATAATTCGTAAGGTGAAGCTATCATAACTTTCACTGAAAATAAGCATACACTATTGTCCAAGTACAGTAATACAGATGCTGCAAACTATAACACTAACGTGTCTTTCACATTGACACGTGGCAATAACGCCAAGATTCCTGGAGAAATAATTACCTGGTTTTGAGATGCTTCCTCTCCTCCATGAAGTAGAAGATGCTTGTAATAGTGGTCGTTATTATCTGAAGAATGAAAGCCTGAGCAAAGGCTTGGATTACAATAATCGGGTCATCTCTGAAGATAAAAAGGGTGACTACCAAAACGAGGAATGAAATGACCGTTGCAGCATATTGCTTTATGTGTCCGCGCGGGGCTGGAATCATGTCGAAGTTCTCCTCCGTATCCATGTGTTCAGACGCTTTATCTCAAATCCTGTGCAAAATTAACATTGTTAGGGAAAGCACAATGAGTGAGCACACGTGTGTGCTGTACAGTGCAGGGTGGTGCAGATATCTTGTGACCCAAAATTAATTGGCCCCTCACGTTATTTTCTTTGCATATTCATGTCTGTTGAAATAAATGTCACTTTAAAAAAATCTAGTTTTACAGAATAGAATTGGGGTCACAAGACATCTGGACCAACCTGTACAGTGCTGACTCAATATGGCGGAGCCCTGCATTTTTCCAATAATGTTCTACTGCCGGAAACCCCGAGACAGCTCATCTGATAAGAATTGTAACGGCTCTCAGGGTCTCAAGTTGGCGTTTATTGTTTTACCGGGTGAGAACTTAAAATATCAGGATTAGTCTAATTTGCAAGAGTTACTTTGGTCACCAAATTTAAAATAAGAAATCACGTGAACATGAAGGTCAGTAACGAAGGAACTATTAATCAGAGAAAGAACTAAACAAATGTTTGAGGAAAAACAACTGCATCCCAGAGGGTTAGAACTTATATCTGTCACCTCCTTTTCAGTGCCTACCTTATTACAGACCAATTCAGACCATATTGGTCAACCCGTACCCTTATAAATCTCAACGTTCAAATATGAGACAGACATACGTAGTGAAATGATAAATATGTAGCCAAGAGGCAAAGATGGAGTTAAATGATGAGATGACTAGTGTTCATGTTAATTAGCTTGTGAATAGATCTCAGAGCTAAGATCTCAAAGCCCTGATCTAAAAGGCTCAGATAACAAAAATGTGTTGTGATACGTTGGCAGTGGTGCATAAGTACAGATTTTAAAACATTATGATCAATAATAAGTCCCTAAGGAAACGATAGGTATCAACTAAGTTAAGGCGATGACCATTTTCATAGCACAACATAACTCACATCTCAAAACTCAGATATCTCAAAGCTTAGATCTTATATGTTTGAAATCCTGGATCTTATATCTCAAATGAGATCTCCCAAATATGAGACCTATATGACATTATACCAATGCTGAAATCACTGAGAGCTCTCCAATATGAGACACCTTTGATATCTTTTTTGGGCTCTCCAATATGAGACACCTTTGATATCTCTTTTGGGCTCTCCAATATGAGACCTCTATGAGATGAGATCTCAACTCTCAGCTATGGATGTGCGTATCCGTTTAGTTCTCACCGATTACTTATAAGTACCCCAGCAATCGATTAATTTCTCACGAATCAATTAGTCGAACAATTTACTCTCGATTATGGAAAATAAGAATCGCGTTTACTGAATGTAGAGGAGTTGGGAGGAGACGAATCGGACACCGGTCTCGCACGGGTCTCAGAATGCCACGACCACCCGCTCCCTGACCCGTACCTGTCAACCCCTTATCAGTGCCTACCTTATTACAGGCCAATTTAGATCTGATTGGTCACCCCGTGCCCTTATAAATCTCAACGTTCTTCCTACAAAGTCCCATCACAAGGGAGAAACACAAATAGACGAACAACATTTTTTTTCCCGTATAGAAACGACTGTACGCCGTACGGACCTGAAAACTCAATTTCCCTGTACTAGAATACGGGTAAACCATATGGGTTGACAGGTATGCTGACCGCTCCTCATGACCTGCCCCTACTGGACATCTGTGAAAAACATAGCTCATCGCATTTCTTCAGTCTAAATAAAAGGAGGCCTGGCACGTGTGATATGCTGGTGCGTCGTGTCTCTCTGCTGCAGGTGCGGTGTGCAAACATCGCCACTAGTAAGACAAAGGGCGTGGAGCTGACCACCCAACCGCCTCGTGTGCCGTCTCGGCCTTCATAGGTGCTACTCGCTCACAGCACTTGCCCTAGCACAGTCTGTTGAGGCTATACGGGGGATCTTTGTCTTTGCTCCTGAGTAAGTGAACCTCCCTTCACACACTTCCACACCCTTACAGGCGACGCACGTGGTGGTGAAGGTAGTGACACCTGCCCTTTAACGAAACCCCCTGGCTTTTCCATTCCAATAATCGATCATTCGACCAAAGTAATCGCGATTACTTAATGCGGGTTATCCCTCGATTTACGAACGTCCGGTTTGCGAAAACGCAATAAAAATGTATGTCCACATAACGACATTGAATTTCCGCGTAAACGAAATGTGACCTGTGCACGCACCACGCGATCAACAAACAAGAAGCACCCGGAAGGCTGCGGCGTCGTCCTGCGGACAGTGTCAGTGTCGCCTCCACGTCGCCTTGCCAGTCACGACAACATGCAGTAGATCTCTTGGGGAGTTCCCCGAAAAGGCTTAAGAGAAGCTCGGAAGGTCGTGAAAAAGTGTGATTGTTTGACGTGCAAGGCAGTTCTTTCCAGTGAAGAGGGGCGAGGAGAGAGGAAGAGCAAACCCAAGACTGTGCACACGATGGGGTAACACCACTGCCCTCGGCCTACTGTGAAGCGCACGGGGGAAGGCCGTCTCGCCCCCCTCCCCCCGACCTATGCCTCATCCTTGACCGGCTGCGCGCCGCCACTCGCTCATCAACGCAGCCGCGCCCTGCCGACACCGCGCAGCAGCTGTGCGACCCCTTCGCCGGCGCACGAGACAGCAACAGCTGCGCTGGTGTCGCGCACGCGCACTAGCGCGCGCGCGCGCGGTCTCTCGCTCGCCGCTCGCACGTGCGCGCGGCGAGGCTCGCGTCTCACCACGTGCTGAGGCTGTTGTTTTGCGTGGCTCCTACCGCGGTGGCGACGAGACGCGCGGTGTGTTCCGTGCGTTGATCTTCTTACGCACCGCACGCAGCCAACCGCGCTAGGTATGGTGCGGGCGGGTGAGGACAACGAAACACAAGCAGTTCTAAAGAAACGAGTTTTCAATTCTAGATTTGAAGCTTTCGTGACTGCAATGATTCATATTCTTATTTTTTTATCGGTAAAGTCACGTAGGTAAAAACATTAAAAAGTTAAATAAAATAAAAATCACGACGTTTCGGAGGCAACACAAGCTTCCGTCTTCAGGTGGTACCGTCACAGCCACGACAGCTGTATCAAGTAAATGAGTTTTTATTTTATTTTACTTTTTAATGTTTTTACCTACGCGACTTTACCGAAAAAACCTAAGAATACGAGTTTTCAATCTTAGATAATTAAAAATTGTCTAATGACGTCAATACCGTGGGGGCCGACACCCACACGCATGACGTCACTACGGGTGCATGCGGAAGTGACGTCACGGCCGGGTCGGGGGGGTCTGGAGGCCGTGGGTCAGAACCGCGGGGGTCGCGTGAGGCCGCGGCGCTCTGGCTGAACCCGGCTGGGATGAAGACGCCTCGGGAAGAGAAGAGTCAAGCCTCAAGTCAGCGTGGACAAGCAGCAGCCCTCCTGGCTTGGTCACGCGAGTCGTGTCAGTGTGTCGGTGTTAGCGAGCGTCAGTGTGTGCTAGCGAGAATAGGACGGGGGTCACCACCCTATGTACCGTGTCATCGCGTGTTGAGTAATAAAGTGTTGCCTCCCAAATTCGGTGTGTGCGCCTCTATCGAACCATTTCAATTGCATAGCTCCAGTGGCGTCCTCATACCGGAAGGAAGAGCGTTTGAGACGACGTCAGAAGCGCACCTGCAAGCGCGCGATACACGCGGTGACCGCCTTTGTTTGATGGTCAACCAAAAGCCGCTGCTACTGCGAGTATGACAGGTCGGCGGTGGTGGAGTGTCTCTGCTGGTCACACGGAGTGACAGTGGCGGGGTGTCTGCCGCTCACACGCATCGCCTTTCTCACAGTGCTCCCGTCGCTGTTCCCCAATGGGAGCTTGCGCCAGACGTCATGACGGAACCACGCAGTCCCGCGCGTTGACCAATCAGGACACGACGCGCCTTGAGCAGGTGCGTGGGCGCGCGGCGTGGATTCACACGGCCCCCGCCACTCGAACGTGGAATTTCCGAGTCTTTAATTTCGAATGGGCAACACTTGCTCACGGCGGCCACTGGCGATTCTACTCACTCTACAGAGAGGCGAGGGCCAGAGTACAGGACGGGCCTTGCCGAGGCGTTGTCCCCCATGCCAATTCTGTCAGCACTTGTATTGCATTCGTGTACAGTAATTGTCGGAAAAATATATTGAATTGCACCAATAGGGGTCCTACCTCTTTTCCCACCTGCCCTTCTAACGAGTAATGCTGGTCATAAATTAAACCCATATTGTTAATTTCCAAATTTGGAATCTTGCCAAATTATGTTTTAAATCATATGTAATGCATACCTGTCAACCCATACGGTTTACCTGCATTCTTGTACAGGGAAATAGAGTTTTCAGGTCCATACGGCGTACAGCCGTTTCAATACAGGCAAAACTAATTTTCATAATCAACGTTTTTGGGTTTAGATCGCGTTATTTATAAATGTGTCGTAACCCTCCACCACCCGACACGGCCAATCAGTAAAAAAGTGTCATGTTGACAAAAAGACAAATAGTTCACTGCTTTAGCCCACCGGTGTGTTGAAACGTGAAACCACAACATTTACAATTTGAGTACGACGTTTCGCTGGTAATTGCATCCAGCATCATCGGGCAATTCGCCAGAATGGTGAGGCTCTGCAGCAGCAGGGTGACGTCATCGTTAACTCATTAACTCATCAGGTGCAACGATTTGAGGGGGGGGGGTTATTGTAATTACATACTAGATTAGTAATCAGGCAGTTGTTTCGATGCGAGTTGTAGATTAGTAATCAGTTTTAATGTGTTTTATTGTGATTATGCTACGTTAGTAATCAGTTCGTGTTTGTTTCCCCTATAAGGAATTGTAATGTATCTTATTTAATAATACGCTTCCAGGCCGCACTAAGCCTGTGGCTGTCTGAGCGATTAAAGTTATTTTTGTTTCTCTCAATTTCAATGGATTCTCTAATTAGTCTTTGCCAGTAGTAACTAGTTTTACACAACACTTCAACGTTGTCAAAATCAATTGAGTGTCCCTGTTGGCAAGCATGTTTTGCCAATGCCGACAGTTGTGTTTGCGATAGTTTAATATTTCTCTGGTGTTCTTTTATTCTTACACTAATGTTACGCCCTGTCTGTCCAATATAGCATCTGCCACATAAACAATTAATCCGGTATACACCTTCTGTGGATAATTTAGGTAATTCGTTTTTAGTGCAAGTTACTAGTTGTTGAATTTTGTGTACTGTACCAAATCTTACTGTAATGTTTTGCTTTTGCAAAACACGGGCTAATTTGTCAGTTACTCCTGAGATAAATGGTATTTTTAAATCCTTTATATTAAGTTCACTTGCTTGCTTGCGCGCTTACGACTGTGCAAATCTTTCGGTCGTTTTTTAACCCACTTCCCGTGATCCAATCGAGCTGACATTTTGCACACAGACTCGTTGTGCGTGACAATACATTTTCGTGAATTTTTTTTTCCAAATGTTTACACTTTTTAGGAATTTTTTTTATATTTAATTACCAATTGCTTAATGGTGGCAGACAATCATCTGACCCATAGGTGGCAGCCATCTCAAGCCAGAGGACGAGAGGACTCTAGCCGCCACGCATATAAAGGATTTATAGTGAAAAACTTTGTTTTTACGGGTTAATTTTTTTAATCCTTTATATTAAGTTCACTTGCTTGCTTGCGAGCTTACGACCGTGCAAATCTTTCGGTCGTTTTTTAACCCACTTCCCGTTACCCAATCGAGCTGACATTTTGCAAACAGACTCGTTGTGCGTGACAATTTAATTTCGTGAAATTTTTTTTCCAAAATTTTACACTTTTTAGGTACAAATGTTTTTATATTTAATTACCAATTGCTTAATGGCGGCAGTTAATCATCTGACCCATAGGTGGCAGCCATCTCAAGCCAGAGGACGAGAGGACTCTAGCCGCCCGTTTCAAAGACCAATGTGGGCTGGGTTGTGGCCCATTGAACACGCATATAAAGGATTTATAGTGAAAAACTTTGTTTTTACGGGTTAATGTTTTAATAATCTGATCGCTTTCAGCAGTGTTGCTTTGCGATCGTGATTTGGCATTTAGTGCTGTTAATTTGAGCATTATTGTAGCCATTCTGTCTTAGTGCTTCTTTAACATGTTTAATCTCTCTCACTAGACTTTCACCATCTGACACTGTTTTAGCCCGATGTATGAGCGTCTTGATAAGAGAGGATTTCTGAGCTGGGTGATGATGCGAATCTGCATTCAGATAGGCATCAGTGTGCGTTTGCTTTCTGTAAACGCTGTGTGTTATTTTACCATTTAGGCCATGCCCAAGTAAAATATCCAGGAACGGGAGTGTGTTATTCACCTCCATTTCCATGGTGAACTGAATGGCAGGGTTTTGTGCATTGAGATGGTTTCGAAAATCGTTAAGTGTATTTTTACCATGTGGCCAGACAACCAAAGTGTCATCCACATATCTAAACCAAAAGAATGGTTTTAATGTGCTCGAGGCAAGTGCTCTGGTTTAAAAGTTTTCCATGTACAAATTTGCTATAGCAGGAGATAAAGGAGAGCCCATTGCTGCTCCCTCCCTTTGTTTAAAAAATTCGCCTCTCCATAAGAAGTAAGTGTTATTTAAACAATGGTCAGCGAGTTTCGGAATATTTTTTGGTAAACCTCTATTCTTTACCAGTGTATCAAGTAATTTAAGCGACTCGCTCACTGGAACCTTAGTGAATAGCGAAATCACATCAAAACTCACCAAAATATCATTAGGGTTAAGTTTAATATTCACAAAAGGCAATCCTTTGGATTGCCTTTTGGATTGCAACTCTCATGTTCACGTCCTTTGGATTGCACTCTCATGGTGCTAATCTCTCATTAACACTGCTGTTGTGCGCATATGCGGACATGATACTCTTATGTGGCGACGGAAGCTCATTCATGCTAATCTCCCTCCCTAATCCCTCTCTCCCTAATCTGCCCCATTAACACAACTGACGTGCTTATGTCCGTGGATGGAGTTCCTTTCCATCTCAGACCCCGCTTGCTTGACCATCGCCACATATATAACCTTGTAACTGCTCTCTCGCTTGTTCAGCAGTTCCACTGCTGGATTATATTTTTCCGCCTGAGGACGACTGCTTGTGTTGCGATCAAAATGTCGTAATTTATTTAATTTTATACCTACGTGACTTTACCGAAAGAACCAAAGAGTATGGATTCCTGCAGTCACGAAAGCTTCAAATCAAGAATGTACATTTACGTTTTCTTGTGTGATTGTAAACTTACCTTTTGTTTTAAGTGCTGAAGAAAGAAATAATGACACCAAAAACACGTTGTTGCTGTGTATAATTATTTATTTGATTAACTTTTTCAATAAAGAAACGTAAAATTTAAAGCGAATTTATGTAAAAATATTTCTTCCGCTCGACCTTCTTCTGCGGGAGTGTATCCACCCGCTCATGATTACTAATGATGGCGGGGGGGGGGGGAGCTCTTTTGCAGTGACGTAACATACGGATATAGCAGTGTACTGCATATATACATTTTTTACCGTCACTTTCTGTAAAGAAACGCCATATTTGCGTAATAAATTATTTAATTCAGCTCGACCTTCCTCTGTGTTAGTGTAAAAATACACCCACTCATGAATATTACTGAGGCGGATGGGGCCTCATGTGGAGTGATGTCAAATTAGCGATTTAGTGGGATGTAGCTATATTTATTTATTTATTGCGCGCCAACGACCATACCAACTCACGCTAATTGCGTGGGGGGGGGGGGGGCGGACCCTGCCAAGTGATGCGCGTTCAGTCGAGCTCACGGGGGACATTTTCTTTTACGTGTTTAACATGTGAAATGCGAGCGTAAATGGGGTTGCTGCTGGACTCTGGCCCAATCATACGACCCGGGGTATTGGGGGCGGAGCCCGGTATGGGGGGCATGTGAGAGGGGCCGCCGTTCACCTCGGCTCCAATGGAAAGCGAGGTGAATGGAGGTGGAGCCACCAGGGCAGTATGGGAAGTCCGGATCTGACGACCCGGAAGGGAGGAGTCAGGGTCACGTGGGAGAGATGATATAGAGGGGAGCCCGGAAGAGATCGGGGCCATTTGATGGAGTGAAGAAGCGGGACCACGTTGGGTGGCCGCCGCGCCATCAGCCACGTGGCTGATGGGGCTTCGGCACACCGTCGGCCAGCGGTGTGCGGAGCGGGAGAAGGAGCTGACAGAGGAGCCTGCGGGGCACGCGAGAGGAGCGTGCGGGGCACGCGAGAGGAGCGTGCGTGGCACGCGAGAGGAGACGCTGGTCCCTCGTCAGGACCAGCGGGGTGTGAGGACGAGTGGAGGAGCTGAGGAGGAAGCGCGTGCGTGGGGCGCGCGAGAGACGACGCTGGTCCGTGGAGGAGACCAGTGGGGTGCGGAGAAGAACCTGAATAAAAGACAAGCGGAGACTAGCAGTGCCTAACGGAGTCTTTTATTACACTGGAGTAAGAAGTGGAACGAGATGTCGAAACATCTCAAGAAAAAGAATATACCTGCACCATCTTCAGAAGATGAAGAGGACCTTCCTCTGGCGGTGGCGGTCCCGTCCATGGAAGGCGTGGGCGAAGTGGCGGCGAGCGACACGACAGGAGTACAAGATGTCGTCGGGGCGGCCGGGCCGTCTGCGTCGACGGGCGCTGAGGACGGCTGGCGACACGTGGCAATCCAGCTTGATTCGCTGCGGGCCGTTCTGCTGGATTTTGTCATCCTGGTGGCGCCAGCGACGATGCCGGATCGGCCACGCGGCGGGCCTTTGAGCGGGGTGCCTTCGGGTGGGGCCGAGCCGTCCGCCATTGGGGCCTCTGCGACGCTTCCCGCCCTCTCCGACACGCGGCAGGACGCCGCCATCTGGGGTGTGGTCGCGGACGAACGGCGGGAAGCCGCCATCTTGTCGCCGCCGCGGCGGGAAGCCGCCGCCATCTTGAACATTGCGGCGAAGAGGCGGCCATGCGCTGCCATCTCGGAGGCGCCGCGTGGTGTGCATCCTGCTGCTGAGCAGCTGTTTTGCGGGAAGGAGCCGCAAGGAGAGGGCGCCGACGCTGCTGCTGCCGGGGCGGGAGTACCCCCGTCCTGGCTTGTGTGCGAGACACCGGAGCAGTCGCGGGAGGATGCCGCGCTCACCGTCCGAGTTCTTCGAGGCGTCTCAAGTCACCACCCTGCCGTCCTCTGCTCGCTGCAGCCCCGGGCGAGTCGTCACGATATGCACTCGGCCCTAACACACACCTCACCCATCTTGCTTGTGCCGGGGTGCGATTGTTGTATGTCTCGAGCGTGCGGAGCGCAGGTCGGGATGTGTGTGTGCGTGAGGATGGACGGGCTGTCTGCTTGTGTTGCTCTGTGTCAAATAGTGGTTATGCGTTGCGGCATGGGGATGTTATCTTGATGGGGAGGTTAATTATTAATTCGGTTACGTCGAGTGTCCCGCGCTGTTACTATCCCGTGGGTTGCTGTGTGCGACGTGGTTATTTTGATAATTTTTTTTGCTGCACGGTGCGACAGGGTTAATGGTGTGTTGTCTGCCTGCAGCTCTGCTTGCGATTGTGCATAATGTACGACCTGTGTGGAACTTTGCTGCTTGTAATCGCGATATGCTGACTGCACGTACTGTATAGACTGTCTTTCTGTACGGATGCGGTGCATTGTTTGGATCATTGGGTTCGGGATTGTTATTAGTTGTGCGTACCTGTTCGGAAATTGGTCAATTCGTGGGGGACCCTAAATTTTGGTTGTATGGGTGTTCGTGCACACGAGATTGCGTGTATGTTCATCGGAAATTGCGAGTGTTGAGGGATGGGGTCGTAAAATTCCGCCAAGTGGCGTCGCTCTTGCGGCCAGGGGTTGCATTGCGAGTTGGTGTGTGTGAGCAATGTGTCTTGGTCAACTATGGGTTAAAAATTCCCCCGATACAACTGCTGTGCGCAGCGAGCTGCGGCTATGCATCGTATTGTTGGGGGTTGTTAAAACGTGACAGGGGATGTGTGTTGTGACCCCCAGCGAGGGGCAGCTGGGGTGCACGCACGGGAAAAACTGCCAAAGTGGTCACACGTTGGGCCGCCATTTTGGCTAGCGCGGGAAATCGCTGGGATGCGCTCGGCGCATGGGGCCGCCATTTTGAGCGCGCGCGGGAAATCGCGGGGATGCGCTCGGCGCATGGGGCCGCCATTTTTAACGCGCGGGGAAAACCTCAATGGGGCGCTTCGCGTGTGCCGCCGCCATTTTGAGTATACACGTCGAGCCGCGGGGATGCGGTTATGGATATCATCCCTTGACTCTCGTGTTGCGCTCTAACTTGTGTGCGTGCATTGCGTGTTGTGCGCAATGCTGGCGTGTTGGCGCCCATCGGGGTAACAGGAGCATAGTGGCCCGTGTCTGACTAAGGGGGGGCGTGTCATTGCACCAGCATTTTGGGACAGAGATGCTGGCTGGGTTCTATTCTGGGGCAAATATTTCACCAGTATACACCTACCATTGTTGAGTGGGTGATGCACGAGTTGTGGTCACATCGGCCTATGGCCGATGGCTGACCTGACAGCCCGGAGGCGAGACACTCCGTGGTATGTCTCAAACTAATGGGCCGTATGCTCATATGGCTCGGGGAGTCGGGGTTCCGTTGTGCGGTGGCAGACTGTGAACCTGGTGGGCCGGGGGCTCACGGAATTCAGGAGTAGAGGTTCCGTTACGTGGCAGCGAACGGGGAGACCTGGCTAGCATGGGGCGGAGATTCCCCTTGCGGGTCCTCCAGCGGGAAGGGCCGCGGACTTGTTCCGCTCTGGATTATGATGTTATTGAAGGTATAGGGGAACTAGTCCTGCAGATCCTATTCGGGGATATGGATATTGTGGGGGTTCAAGCGATTGGAATATGGCCAGTGGACGTTGCTGTGGTTGGCCGACCACTGTGAGGGCGAAGGCAAGTTAAATGTTGCCGCTGGGGAGCGTGGCTCTCTCCACGCGAGGGTGTGCGGCTGGGGGCTGTGTTGAGAGTGACAGTGGTGTTGTATCTATGCCCTGTTTTCCGTTATTAATATTAAGAATAATTAAAAAATATATTTTTTTTATCTATATATATATTTTTTTAATTAAATAATGAAAACAACCCACTTCTCCACCGGCTATACCAGGAATCTATGAAACATGGAGGGCCATTAAAACTATAAGAATTCGGTCATAGAGAGGTCAGAGACATCCAGATGGACAAAGATCGATGGCCTGACCTCCCAAGACATCTTGAGATGCACGGAGGGGGTGCAGAGCAGAGAAAAACAACTTTTGCAACTCGCGTTTTCCTTACACGTTTTCCGTACCGAAAAGTAGAAACTTAACAAAAAGAATTAACCAACAAACAATAGGGGCCTTTTATTAGTAATTCCCTTATATTACTCGTTTTCACCGCATACATATTATTTAGAATTATATGTTTCCTATCTACATGACCTTCCTAAAAACTAAAGAGTACGAATTCCAGAAAGCTTAAGTGGAAACATAGTTACACTTAACCTCAGGACATTAAAATATAACTCAGAATAAAACACCAATCTCTGGAGAACTAAACTTGGCGAAGCCCCCAAATAATGATGTAACGAGGATCATTACGAATATTCATGAAACATAGACTAATGATAACCACGATACTTAACCTCAGGACATTAAAATATAACTCAAGAATAAATGTAACACACAGGACCACATAAATGTATTGCAAAAATCTCCTCAGCCACCTTTGTCTCCAACGGTCCGGCACAAACAGATGGCCCATAAATGCTTGGGGGGTTAGAAAAGGTCGCGAGGAGGGGTCGCCGGGGGTGTCTGGTTCTTCTCGCTCGTTTTTGTTGTTTTGTTTCCCGCTCGCAAGGAATGCGCAGAGAGGGGAGTCACGTTTTGAGTTAAGCACAAGCGCACATAGCGAATGAGCAGTCTGGTTCGAGTCGTGCTCACTCTCGCAACTCGGCTTGCAACGCGGCGTTGCGACGGGGCTCGCAAGAGAGCGGGGGCAGATCGTGCCTCGAGGAGAGATGGGACGACGAAACATCGTTAAAGTGGCAGCCTGAGTGCAATCGGGTTCGAGTCGTGCTCAGTCTCGCAACTCGGCTTGCGACGCAGCGTTGCGACGGGGCTCGCAAGAGAGCTGGGGAAGATCGTGCCTCGAGGAAAGATGGAACGAGGAGGGGTCGTTCGAGTCGCAGAAGTCTGAGTTCAACCTGGGTCGAGGCTGGGTTTCAGCCGTGCTCCGGCTGGCGGAGCGTCGTGAGGGAGCAAACACTGATGCCGATAGCAGTTGTCACTTCTCGCAGAACGAAGTTAAGTGCGAGTGAAGCTGGCAGCTGCACGAACAAAGGAAGCACGGAGAAGAGAGAGTGACGAGTGACGACAAGCAATCAACCTATAAAAAGGCGGAAATCGCCAAGCGTCGACCAACCGAGCATCGAAAAGGACGAGCAGCAGCGGATGAGCAACAAAAGACATCGTTCATCGCCAGAGCGCTCCAAGCCGGTGAGCGCGCACAGCCGCGTCGTCCAGAGCCTGAGCCAACACAGCCTGAAGTAAGGGCGAGTGTCCGTGTGAAGTTGGCAGCGATCAAGAAGAGAGCGACAGCAGCACGACCCGGGCGTCACCGAGCGTCGTGCCGACCCAACAATCATCCAGCAGTGGAGAAGCCTGGAGCTGCCACCAAGAGAGAGAAAGCGCCATTGAATGCGTAGTGTGCTTGATACCCACACCGACCAACACCCAGTGAGAACAGACAAGACGTCGCAGCGACGACGGAATCATCGCGCACCACGCCGGCGAGCGTCGTGCCAACTCGTCATCTAGCAGTAGAGGGAGAGAGAGCGCAAGAGCAGCACGACTCGGACGTTACCGAGCGTCGTGCCGACTCGTGGAGGAGCTGCGCGCTATCCAACGACGGAATCATCGCGCACCACGACGGCGAGCATCGTGCAAACTCAATCGAGCAGTGGAGAGAGCGAGAGCGCACAAGCAGAGACACGCCCGAGCGAGGGAGCAGCACGGCTCGCTGCGGCCACGCCCAACCCAGAGAGAACCTCTGGCCGCTGTTTGTATCCTCCCACACCACACAAGCTAACGACACAACTCCCGGCTCTAAGAATTAATTAATTTTACAAGGGGATAACGCACACACAGCACGCACACGAATAAGACTTTAAAAGAAAAAATATCTTTGCGTTTCAAAAAGGGTTGCCATTTCGAGGTGGTGCGTTCAATATCAACTGATCGTGCAAAGCAGTTGCTGCCGTCAAGTTACATGAATAAGGAATGTTTTAGTCATTCATTTTCGTTAAATGCATAATCTCGCAAATGAATAAGTTTTAGTCATTCATTTTAGTTAATTGCATAGTCTCGCCAATGAATAAGTTTTAGTCATTTATTTCCATTAATTGCATAATCTTGCCTTTTGCATACTAGAGTGTCATGTGTTTGTTTAGAATTAAAATTGCTTAACACCAAGTCTCGAGTGCTTCTTTCCAAGTCCATGCAAAACTGTCTTATTCCTTGCAACTGTATCCTGTGATGAGATATGAAACTGGAGACCTAAAATAACATAACACACACTAAGATAATTGGTAAATGTTTAATCAATGATAATCGTGTTATCCTGATTGATATAACTCTGGATAAACGAAACTAAGCTTAATTGTCATAACTGCATACATTAACATAATCGCACGCATCCGCATAAATTATTACGATTATATCCGTGATTATCATAATTTATGCATATAATTACACGCATTATCATAATGTATGCATATTAATACACACTATCATAATTTATGCCATTCACGCATTTTTCGGAAAATTATTTATTTTTATTATTTTTATCAAAATTTCATAACCCAACACATACAACAGTGGGTAGATGCTGTGTACGTGAGATGTCTGTGCTGGTCCTCAAGGGAGGACTGCTGATTGGCAAGAGCAGGAAAATTTTTGTTGTCACGTGTAAATAATATTTTTTAGTTAAAATGTAAATATTGGGGCATCCATTGCGTCAATTTTTGGGTATTTATTGCGGTTCTCCTTACGCGGGGCGGATTTAGATCATCTCCACTACCCTGGGGCCGGGTGGCTGTCGTGTACGACATGCGGATGTGCGTTTCGTTGTGCTGTGACTCAGGGGGTTGGGTTCTCCTTCTCGTCACAGATTTTCGGCGCCTGCCACATTGGGTGTCACCGGTTGTGCTAACCGGATGTGGACTTGAAGGGGGAGTGGAGCGCCTGTTCGTCACGCTTGCTCTAGCAGTTGCTCTCTGAAGTTGGACTTGAGCCAGGCAGATAGACTAGCAACACGGACACGCTCTAAGACACTGCATTCCTGGTTTATGCGCGTCGGCCATTCTTGCGTGTCGGTTACCGTTGTTGTGCATTGCTTTCCATTCCTTAATTCTTCTGGCTTGTTGCACGGAGGACGGGCCGGTGTTCCGTACCGGATCCTGATCCCTTCCCTTAGTTAATTGTGTTTGTTGTTGTACACTCCGTTGTGTCTGGGGTGATTCCTGATTGTGATGCCGTCGCTCGCATTATTTTATCCTATTGCAGCCGGGACGGCTGGATTTTTCATCAGGGGGGGGGTCATGTAATGCGAGCGTAATTGGGGTTGCTGCTGGACTCTTGCCCAATCACACGACCCGGGGTTTTGGGGGTGGAGCCCGGTATGGGGGGCATGTGAGAGGGGCCGCCGTTCACCTCGGCTCCAATGGAAAGCGAGGTGAATGGAGGTGGAGCCAGCAGGGCAGCATGGGAAGGCCGGATCTGTCGACCCGGAAGGGAGGAGTCAGGGTCACGTGGGAGAGATGATATAGAGGGGAGCCCGGAAGAGATCGGGGCCAGTTGATGGAGTGAAGAAGCGGGACCACGTTGGGTGGCCGCCGCGCCATCAGCCACGTGGCTGATGGGGCTTCGGCACACCGTCGGCCAGCGGTGTGCGGAGCGGGAGAAGGAGCTGACAGAGGAGCGTGCGGGGCACGTGAGAGGAGCGTGCGTGGCACGCGAGAGGAGCGTGCGTGGCACGCGAGAGGAGACGCTGGTCCCTTGTCAGGACCAGCGGGGTGTGAGGACGAGTGGAGGAGCTGAGGAGGAAGCGCGTGCGCGGGGCGCGCGAGAGACGAAGCTGGTCCGTGGAGGAGACCAGTAGGGTGCGGAGAAGAACCTGAATAAAAGACAAGCGGAGACCAGCAGTGCCTGACGGAGTCTTTTATTACACATGCAATAAATATACACATAACACTGCGGCTATTTCTTCACAGTGTGATGTCCTCTTCGCCCCCCCCAACATGATGCGTCCAGTTACTGCTATAAAGTCCGTAGAATATAAAACAAGTAAAATTCTTACACAATTTTTAGATAATTTTTGTTTTATATTTGTATTATTTTACTTTTTCCCTTCTACGTGACTTTACCGAAAGAAACAATAATGTCACTACACATGTTTTAAGATTGAGATCCAAAGAGGTGCAGGCTGCAGCAAAGGTTAAGAACCACTGCTCTAAAAGCATGTTTCTAAATGTGGAGGGAAATACCGGAGAAAAATCCATGCGACCACGGGGAGAGCACGCAGACTCAAAATATACAGGCGTCAGGGTTGGGATTGAACCCACAACCTCTTGTATACCAGGCGAGGTAGTTAACATCTTGCCACCGTGGGTCGATAAAATAAGCATCACTTTCTGGACAATTCAACCGTGGTTGTCCTATAGATAGACCCATCCCCACCATAGAAATGTGTAATTTCCACCACTGGTCCAGAGCTGTAAACAAGAGATGAGCACCAATGCCTCAATGCTCATTTGAGCTTGACATGTTTAATGAACATAAGAAGTACATATAAAAAATGAGTACATGCATTGTAATTGAAACAAGTAGTATGTAAAACGCATATACAGTAATGTAATTTAAGATAAGCAGGTACATATAAAAGTGTGCGTGCACTTGAATACCGTTTGAATACAATAAACGTATATTTCATTTGTGTAGGTGCACGATATGTTACGGTTACATTTTACTTACATAACTTTTTTCAAAACATTGCAAACTAAAAATATATTTTTCTAATCACAAGGGTATTTTGTTACCCAAATATATTTCAAATGTTCATGGTTATGATGCAATAAAATGTTGTAAAGTATATTGGTTACATGTTCAAAACAATTTCATACATTTAAACGTGGCTGAAAACCTTTATTCTTATAATTTCAATGTAGTATATTCAGTTTCCCCTTAAATTTATATTTCACCAACCCACACTGACCACTGGATAAAGTAGCAGCCAAACAACCCCCATGACTGACGGCGTGGGGAGGCCTTCATCCAGCAGTGGATTGCCAAAGCGCTGTACAGGTATCCCTCGATTTACGTAAGTGATACATTCTTCAAAAAACATGAGTAAAACGACATTCTGTTAATTTGAATGGCTTTTCCCATTAATTTAATATGAAAATTATGGATGTGTTTCTGGCCTAAAGGCTGTTGCTGTGACCAAATGTTGGTCCTTGCAATGCACATCGAGGCCAGATCCTAGAAATCCAAGACCAGTACAGCCTTTGTAGACATGTCATCGAACTATGACACGGTTGTGATTTAAAGACCTACATGAAGTTCGTAAGGATCACCCCCCTGCCTCAAATATGCCTACTATGGACGATGTCGAGCAATGTGTCCATTTGGCTTAGCACTCACGCCGTCGCTCTTTATTATTTACAAAAGCGATGCGCCACCAACGAATTAGCACATATTGCATACGTGGATGACCTTGCCTTGGCTATTCAAGCAGTCACCTTCATTGACATCGAATTCATCTTGAACGGGGACCTAAACACCATAGATAGATATTTCCGGACATGGAGGCTCAGCCGAGTAGCTGCATGTCATCTTCGTAACAAGACTGTTAAGCACACCCTGAAAGTGTCCTTTTGTGGCTACACTGTGCAAGATGACCCCGCTCCGACCTACCTAGGAGTGAATTTGGACCGCACCCTAACCTTCCACGATCACCTGAAGGTAGCCACTAAAATGAAGATAAGGGTAAATCTGGTCCAGAAACTGGCACCCACAAGATGGGGAGCATCAACATTGGTGCTACAGACTCGATTTGTTGATGTCCAAATGAACGATGCAATGACATGGAATCCCCAAGACGACCCCAATGCCCTGGCTTCCTGTGTCATCGCACGTAGCTTCCCCATCCATTCAGGAAGTCCAGCGATGCATAGGAAACATACATCTCCCCATCCACCAGGATATCAAAAATGTCACTCACCACCGTTTGAAGTTATGCAAGCCCTTTTGGACCCACCCACTTAACCTTCAACAATGCAACTTCCACCCTGATGATGCTTGAAACCCCGAATGGAGATCACGACACTTCACAAACATGTCATGGAAGACCGGATGCTGATCCCTGGTTAAAATTTTCCACTCAGCTCATGGGCCACAACCCTAAACCACATCTGCACAAACCAATGGAAAATTTTAAACTCTGTGGTGTGCGACTGTGGTCACTCAAAACAGACCATGGAACATAGAACGACTCAATTCCCAATTCACAAACTTGAACAGGATATCATTCAACCATTTTACAAAGTTTTACAAATATTTTAAAGGTTTTAACCGAATACCTTTTATAATCATCCTTCTTAAGATTTCCATAAACGTTACTTTGTAAATTCCATCATCGCATTTTAAATCCGAAAATATTCCCAGTAATTTAGACGATTGTATCTCATTGCGTGCAGCCTAGTCACACACGTACTGATTTTGCGAACGCTTTGGCAGTTGAGGAGGCAGCGGAGTGGGCAGGGTCTGCGCTCGGGAACTCCTGCATGGCAGCGGTGGGGCCGTCTGAGGTTGCCTTGGCGATGCCACCACGGGCAACGTGTTGTGCTTGCGTCCGTGTGGTTGGGGTGACACGCTCTGCGAGTATTTGGCCTGAGTGAGTAAATAAGAGCCGCTCAAATCAGGCCGTATGGAAATGGGTTTGTATGAAGATCTGGGTGGGAGGGGTAACTGGGTGTGTGATTGGCGAGAAGATACGGGTTGTGCTGGCAATGAATTATATTTGTATCTGGGTGTTGAAGGTAAGGCATTGTCTATGTGTCTGGGTTTTGGAGGAAACGGATTGTCTGTGTATCTGGGTGTTGGGGGTAAGGTACTGGAGGCCTGTCTGTGCGTTGGGGCTGAGGAATAATCTCTGTATCTGGGTGTTGGAGGTAAGGGATATAATGTGTGCCTGTACGTTGGGGGTAACGGGTTGTCTGTGTGTCTGGGTGTTGGGGGTAAGGTGTTGAATGTGTGTCTGTGTGTTGGGGGAAACAGGTTTTCTGCACACCTAGGTGCCACCCTTAAGCGATGATCTTCTTGCCTGGATGCTCGGAGTAGTGGACTGTCTGTTGTCTGGGACGATGGGCTCGATTGTTTGCCTGTGAACATCGGTGGCACGGGCAAAGCGCCCCTCGAGTGGCCGGTAAACGTGTCGTATTGGTGCTGGGTCTGCAGAGGCAACGTGAGCCTTCTCTGCTGTGGAATTGGTAAAGTTGTTGCCCTTGTCCCATCTGTTCGTGGTAACGTTGAATACCTGTGAAGATAATTAAATATGAGCATAACTATGAATAGTTCATAGCACTTTGTCAATCCCAGAGTGGCGAGGTTCATAGTGCAATGTGCTAACCACTGCACCGCTGCTTTACACCACACAAGGGTAAAAAAATCGAACTTTGACCATCTACATTAGTGCCACAATTTATTCGTAGGTGTGGAGAAGGACACATACAAATGTTGTGCTTCTCACACACGTTCTTATTGGGGCTGTGATCAAAGAGAATTATCCTCATTATCTGTGCTATCACCTCTTGCTTGTTTTATAAAACTACCATCTCTCTTCTCCAATCATCTGCGAATGGCATAAACTTAGGGCCTAACACAAAAAAGTAATATTTTGTTACGTCGCCTCTTCCGCGATTTCCTGCTTGCGTAACGGCCCAAAACATTACGGTGAGAAAGTTAAACATATTACAGGTCACACATTTATTTTTTTCACTGATATAGTAGTAATCATTACTTATTTACCCAGGAAAGCCACACTGAGAATAGGGATACAGTCTGTTCTTCCATAACACAAATTGGATATAACCACAATTAATGTAATAGGGAACACATTTTTTATAATGTGAATGCGAATTCGATGTGACGCACACGAGTAAACAGAACTTTGTCGCACGAGTAGGAATAAGCGGCTGTATGGCTGCCTCTGTGTAGCATCACACAAGATGGGATGCTGCTGGATGTTTTTTTTTATGCTATCCAAGCCCCTCAGTCTTTGTTCAGCCTGAGTACACATCTCACGCGTTATTGCAGACTGTGCTTTACCATATATTCTATATTATTTACTATAACGCATCTATCTTGATTTGAAGCTTTCGTGATTGCAGGAATCCATACTCTTTGGTTCTTTCGGTAAAGTCACGTAGGTATAACATTAAATAAATCACGACGTTTCGATCGCAACACAAGCGGTCGTCCTCAGGTGGAAAAAATATAATCCAGCAGTGGAACTGCTGAACCAGCGAGAGAGAAGTTACAACAATGCTATATATGTGGCGATGGGCAAGCAAGCGGGGTCTGAGCTGGAAAGAAATTCCATCCACGGACGCAAGCACGTCAGTTGTGTTAATGGGGGAGATTAGGGAGAGAGGAATTAGGGAGGGAGATTAGCATGAATGAGCACCATGAGAGTGCAATCCAAAGGACGTGAGCATGAGAGTGCAATCCAAAGGGCATGTGAGCATGAGAGTGCAATCCAAAGGACATGTGAGCATGAGAGTGCAATCCAAAGGACATGTAAGCATGAGAGTGCAATCCAAAGGACATGTGAGAGATCTAAGATAGAGGCATAGAGAGAGAGAGAGACAGACTGCAAGACAGACTGCAAGACAGACTGCGAGACAACAAGGCTCACCTGATCGAGTCGCTAACCTTTCTCAAGAGATGCCGCGATAACAAGGTAATACCGATCGCATTTACACTCACATCTGCTGCTGTCACTTCCCCTAACGCTAAACGGATTTTGTTCAAAACTAGCCTATCGCTAATCTCAGAGAGAATAAGATTGCTCCGATTTGAACTTGATAATTTAGACAAGACTCTCTTACAATCACACTTAAAATTAACTGATAAAATGTCCACTTCTGATTGGGACCATGTAGAAAACATGACAGTCTCTTCTGCTACTTCAATGTCAACCAAATGTAAAGTTAACTTGATCGCTAAATTCAACCTCCTGTCAAAAAAGAAGCCAGAGCCACACGTTAAAAAGTTAAATGTTAACAAAATTGTCATCAATCAGAGGAACATCCCAATTTCCGACAGCCTAAAATCGGTACTAGCTAAAGGGTTGAATTTCGCAGTCACCCCTAAACACATCCCAGTGGATGATATAATTGCCCAGGCCGACGTAGCCCTCAAAGGCTTGGGACACATCCCGGCAGACGTTGCTAGATCTGAAATCGCTGCTATCCTCAAAAACGCTAAGACACCCGTTCGCAACATCAGCAAGGACGAGCGTTTTGAACTCGCTCAATTAATAAAGAGAGATTATATTATCATCCTCTCAGTCGACAAGGGCAATGCCACTGTCATCATGGATAAAACCACATACAACAACAAAATTCCGGACCTTCTTAATGATAGCAGCTATACCAAAATCAACAGAGATCCCACCAACTGCCTAGCCACAAAAACCAACAATATCACTAAATCGACTTTTCTAATCGATCAAACCAAGCAGAGCTCCCTAAAACCTTCGGCTGCTAGACCACCCAGATTTTATGGCCTTCCAAAAATCCACAAAGTAGGTACCCCGCTCCATCCTATCGTCTCCACCATTAACTCACCCACCTACAAACTGGCCCGATTTCTGTCTGAGACCCTGCTTCCTTTCACGGGCAAGTCCACTTCAGCTGTACTTAACTTAGCTCACTTGGTTTCTCTAATCAAGGACATCTCACTGTCTCCAGATGATTTGCTTGTCAGTTTCGATGTTGTCTCTCTGTTCACCAATGTACCTGTACTCGACACCATTGCAATCATTGAAGACTTGGTCCAACAAGGACTGAATCCAGATTACCAACTTTGGTAAGGCACTGTCTTACCAACACATACTTCACCTGGAATGGTACATTCTACAAACAAATTGAGGGTACCCCAATGGGTTCTCCCTTATCACCAGTGGTAACGAATGTTTTCATTGAGAAATTTGAGAGAGATGCCATCTAGACATCCACCCTTTCCTTGTTTTAGCTATGGGAGGGAAACAGAGAACCCAGTTGTAACCCAATGCAACACAGGGGGGGAACATATAAACTCCACGCATAAGTCACGCGAGATATGAATCGAACCCAGGAATTTCTCGCTGTGAGGCGCGAGCATCACCGCTGTGCCACTACCCTGTCGCCCACTCATTGCTAGGCATATGTATGCATATGTAATAATGTTCCAGGAGACTTGGACGCCGGGGTTGGAGGCACACGTATTTATTCCGTGTTGGGTACAGCACAACACTGGACATACAACACTGGAGGGGGTATCGGCCCCCTCACCCGTCTAACTGGGAATACACCCTCTAGCTACGCCTAGCCTACCTCTTGGTCCTCCACTAACGGGCTAGGGGAGGCTCGCTAGCCGACACTGGTAAGTCGGGCTCACGGTACCCGGAGTCCCAGACCAGCTCTTACAAGAGCACCGGCTCTGGCTCTCGGGACCACGCCGCTGGATCGATCCTGTTCGGCCCTGATAAGGGCGGCGATCCAGGGGAGTCCAGGGCTCTATCTAGACGACCTTCTGTCTTCACTGGTTAGCTTCAACATCTCTCCCCGAGCCCTCCAGCTCATCCCCTTTTATACCAAAACCCCCGCTGAGGGGTGGGGCCCCGGGGGATCCCAGCTCCGAGTCAGCCCCCCAGGCTGCCCGATGCGGACGTCGCTGGGAGCACCTTCCCGTGCACCGACATAGCCACGCCCACTGTGTTTCTTTCCCGTGTGATCCCATTGTATAACAGCCCCTCCATAACACCCCTACACATACATAAGTGTATACAGTAGGTCGTGGGTTCGATCCTGACCTTGACGCCTGTATATTTGGAGTCTGCATGTTCTCCCCGTAGTCGAGTGGATTTTTCTCCGGGTCCTCCGGTTTTTACCTCCACATTTAGAATCAACATTCGTTTAGAGTATTTGGCTGCAATACATTTCCACATCTTCTTGGTTCTTTCGGTAAAGTCACATAGAAGGGAAGTAATAAAATAATAAAAGTAAAAATAATAAAATAATTCTCACGACGTTTCGGCTGCAACGCAAGCAGCCGTCTTCAGGTGAAGAATGAGACACTGCCAAGCTTGGAGCTTATATATAAGCTGGGTTGGAGGTGGAAGAAGAGCGCCTTGACAAAAAAATGTGCATATCAAGAGGAATTTAGCATATTCATGGGAAATACGTAGGAGGTGGGCAGGGGGGTTTCAAAGTCATATTATGCCCATGCATTATGCAGGATTAGCAGCATCAAAGGGAGGGGGTAGGGGTAGCATTAACAAAGGGAGGGAATGTTAATAGTATGTAGAAGCCACGAAACATGTCAATGGGAGAGCGGTGGCAGGAGACCCGCAGCGGAGCAAATAATGCATTCCCTGTGGAGAACACAATATACACAGTCAATGCCTGTGAGTGGACTGCGGTCTGAAAGTCACCGTAAACGTGAACAACAATCAGTTAAGATCCGAAATGGTTTATTACGTCCTTCCAATGATTGCTGAGCTAGAATCCATCTTCTCGGTTGAAATTTTCTCTGTGTTTGTATATGTGGATCGCCTCATGAACGAATCTCTCATGGTAGCCAGATGGCTTGCAGAGAACCTCTGTCTTAGAGAAGTCAATGTCATGTGAGCCCACTGAATTGTAACAGTGATCTGCCATGGCTGAGGTGTTTGTCCTACCGTGTTTCAGGTCTCACTGGCATTGACTGTGTATCTTGTGTTCTCCACAGGGAATGCATTATTTGCTCCGCTGCGGGTCTCCTACCACCGCTATCCCATTGACATGTTTCATTGCTTCTACATACTATTAACATCCCCTCCCTTTGTTAATGCTACCCCCTCCCTTTGATGCTGCTAATCCTGCATAATGCATGGGCATAATATGACTTTGAAACCCCCCCGCCCACCTCCTACGCATTTCCATGAATATGCTAAATTCCTCTTGATATGCAAATTATTTTGTCAAGGCGCTCTTCTTCCACCTTCAACCCAGCTTATATATAAGCTCCAAGCTTGGTAGTGTCTCATTCTTCACCTGAAGACGGCTGCTTGCGTTGCAGCCGAAACGTCGTGAGAATTATTTTATTATGTTTTATTTTTTTATTTTATTACTTCCCTTCTACGTAACTTTACCGAAAGAACCAACAAGATGAATCCCTGCAGTCACGAAAGCTTTAAATCGAAATTTCCACATGATAAGCCACTTCTTTGAGCTATCACCTGTGGCCAGGTCGCTTATGAAAAAGAGCTATATAGCTCAGTAGGCCTTACCTGGTAAAATAAAAATAGTAAATCGTTTTGTATGCATGTTGAACTTCTTTGGCACCGTACGTAGCCAACCGTGCGAGGGACGTCGCATCCTCCCTGGCGTCTCACCTGGCTGCACCGTCGCTGCTGTAGAACGTTGGGCGCGGGGAGAGGCGAGGGGCGACAGGCAGGGGCTCGTGACCGAGAAACGCGCTTCTCTGGTTGTGCGTGTTCTGAAGAGGCGGAGCTGAAACGTGCCGCGCGTCCTCCTGCAAGAAGCGTTGCGATCACAAGAGCTCAGGGGGTGCGGGGGTGCAATGCAAAGGCGAAATTTAAAACGCGAAGGGATCCAGTAAGTAGATTGATGGCTGAAGTGAATAGTTATGACTGTAGTCAGCAAACATGCAAAATATGAAGACTGCTTCAATGAATTGCAGGTTGCTCCAGTTAGCTTAGTAAATCCACTAGATTTACTGTTACGTCTCATCCACACTGTGTTCAATCACCGTGCTGCAGGTCACAGCAACACATTCACCCATCCACTCACTCACCCACTCACCCACACAAGACAAATATCCCCCTTTTAACCTTAACAGACTTTTGGGGCAAGTGCTGTTCGCGAATAGCGCCTATGAAGGCTGGCACGACACACAAAGGGGTAGGTGGCCAATACCACGCCCGGCCACCTTTGTCTCCCCAGTGGCAATATTTACTACACACTGCACCAGGTACTCAGTGAGTCGAACCTAGGGGAGGCCCAGGGCTGGTTCAGATAATCGTTACTGGTGCTGGCTGTGAGTGGGAATCGAACTCGGGTTGCCAAGCTCGTGGCACAGCGTGCTAACCAGGACACTACGGCTACCCACATACAAACACACACATAAAATCCTGTTAGTATCCTCCAGAAAATACACACACCTTTGGTAGGATGTAGGACTGGTTTGAGCTCCTTTGACCACACGGCCCCTTGTCAACACAACCTATAATAAAATATAAGCAGAAATTAGCTGTCAATCAAGACTTATAAGTGGTAACACTGGTGAACAGTTCAAAATTTTATTTATACGGTTACATAAATAACCCAACAAAACCTTAATTTCGTTTATTTGCCATGATTTGCAATGGCAGCGTTATAACTGTGCCGTGTATCCGAACCACACGGGGAAGAAATTGTGGTTGACATAGAAGTTTACCTTATACTTTCAGCGTATAACTCATGAACATTGTTATTTCATCAAATTCAAGTCTCTCCACCGACCCCTGCTGATTGTAGTGATAATGTAATAAAGGACTCCTTCACAAGATGTCGCTCTCCGTTGGTCCTTTATTGGATTCTTTCCTCGCACCCGCTGGTCCTTGCTCCGACCCTCGCCGTCTTCGTCGACGTGCGCCCCGCGCACGCTCCGTGTGGCTCTCGCCCCGCCGTCTCCATCGGCCCCTCCGTGTGCTCTCTCCTCACCCGCCCCTGGCCACACCGCCCTTCGGGTACCCCGCACACTCTGCTGACTCTCTCTATCTCCGTGCGATCCCGCACGCTCCGCTGGCCTGGCCGCACCCCGCGCCCGCTGGACCGCAGTGCGCCTATGACTCCCGACCACGTGGCAATGGCGCCACTTCTCCCAGTGTGGCTCCCTCCATGGTTCACTCTCTTCTCTCCTCCTCTCCCCTTCCGGCTCTCTCCCTATATCCCCCTCTCTCACGTGACCCAAACTCCACCTTCTATCCTGCCTCCGCCTCCGCCCCCCCCCCCCCCCCCGTTCACCCCGCTCCCATTGGCGGCGCAGAGGCCAGCAAGCACCCTGTTCTTGCTCGCATTACACGACCCCCCCCCCCCTGATGAAAAAGCCAGCCGTCCTCGGCTGCAACAGAACAACAATAATGCGAGCAACACATGACACTCAGGCATAAGAAGACAACGGAGATTAGAACAATAACAATTAACGAAAGGGAAGGGATTTAGAACGCGTGCGAGTCGCTGGGCTGTCCCACACGGGGGTGCCCCCCCGCGCGGACCGTGGCCTTGACGGGGTTTTAGGAACGGCGGGACTGGAACTGCCCACCGCTGTTGGAGGCCCATCACTCCCAGCGTCCCATTCCCCAAAGAGGCCCGTCATCGAGCCCTCCCGCAACTGCGCCCGAGGTGGGGTTGTAGGGGCAGCGGGGTCAATTGTCCCCGTCGCCGTGGTAGGCCCACCCGGAGCAGGAATCAGCATGTCCGGCAGGATCACAGCCGGTCCGTCTACAGGAGGCACGACAGGCGCGCTTGCAGGTTGAACAGGCAAAGTCAGTGGCGCGTCGGTCGCGACAGACACCGGCAAGGCAACATTAGGAGATGACGCATCCATCCACGGGGCCACATAAGGTTTCAATCGGGACGTATGAACGTACCAACGCCGCGATCCGAACCGAACACGCGCGGACTGCGGACTAGGAACCTCAATAAGCACCACCGGCCCCTGCCACAGCCTATGCAACTTAGGGGAGGTCCCCACCGGTACCTGCGGGCAGTGCAGCCAGGCCATGCCCCCCACCAGCGAGGGGTCTCACCATACGAGCGTCGTGCACAACGTTCGTTCCGGACCTGGGTCTTGGCAGTAGCCAATCGGGCCCCCTCCCGCGCCTCAGCCACGCGACGAACGGTGTCCCGAATATAATCGGGGAGAGGCTTAACAGGACCCTTCACCCCCGTGCCCAGCTGCACGTCCACCGGCGGCACGTTCTCGCGGCCATACATCAAAAAGAAAGGCGAGTACCCCGTCGACGCATGTGGCGTCATCCGGTACGCAGAGAGCACCCCAGGGATATGCAAATCCCAATCAGCCTGCTTTTCGCTTACCGTATGACAGAGCATTGCCGATAGGGTCCGATTAAGACGTTCAACCATCCCATCCGTCTGCGGATGGTAGGGAGACGTCCGTACCTTCTTGGTCCCCAGTGCAGCGCATACCTCAGCCAATAATTTAGAAGAAAAATTTCGCCCTTGGTCCGTAAGCAACCTTTCCGGTGCCCCTTTGTCCATTACATATCCGAACAAGAACGCCTCCGTGATAGACGCCGCTGACTGATCGGCTAAGGGCCAGGCCATCGGCCAGTGGGAAAGATATTCCACTCCAACCAATAAAAATTTGTTATCCCGAGCGGACGGCGGAAAGGGTCCCAAAATATCCAACGCCACTAATTCATTAATCCGTGACACCTGTATGGACTGCACTGGCGGAACATATGAGTGTTTAGGCGGTTTCCGTCGGGCACAGTCGGAGCACGCCCGAATGTGCCCGACGACATCAGTCATCATGCCGTGCCAAAAAATTATCCCGCTGTGACGTCAACAAGGTTTTCTGCACTCCAAGATGTAACAACTTCTCCGAATGCAGAATCCGAATCAATTCATATCGCAGCGACACCGGCACAACAAGACGCCAGCGATCGTGCAAGCCTTCCCTCCACATCAACAAGCCATCCCAGAGAGCAGCTCCCGGCGTCCCATCGGACAGCGAGCCACCCCTTACCTTCGCAGCCCGACCCCGCAAAGCCCCCAGCAAGTCATCAAGCAATTGCTCGCGGACCCATACCGAACGTGGCAAATTCAAAACCCTATCAGCCGGCTCTGGACATGCGGGAGCCTCAGGCACCTCCACAGCGGACATAACCAGCCGAGGTGGCAGCGGAACCCGCTTGCACCTATTTGTGCCCGAAGTGCAAGCGCAAGGGGACCCCTGCGGCAATCTAGAAAGTGCGTCCGCGTTCGTGTGATGCGATCCCTTCCGGTACTGAATTTCAAATGAAAACTCCTGCAGGGTTTCCAACCATCGTGCCAAATGGCCAGACGGTTGATCAACCCTCAGGGCATATTGCAGAGCAGCATGATCCGTGCGCACAATAAACGTACGGCCGTATAGATACGGCCGGTATTGGCGAAGAAAATGTACTATGGCCAAGAGTTCCCGACGAGTAACGCAGTAGCGGGTCTCCGCCGGAGACAGCACGCGGCTTCCGTAAGCCACTACGTGTTCGACGCCATCCCTAGATTGGGACAGGACGGCCCCAATCCCCGTGTCACTCGCGTCGGTATCCAGGATAAATGGCCGAGTAAAATCTGGATAGTCTAGCGTCGGTGCTGAAACCAAACGATCGCGTAGGCTCTGAAATGCCACCTCCTCCGCCGGTCCCCAACTGAACCTCCGGCCCTTTGCCGTAAGGAGGTGTAATGGCCTCGCGATCGTGGCAAAGTCAGGTACGAACCTGCGGTAATAAGAAGCGAACCCGACGAACCGACGCACGTCCCCCACTGAGGCCGGAGTCGGCCAGTTTCGGACGCACGCCGTCTTCTCCGGGTCCGTGGCCACCCCGTCCGAGCTGACTATGTGGCCCAAATAGCGCACGGATCGCTGCAACAGGTGACACTTTTTAGGCTTAAACTTCAATTTAGCGGAACGCATCCTCGCAAACACCGCGTCCAATCTCTGCAGATATTCCTCAAACGTGCGGCTGAAGATGATAACTTCGTCCAAATATATCAGACATGTGTCCCACTGCAGACCGGTCAACACGAGTTCCATCAATCGCTGGAACGTCGCTGGGGGGGCGTTCAAGCCCATGGGGAGACAATTAAATTGAAACAAGCCCTGCAGCGTACGGAAAGCCGTCTTTTCCCTCGAGGACTCATCTAGGGGAAGTTGCCAAAATCCCGATGAAAGATCGAGAGTAGAACATTTTTTTGCCCCAGACAAGGCATCGAGGGAATCATCCATACGCGGCAGGGGGTACGCGTTCGCAACCGACACTTTATTCAACCTGCGAAAATCGACACAAAACCGCAATTTCCCATCCTTTTTCTTCACAAGGACCACTGGAGCACCCCACGGACTGTTGGACGGGGAAATAATGTCGGCGGCCAGCATATCCTCCACCGCGCCCCGTATATGATCCCGCTCCGACGGACTCAACCGATGCGGGTTCATCCGAATCGGAGCGGCATCCCCCGTATCAATATGGTAGGAGAGCAGAGAAGTGCGTCCCAAATCGAAATCGTCCAAACTAAAAACGTCGGAATACTTTCCCAACAGCGTGCGAAGCGCGGACCGTTGGTCCCCAGTTAAGGACACATTCTCCCGGGACAATTCTGCAATCTAGCGATTGTCCTGTGCCGTGGAGGTCGAGACCCCCCCTATGAGGCCCCGGAGGCCCCCATCGTCATGGGCCGTGAAAGCAGTCATAGCATGAGCTAAAACCGTTCCGGCCGGCACACTAACATTATCTGCGGTCCCATTCAACACTTGTAAAAACGGGGGTTGACCCGGCCGAACAATCGTCTGCGCCCCGACCAGCGTCAAGCCCCCCGTTATAGCATTGGACGGTGACAACAACACACCTGCTGCCCCCTCGATTCCCGGCACCGGTTTCCGATAACGCAGCGGAATAAGCATTTGCGACCCAGGTGGAACATCAACCGATACCTTGGAGAGCGCCTGCACCTGGCGGTCAGGAACGGACTGGCCCCAGGGTGATGGCAAGAAGGCAATTTGGCGGCCCCCCAGTAATTGGATACAATTCTGATCCACCCTAATCTGAATGGGCATTTTTGCCAGGAAATCCGTTCCCAACAAGCAGGGCACCACGAGGGACCTAGAAATTAACACCGTCCCAGAAACCGAAACACCCCCAACCGCTATGCTGGCGTCCACCTGACCCACAATGCCCATACTTCCCCCATTCGCCGCTATGCACGAGTCGTAAACCGGTCGCACCCGCTCCGGAGGAATGGACAGGAGGTGAAATATAACGTCTGAGATAATGGTCGTGGACGCACCCAAGTCCACCAAAATACGCACGTCCACCCCTTGGATGGAACCCGGCACAGTGGATGACCCAGTAGCGGCCGCAACCACCCTCCGTGCCAATTTACGCCACTGCGTCAGCGAGCGACACGGCCCTTCCAGCGCTCCCCTGTTAGTAACATTATCCGGACCCCGCGGTGAAAGTGATGCATGAGGTGACAGGCCTTGCCGGGTGTCTGATGCGTACCGACTTGCCTGTCGTGGTTGTTCTTGACGTGTCGCCTTCTTGGCAGGGGCCTCCTGCTGGAGCGGCGGGCGAGGGCGAGCCCAACACTCCCTGGCGAAGTGCCCCCGACGGCCGCAGCGGAAGCACAACAGGTCGGGCCGTCGTCCGGCGCCCCCCCTGTCCTGGCGATCTCGCAACGGTGGCCCCGGCCACAACTCCGCACCCCCGCGAGTAGGCGGCTGGGTCGCTGCTGCCGTCAACTCCGCAGGCCCCCTCTCGTCCCGCACGTACACGGCCTTGGACGGATCCCATCCCGTGGCACCACCCTCGATCTTGGGGCTCCCCGTCCAGGCTGTCACCTGCTTCCACCGGCGCAGGTTGAATTGCGCGTCCAGGCACTTAGCCGCTATCCGGGAGGTCAGTTGTTCGTGGCCGCACACAGGCATGGGGATGCCCAAATCCCTGGACAACTCCAACATTTTTCCTAAAATCAAAGGCTCCAGCAAGTCAGGCTCCGTGTCCGGGTACGCGGCCATAGCCAATTCCAAGACGGCACCCCGGTAAGCCACAGGAGATTCCTCCGGAGCCCGTTGCCGTTGAATAAACCTGCGATGTGCATCATCCGGGGGCTAATAAGCCTCTGCTATCTCTTCAAATACAGCCTTCAGCGTAGTCTTCCTCGCGGCTTTAATGGAACGGAAAAACCTGACCGATTCGTCATCCAGGAGCGTCGGCAGGACTTCTAGAGCCTCCGCATCCGTCCATTTGGCAGAGCGGACTGCCGCCTCAAAGCGGCAGGCGAACGCACTCCAGTCGCCGCCAATGGAGAATTCCTTGAGCGTCGTCAGACGATGGCTGCGGGTCCCTGAGTCGCCGTAATCCGCTGACGGTGTTCCACGTGGTGGCGACACGATAGCGTCTTCCCGCGTTGACAAGACGGCGGCTTCTCGCAGTGACAAGATGGCGGCTTCCCACGGTGACAAGATGGCGGCTTCCCGCGCTTTGTCCCCGGACCCGCCCAAGATGGCGGCGTCTTGCCACGTGGCGGAGAGGGCGGGAAGCGTCGCGCGGGCCCCAATCGCGGGCGATCCGGCCTCGCCGTCGTCGTCACCAGGGCACACAGTTGTGTCAGCGTGGCCCGTAGCAACTCGAGTTGAGCCGTCACGTGCCGCCAGCCTTCCTCGGCGCCTGTCGAAGCAGACAGCCCCGCTGCACCGACGATTTCTTGCACCCCGGCATGTCGCCCGTCCGCACTTCGCCCCCTCCTTCCATCGTCGGGAACGCCGCCGCTGTTGGAAGCTCGTTTTCGTCGTCCGAGGATGGTGCAGGTACGTTCTTATTTTTAAGATGCTTAGACATCTTGGTTCACTTCTGACACCAGTGTAATAAAGGACTCCTTCACAAGATGTCGCTCTCCGTTGGTCCTTTATTGGGTTCTTTCCTCGCACCCGCTGGTCCTCGCTCCGACTCACGCCGTCTCCGTCGGCCCCTCCGTGTGCTCTCTCCTCACCCGCCCCTGGCCACACCGCCCTTCGGGTACCCCACACACTCTGCTGACTCTCTCTATCTCCGTGCGATCCCGCACGCTCCGCTGGCCTGGCCGCACCCCGCGCCCGCTGGACCGCAGTGCGCCTATGACCCCCGACCACGTGGCAATGGCGCCACTTCTCCTTCCACCGCCAGCGTGGCTCCCTCCGTGGTTCACTCTCTTCTCTCCTCCTCTCCCCTTCCGGCTCTCGCCCTATATCCCCCTCTCTCACGTGACCCAAACTCCACCTTCTATCCTGCCTCCGCCTCCGCCCCCCCGTTCACCCCGCTCCCATTGGAGCGAGGTGAGCAGTGGCTCCTCCCACACGCTCCGCCTCCCAATACCCTGGCGCGTGTGAGCGGCGCGGAGGCCAGCAAGCACCCTGTTCTTGCTCGCATTACAATAATAACAGTGGAACTCACCTCATTTAGCAAAAGTCAATGAACAAAGGTAAGTCCTCGCTTAACGCGTGTTCACACAACGCATTTTCGCTATAACGTGGTTCTTCTATTCGGGAATACTTCGCAGAAAGTGCATTATAACGGATTGCATCTGTTATACTGCGGAAAGCACCCTGTTATGTGGTTTCTGAGCAGTTGATGACAAAATACTTTCTTGAGCTGCGCAGCTGAGCGGTGCGATACAGTATGTGGAATGATACAGTCACGCAGCTGCATACCCTCAGTTATTCCCACCATGTCATTTTGTGTGCATAGTACATCGTATTTTTCATAATAGAGGTTTTTGGGTTAGGTCGCGTAAATATATAAATAAGTCATTAAAACCCGCCACCACCCGGCACAGCCAACTAGTAAGGGTTGTCACGTAAACAGAACATGGCCAATTCGTCACTAGTACAGCACATCGGTGTGTTGGAGAGCCAAGCCACAACATTTACAATCTGAGTACGACGTTTCGCCAATAATTACAACTAGCTTCATCAGGCGACAGCCAGATTTGTGAAGTCTTACTGTTTCGTTCCTTATATAGAGGCGTAGATGTGTTGACCACCCTTCTGCGCTCTTGCACAATGGGGGGGGGGGGGGGGGGGTTATGGATGACATTGGTCGCGAAAGCCTACGTGTTATGCATCGTATTTCACCAACCTTCGTTACATTATTTATGGGGGAATTGTTTTCGCTCAACGTGTTTTTAGCTCAACGTGGCATTTTCAGGAATGCATCTACCACCGCCTTAAATGAGGACCGTACTGCACTGTGCCGACTCGCAACACGCCGCTGCCACCCACACTGCCCCTCTTCGGCGTTTCCGTAGCTCCCACGTCAGGAGCCACCCTGCCGGAGACAGGGGGTGAATGCGTGGCCCTCTGTGCCTGCACGTCATTGGCCAGACTGTACAAGTTCAGATTTGGCACAGACATGACGTGCGGCATTCCACCGAGGGAGCGTACACCCTCCGGCGGCCTCGTGTGGGCTGGGCCTGTTGGAGGCAGGGTACTATAATCGACGCTACAGGACCAATCCAGGTCACCTTGGCTGTACAATTTGGGCGGTGCATGGGCCACGCTGGAAAGGTTGCCCGCCTTGTCACCTTTCCCTGGTGGGCACGGCGCTTCCACTGATTGGTACAGCCCTCGATCGGACAGGTGGATGATCTCCATAACGCCTGTAAAACGAAGCGCACAGAAACACCGCACACACCACACCGCATCTGCTTTCGGCATACATCCTTTCCTGTTTACGCGCTGGTGAAATAATCACCCTCAAACCATTCTAATATTTCCAACTTGATCTGACTATGAACGATTTAATAAAAAATTATCTAAGCCAACTTTGATTGGAGTAATTTTGTATTTTTTACCGAGTTATGTATGTACACAGTTTTTCGATTTCTTCTGTAAAGTGGTTGTTTTTGCTTCAATTTATATCTTGTTATTTTGCTCCGATTTCTATTTGCTTTGTGTTCTTGTTTTAATGTTTTTACGTTTTTGTAATGGTGGCCCAGGCCACTCCTGCCAATGAGACTCTATCCTGGGCTCTTGAGTTTTCACCTCGCTGATCTCGTCAATGAACATAAACCATCACGCGATCTCCGGCCATCTTCGAAGCAGCGGCTTTTGGCTAGCCATCAGACAAAGACAGTCACTGCATCACATGTTGTGAAACTCCCTTCCTGCGGGTATCGAGGTGCCATATCCTCATTTGCCAGGGGAAAGGTGGCCATCTATTACATCTGTATTGCATGGAGTGTTGCCCCGTCGTATGCATGGGTTTTCTCTGGGTCCTCCGGTTTCCTCCCACATTAATGGAGCTCGCCAAACATCTCAATATAGGACCGCAGAGCTCGGGCAATTGTTGGCGCCAGTTCTGGCTGCTACCTTCCCAAGTGCTCATCTGTCCTTTCCCGCGCCTCTGAATTCTACAAAAACTATGCGCGATATAAATTTGTAAATTTCATTTTTGGGGAAGCCTTTATCATCCAGTAGTGGATTAATAATGGTTGATGATGATGATGCTGCTGATACATGTTTAAGGCTGGGGTCGGAGCTTTGGCTAAGCTGTATCCATTTACACAGCCACTGCTGGAGTGTTGACATTGTAGAGTTATTTTGCCCTCTTACCTCTGTGCTTTCCAATAGCAGCTGCTTTGATGTGTCTGGAGGTGTACGTATGCAAGTTGGTTAGCTTACCAGCCTGTGAAGATGTGTCCTTCTGTCGCTCTGCGATGCTTTTCCGTAGCTGCTGTAGATTTTTCTAGTGAGAAGGAACAGGAAGCACATGATAATTGTGCGGTAGTTGTTTTTGTAATACTTCAAGCAGTCTTATTTTACATTCAATATCTCCCCATATTTCACGTGTGCATGTATGTTGAACTTATTTCACACCGTACATAGCCAACCGTGCTAATCAGAGGTGCGGGGGGAAGGACAACAAACTAAACATAAAAATATATTCTAATGAAGCGAGTTTTAAATTTAGATTGAAAAGTTAATAGTTCCAGTGTCTTCCTAATATTGGCAGGAAAAGCTTTCCAGACTGCTGCAGAAGCTCATCTGAATCTACTGTGCTTATTTTAACAATTGTCCCCCTTACTCTGCCTCTGCGGTGCTGACATATAGATTAAGGACTTGCCTGAGAAAAGGATCCGCCAAATAGCGGTAAAGAGAGCGGTTCGCAGTCAGTCACAAGGTTGGGAGATCAATTCCCGGTTGTTGGAAGTTCACTCAGCCCATCATCCCTCCGGTGTCTATAAAATAGTACTACCATTCACTATGGTAAAGTCGATAGTAAGCGTTCTATGGATGGACTTTTCCCCCCTCTAAACGTACAAAAAATGCAATTTACACCACCAGCTCATGGCTGTGAACAGGAAAACGAGCGGCGCCTCAATGCTGGAGCGAGCAGGAAATTGCTTCGACTTGACTATTCGAGTCCCTGCTTCAGGCAATTGACTTGACGATTCAAGTGCCTGGACCGCCTCCGCACCTCCGATTACCACGTTTGACTGCGTACTGTGCAAAAGAAAGTCAACACACATACATACAGTACATGCTTGCTCCAGTTTGCCAGCAACACGGAACACCGTGACAAACCGAGCCCTGGTAATGACCGCCGAGCTTACCGCTTTAATCTGCATGGATTCGGCCTGCTGCTCGTGATGCTGCTGCCAGGTCTTGAAGTTGGACACGGCCTGGTCGATGGAGATGTGTCCGAGCTTCACCTGCTGCTGCAGCTGGATGAGCTCCTGGAGCCCAGGCAGCAATTCCTGCTTGGCCTGATCTCCGGCGTCCCCAGTAGAACGCCGACGAGCGTCCTCCTCGGTCTTGCCTAGGGCACAGGAGAGCCACGACACTGATGCACTTAGCCGCCACGCGCAAGGTGATTGTTGAATGAACGCTTCAGCAACACCAATGCACCTTAACATCGCATCTCGTCTCAAAACATTCGAAGGTGACCAGCTTGATTCCCCGTGGAAGCTGTCCCTGAACATTTCTGCATGAACGAACATATAGAGATATGGCCTGGAATAATGCAAACACATCAAACAACCTCCCTGATTGAATTACCTATAGAACGCTAAGAAATAGACGTACTCGCCTCGTAAGAAATGTTACATTTTAATCCTATTATCAAAATATTCTAAATTTACAAAAATAAATCAAGACTTCTGGGAAACATTTAATTCAGTTGAAAACAAAGGAAAGCAAAATGTTTCACCAAAAAAACCTTTCCTGGATGCCAAAGCACTGATCACAAAACAAGACATTGTCAATAGGTATAATTCTCATTGTGGATCAACCCTGAAAATGTTAGTGAAAGGCATCGTTCCTGCTTCTTATTTAGTCTCATATCTGAAGTGTACATACTGCATAAGCGAATATCCATTAAGACATCATCATCCACATGAGAAGACGAGTTACCTGCATTTTTACTCATGGCTGTAACAGATCTCAACTTTAAACCTCACACATACATGTTCAACCTATCACTTACCGAAGGTACATTTCTACAAGAGTGGAAATCCACTCGTTCATCCAGTATATAAAAATGGATCCAAAGAAGATCCGAATAACACTGATCTACAATTTTTTAGACGTTGTCTGCTTCAGAGATGAAATGTGCTGTTTATTATGGATTTTGATGTGATGAATTCAAATATGACAATTAACACAACTGATTGGCTACTGTTCCCAAGATATTTACTTTTTACATTTTACGTATATATAATGTGCAGATAGTAAAGTGTTACTCATAAATTGTAAACCTATGTCTTTTCATTGGTTTATGGTTGCTTTAAATGATAACATGTCACCTGTCCTGTTTATGTAACACTTTAAAAATCAACAGAAAGGTTATATAAATAAAATGTATTGTAAAGGAGAGCCGACACAAGGTTGCAGGGGGTTCGTCTTTTATTGCTTCCCCCCGGCCCAGCCTTCTCTCCCCGTTTCCCGCCAGTTCTCCCTCTTATATCTCCTCACCTGCTCCTCCCCTTTCCACTGTCACCGTCCCACTGTCCCCCTCCTTTTGGTGGGAATCCTTCCCCTGAGATCCCTTACAGTATTATGAAACAAAAGGCAAAAAAATTACATATATAAGTACATAGTTGAGTCCTTATTCAGTGTGTACTCGGCGTTTCTTGGCTTATCTCTTGTAACCATTAAATTGAGCATCTCTTGTCACTGTCCAGCAATAGTCTGCAAGCATTGATGGGCTCCATTTGCCGTGATAGCGTTTCTCCATTGTTGCAATGTCCTGGTGAAATTGCTCGCCTTCCTCGTGGCTCACTGCTCCGCAGTTTGGTGGGGAAAATCTAGATGAAAGTGCAAAAAAATTTTCTTTAGCGACATGTTTCAACCAAGGCTTTTGTTAGCCTTGAGGAGGGTTTCCACCAACTCCCTGTAGTTGTCTGCCCTTGTCTGCCCTTGTTGTGTCCTTCCATAAGGTCGGGCGTAGAGTGGCAGTCTGGATGGCGTCCGTCTCAAATTTCTCCATGAAGATGTTGGCTACAACCGGAGATAGGGGAGAGCCCATTGGGGTGCCCTCAATTTGCTTGTAGAAGGTTCCATTCCAGGTGAAGTATGTATTGGTTAAGCAGTGTCTCACCAGGGGGGGTACCCCAGCATTCAGTCCTTGATGAACCAAGTCTTCAATGATTGCGATGGTGTCAGGCACAGGCACCTTGGTGAACAAGGAAACCACATCAAAACTGACAAGCAGGTCGTCTGGGGACAGGGCAATCCCCTTGATTGTCGATACCAGGTCAGTAGAGTTTAGTACTGCAGAGGTGGTTTTTCCAGTGAAAGGCCGTAGGATTTCGGACAAAAAACGAGCCAGTTTGTAAGTGGGGGAGTTGATAGTAGAGACAATGGGACGAAGAGGTGTATCTTCTTTATGTATCTTTGGCAAGCCGTACAATCTTGGTGGCCTGGCTGCAGAAGGTTTCAACGAGAACTGTTTGGTCTGATCAATTAATGCGGTTGAAGCAGAAATGATGTTGTTGGTTTTGGAGACAAGGCTGTTGGTGGGGTCTCTTTTTATTTTTGTATAGCTGCCATCGTTGAGTAGTTCTTGAATTTTGTTGTTGTATTCTATTTTGTCCATGATGACAGTGGCATTGCCTTTGTCGGCTGAGAGGATGACAATGTCATCCCTCTTTTTTAATTGAGCTAATTCAAAACGCTCATCTTTGCTGATGTTGCTAGCTGGCATGTGAGCCCACTGAATTGTAACAGATCACTGTTACAATTCAGTGGGCTCACATGACATTGACTTCTCCAAGACAGAGGTTCTCTGCAAGCCATCTGGCTATCATGAGAGATTCGTTCATGAGGCGATCCACATATACAAACACAGAGAC
Organism: Lethenteron reissneri; assembly: GCF_015708825.2. Taxonomy (NCBI): domain Eukaryota; kingdom Metazoa; phylum Chordata; class Hyperoartia; order Petromyzontiformes; family Petromyzontidae; genus Lethenteron; species Lethenteron reissneri. The sequence goes on from NC_083825.1 coordinate 11,469,005, forward strand.
AATTTCAACCGAGAAGATGGATTCTGGCTTAGCAATCATTGGAAGGACGTAATAAACCATTTCGGATCTTAACTGATTGTGTTCACGTTTACGGTGACTTTCAGACCACGTTCCACTCACTGGCATGGTGCAGTGTGCAGAGTAATGTATGGTGTCGTAATTGTACAGTAAACATATAGCAGTATGATACACATTAGGGTGGGTAGAATAATACATAGTGTTATATTAAAATGGATAAGGCAGCAAGTGCAGCAGCAGCAGCAAGTGCAGCAGCAGCAGCAAGTGCAGCAGCAGCAGCAAGTGCAGCAGCAGCAGCAAGTGCAGCAGCAGCAGCAACTGCAGCAGCAGCAGCAACTGCAGCAGCAGCAGAAACTGCAGCAGCAGCAGCAACTGCTGCAGCAGCAGTAACTGCAGCTCCCTTTGATGCTGTTAATCCTGCATAATGCACATGCATATGCAGTACTAATCACATTCCTGCATTTCCCATAAATATGCTAAATTCCTTTTGATATGCAAATTCCTTTGTCAATGCGCCCAGCTTATATATATGCTCCAAGCTCGTGTGCTGTTTCATTCAGACTCTGTCGCCTCGACGGACCTGGTTTTCACCTGAGGACGGCTGTTTGCGTTGTGGCCGAAACGTCGTGAGAATTGTTTTATTATGTTTTATTTTTATTATTTTATTACTTCCCTTCTACGTGACTTTACCGAAAGAACCAAGAAGATGAATCCCTGCAGTCACGAAAGCTTTAAATCGAAATATAGCAGACGTTATCTGCCTTGTTCATACAAGTACGAGGCATCTCTGCTCACTTTGGCTAAACAGAAATGTGTCCTTTTGCAAAATCAAACACTGACAAATAAGAGAGCACAGCACTACATGATTTCTAGAGCTGATATAGGGCAATTTGTTCAGCAGAAGGATGTAAGCTTAGTTATGATTGCATCATCCATGACTTCTAGGAATAACATGATGCAATTCATATCATGTATAACGCAATACCAGGTTCGGATTGGATCATTCATTGTTTTGCTCAAAAAGGAAGTACTAACCAAACCCAGTCATATATTTATTCATAGATCCAGTCAAATATGTATTTTAGTCATTTCTGGTTTAAATTAAGATATCTTCCCTTTATAACTCACTTATCCTCTGCTATTCCCGAGTCAAGGGTCGTATATACTGACCCAGTAGCATAGCTTAAAACTAGAGCCAATCAACACTTTTAAGCATCATTTTAATTCTCAGTGACCCTGAATTAGTAAAGTTGGACTACATTTATTTCGGAAACATTTTGGCTGCACACCAGTGTAATTAGAGACAAATCTCTATTCTTTCATCATTTAAAAAAATATTCGAAAAAATACTTAATTCACAAATAAACTGCTACCTAAAAAGTCATAATCTTCTACACAATAAACCGTTTTCAAGAGGAGTACTGCACCACCCACAACAATGATGGATGTATTACACTGTCTCTTCACTTCAGTAACCTGGATAAAGGCCACTACTTCTGTACACTATTCCTCAACTTCTCAAAATACTTTGATACTGTTGGCCATGATATTTTACTCACAAAACTTGGTCAACTAACATTTTCAGACAATACAATAAACTTGTTTAAGAGATACCATTCAGACCGTTCTCAAAATGTACAAAATGATAATATCTCGTCCAAAAATATTAAAATAACAAAGGGCGTTCCACAAGTTTCCGTGCTAGGTTCAATTATGTTCTTATATATAAACAATCTTGTACTAAACTTAAATCACTCAGAATTAAATCTCTGTGCAGATGACACTGTCATGCTAGTATCGGGTAAATCTCCAAAGTCAAACAATACCCAACATGATTTCGACTTCACTCAATACAATTGTCATCACTAAATTGCTCCTAAACCCCCCCAAAAAACGAATATGCTCTTTCCTTCAAGCAAAAATGCACTCTTTGACAGCTGTGACCCTTATAAATCAGCTACTTATGAATACTAAACAGACTAAACCCGCGTTATCGTTCTGCTCTTCGATTAGCACTGGATGTACCTCACAGGACCCACCATTGTGACCTCTACTTAAAATCCAATCTCACATCACTTGATGCAAGACGAAATCTACAGTACATTAGGCCCTGTTCATCCATAACATCCTTATTAGCAAATCTGCGCAATACTTAGCTCATTTATTTGTCAAACCCAAGAAACCTAAGACGTCCCTAAATAGCAATTTGACTTTTATAGATCGGATCTCTGAGCTGGGCTCCGCAGCTCAGGGTCGCTGCCTTCGGGCAAGTAAAAAATGTGTGGTTTACAAATTATCATTATTATTCATAGGTGACAAAGCCTTTACCGTTGGAGCACCAACATTTTGGAACAACCTTATTTCCTCCCTTAACATCGTAAATCTTCCTTTAAAAAATATCCTGAAGCAGAAGATTAGTACTGTACACAACCACATTTGCAAATGTGATTTGTAACTTTCAACTTCCCCCGTGTATTGATAGTTACATTTTAATGTTCGGTTTTATTGAGGGACTACTGTGTGTTATCTTGGTGTGGTGTGGACTCGTTTTTGTTGTTTTATTGATTTGCCCAAGCATACATTTAGTATTGAAAAATCGGCAGGAATTCATGTACTTATACAATGTATGCTTATATACTTTATTTATTTCTATTTATTTATGTTTAGTGCAAGGGTCGGCAACTAAAATAGAAAGAAGAGCCTTTTTTTTTCTAAATCAGTAAAAACCTCAATGTTCCAAGAGCCGCAATGCAGACCCGCAATGCATGTGAATACGAAACGTCCTTAATAAATAACGTCATGGAGCAGACCTTCATGAGCCGCAGGCTGCTGACCCCTGCCCATGGTAAATTGGACTTCCATGGTGAACTGGACTTCCATGTTGAACTGGACTTCCATGGTGAACTAAACTTCCATGGTGAGCTGGACTTGCATAGTCAACTGGACTTCCATGGTGAACTGGACTTCCATGGTGAACTAGACTTCCATGGTGAGCTGGACTTGCATAGTCAACTGGACTTCCATGGTGAACTGGACTTCCATGGTGAACTGGACTTCCATGTTGAACTGGACTTCCGTGGTGAACTAAACTTCCATGGTGAGCTGGACTTGCATGGTGAACTAGACTTCCATGGTGAGCTGGACTTGCATTGTCAACTGGACTTCCATGGTGAACTGGACTTCCATGGTGAACTGGACTTCCATGGTGAACTGGATTTCCATGGCTAACTGGACTTCCATGGTGAACTGGACTTTCATGGTCAGGGGTCGGCAACCAAAATAACAAGAGCCATTTTTTTTCGAATTCGGGAAAAAAAACTCAATATTTCAAGAGTCGCAATGCAGTCCTTCAAGAGCCGCATGTGGCTCCGGAGCCGCAAGTTGCCAGGAGGGGGCGATGATTTGCTGCCGTGTGTAATGCCAATGGAATAACTCGTGGGTAACATTCAATATTTGCACCTTATGGCGGGACCCCGGGGTCACGAATAAACGTAAGTAAAAATCATAATGAATTTCTTCATTTTTGGCGACTCCGTCCCACTACGCACGTAAATGCCGCGACCCACCTGGCGCGAATCATTCTGTTGTCATGTCGTCCAAGCGCAGCGAGGACGAATGCGCAGAAGAGCTGAACAAGCGAATGCATTCCATACTCGGGTATGGGCAGGATCATAAGGCTAATTCAAAGCTGCTCAAACTGCCTACACTACTTAAGTGACTACTTAAGTCATTTATTTGTCATAACGGTATGCATAATACAGTGAAACTGCTCTCTTATCTTCATTATTATTTGTGATCTACCAATGTCTGCAGTCAGGATCAATCGATGACAATCCTATTACCTGCAGATATTTAACAGATGAGATGCATTGCGCCGTTAATTCCTCCTGTTTGATAATTCTTATCTTACTCTTTGGTTCTTTCGGTAAAGTCACGTAGGTAGAAAAATAATAATAGATCACGACGTTTCGATCGCCACACAAGCAACCGTCTTCAGGTGGAAGTGAGAAACAGGCTGCTGAAACAAGTCCTTATATATAGAGCCGAAGGGGGGGGGGGGTTGCCGCATCGGGCAAGAGGGTGGGGGCTGGAGCTTGTGCTGAGGTAGCCATTGTATTGTGAGAGAGTCGCATGTCAATGTGTAGTGACGGTATATCCGCCACTAGGTGGATAGAACACTGAACAGGGTGAAGGAAAGTCAGCGCTGAACAGGGTGAAGGAAAGGCGGGAAGATGATCGAGGGTCGAGTGTAATGACGGTATATCAGCCACTAGGGGGATAGAGTGTGCAGCAGGAGACACAGACAGAGACACAGAGAGAGAAACACACACAGAGAGACACATAGATAGAGAGACACACCTAGAGAGACACACAGAGACACACACAGAGACACACAGAGGGACACACCCAGAGAGACACACACAGAAAGACACACCCACACACACATATTTTTTTTGCGGTTAATCCATAGTCCCCACATACCGCTCGTATCAATACGGATAAGAGGAGCGGCGACCCACTACTCTGTAGAGTAACATTGGTGTAAACGCTTGTTACAATAGGAACAGTGCATTGAAAACGCGTACTATTTTATGTACTGCTTACAAAGTGTGTTCACAAATCCACACTGAGAAACATGATGATTGACAGAGGGGTATAAATTATCTTTTTTGATAGTGTATTTAAATAGAGGTACTGCAGGTAAGTAGTTTTCAGTTTTAAAGTCATAGTTTAACAAGACAACACTTGCCACCATCCTTCAAACCCATTGGTGAAAAAGAGCAAAGTTTTTGTTAACATTATAATATATTGTTTATGCGAGAGCCGGGGGCTTATGGGACCCCGGGGTTCTGCCATAAGGTTCAATTTACAAATTTGGACCATGACGCCGGCACATATAATGGCTGCATCTTTTGTAATGTCGTTGCACGAACATCCACTATGAAGCAGACAACGCGTATTGTATGGTTAATACATCTGCCATATCATGAACAAAGTGCTTGTTTGTGTATTCATCATCTATCCACTGCTGAATGAAGTCCTCCCAAAGCTATCACGCAACTCTTATTGTCTCACGATGCAACAATCCATTTAGCTGCTGCACACGAGCTGATTTCATCGCTCTGTGGCGCACGTCCTCCTTCAGTTGCCACTGTCATTAGTCTCAACCACCAGCTGTCACCAACTGACGTGTGCTTTCTGATAAACGCGTTCCTCCCTCTCTCTCGGTGTAATCCCAAGCATGTGCCTCTCCACGCTTCTTTGCGCACTTTTTACGCAGTGCACGTTTCACCAAATTAATTTTTTTATTCCGCATTCACATATCACAAAAAAAGAACGTGAGAGCATTTTTGCAGAATGCAATTCTAAGTGTGCACGAGTCACCACCAGGAGTGTCCGCACTCCTATCGTATTTGTGTACTGTTCGTTGTTGTGACCTTCTGACCCGCCTCCTACTTTGGACATCTTGTTAAAAAAAGAGCTTCATAGCTCATAGGATTCCTCCGATAGAAATAAAGACACTGATTCTGAATTGTACGTCTGCGTATGAGTTGCACTGCCGCCCGTTTTATTTGGTAGGCAAGACACATTGCGCAGCTCTCGCGCCACGAGCCGGAGGCGTGCCTGTCCCAACGTGTACGATGGACCCCAGGTGCCCTCGTCTCAGCATCAGAATCAGTATTTAGACTGCAGGAGGAGGAATCTGATGAACCACGAAGCTCTTTTTCACAGATACCCAGTATGGGCGGGTCAGCAACTTACAATAAACAATACAATAAACGATAGGAGTGCAAAATAGTGAAAATGGTAAGCAAGTCACTAAATATGAATGCATAATGCATTCATTATATAAGTCCGACTTATCAAGCTAGGACAAGGAAGGAAAAACAACAACAAAACAGTCCCAGACCACACCAACACAACACCACACAGTAGTCCCTGAATTAAATGGCACATTAACATTGAGCTATGGATACATGTGTAGAGGAGTACTGTGAGTAGCCAATGAGGGATGAGCGTAAGGAAGTGCGATTTGGTGGAGAGTTATGCGAGGCCAAGGATGACATAACGTCACGGGTTACGTAGGGGGACTTTCGGAAAGCACTTTCGGGAAAGTGTGCGGGGCCGAGCTGGGGAGAGGAGCTGCCAAGTGGGTTCTTAAGGGGGACCACGTGACGGACACGTGGTCGTCATCGGGGAGGCAGGGTAAGGATCGGCTGGAAGAGATCTCTCTCCTCGTTGCAGACGGGTGAGAGAGCCTAGGGGTACCCGAAGTAGGCCCGACGTATATAGTTATCCCAGGTCCAAGTGAAGGACGGAGAATAGAGTGCACCTACACTGGTGTGAGTGTAGGATGCAGTGTGAAAACGTTAAGTAATAAACGGCAACCAGCCCTTACAGTATTCCTTGTCTCCGCGTGGTTGGTTTGCACTACACATGGGTTAAAAGTTACAAATCACACTGGCAAATGTGACTACTGTATCCAGCGCTAATCTTCTGCTTCAGGATATTTTTTTAAGGAAGATGTATGACGTTCATGTTAATTTGTAAATTGCGCTCCCAGCCTCGTACCACGAGATTAAGAATCCATTCGGAGCTCTTGCACGGGTGGTTAGCGAACTCCGCACGAGTTGCCATTATATTTCTGTGTTACCTGCCGGTGTTACTACTTGTTGAGTGGTGCATCACTGGAAAGTTGTTTTACTACGCCGCTGCGACTTTCCTTTTCTTCACCATGGTTCTCCGTGGGTCGTTCTTGTAAAACAGCAGATGGCTAAATGTTTATTCCTGTGTCAACAAATAAAATATAATCTCACAGGGCAGTGCATCATTGTCCCATATGAAAGAATGGACCTGCAGAAGGAGATATCGCAAACTTCAATTGAATCTGTCTGAATTTTTGTTTATTTCAGCGGGTCAGGCCCACTGAGCTATATATCTTTTTTTCAGTAGCGACCTGACCACAAATGATAGTTCAACGAAGTGGCTTATCATGTGATAATATATAGCAGCCAAATACTCTAAACGCGTGTTTCTAAATGTGGAGGGAAAAACCGGAAGACCCGGAGAAAAAAAAACACCCGACCATGGGGAGAACATGCAAACTACAAATATATGGGCGTCAGGGTCGGCATCGAAACCACGACCTCCTGTATACCAGGCAAGGAAATTAACATCTCGCCACTGTGGCGCCCAGGAACGAAACCACACAAACGGAATCAACCCGATGATAGCGGGAATTTTTGTTGCACGGGGCCACAAATAACAATGCCGGCAGATAAAAGGAGTCTTTCCGAGCTGATGGTTTACCTTGCTGAGCGTACGCACCGGAGCCCGGTGGGCAGGGCGGCGGCGCCACTGCGTCGTGCTGGGCCGCGGGAGCCGCCACCGCCGCTGCTGATTTGGCGGGCATCTTGCCTGGTGGCCACACGTTGCTGTCACCCATCAACTCGTAGTCGTTCAGTTCCAGGACAATGTATGGATCCTTCTTCACGTGGCCATCTGCCAAGTCTCGTGCGCATTCACCGTGATCCCACACCCCTGGGATTTCCTGAGAAGAGACTGAATCCCCAGCAAATATGCGCGACGCTTTAAATCACAACACGTAGTTATATTGTATATGTATCCATGTGCACGCGCAACCCTCGCGTCTATCTACTGCTGGATGGAGTTCTCCCCACGCCATGCAGGCTGCAGTTGTTTGACCATACTTCACCATGCTGGTCAATGCATGTTTGCGAAGGGGGCGGGGGGCGGGGGAGTGCTCAGGACTGGTTCAGATATCAGCCGTAGCCAGGAATTGAACCCGGTTTATAGCACAAGTTGATGACCGCTGCTGTACCATGGCTCCATGATGGCACCGGCATGTGATAACAATATAGCAGATGGAAAGCAGCAGCATACAGTTTAAATATTAACCAGAATAGATGAACATCTTACACTGTGAGTAATACTAAGCAATAAAACAATGTTGTGGTGTAGAGTTTATATGCAACTTAAAAAGCCAATCAAAAGTCCGAATGTGGTAGGAGTTCAGAGTTAATCTTCATTGCATGTTGATGGCCGGTAGCACAGAGTACAGTGAGCATAGAAGTACAGTATAACAGTATATACTGCCGCACCACATTCTGTTGCCCACCACGAAGCCCAATAGCCCCGTGACAACCCGTTTGTGTGTGACGGTCGGTCATCCGAATGCCATCCGGGAGGAGCGAATTGGCTGCAGGCCACAGGAATGGAGCAATTTTGCTGAGCGCAATCTGACTCGGCGGTGAGAGGGCGCACCACTGGGTCCGAGGACCCACACGCAAGTCACGTATGCGTTTGCGTCGCAACGAAAGGCTCACCCGGCATTGGGCTTGAACGTGAGCGGAAGTCTGCTGCTGTGCCCGGACCCTTGTCACGAACATCTTCGTCTGCACAACCGTTACAGGAAACGAGTAATGTCATTGGTTGTGTGAGAAATGAGAATTGGCCGGCCAGGGGGTGCTCGGCAGTAGAGCGAGCGTCTTGCGATTAGAAGGTTGCGGGTATTCTAATCCTGATTGAGATTTGAACTCAACCATCCAGAGTCGATAAAACGAGCACCGCTTTGTGGGGAACCCAACGGTGGTTGTCCGATGGAGAGACTCGCCCCTGCCATAGGATCTAGGAATCTCCACCAGTAGCTCAGGGCGATAAATAGGAGATGGCCATCGATGCCTCAGTGTCCATTTGGTTCAAACAAATAACTTTGAATGGGAATTACACGGCACGAATTAAAAAGTCACAATTTCACAGAAACTCTTGATTCACTCACGGGCTTTGCTGTTCTCACACTCCACTGCTCGGCTTAGGAGGTTTTCCAAAATTGTGCTGTAGAGCTCCTCCTCTGATGAGTCCTTGCAGTCATCGCCGTGGTCACCCAGCCTTAGCTGCTCCTCCTGCACTACCGACCACTCGATATCCTGAGCGCACACATCACAGGAAAATCGTGCACATGCGCAGCTCTTTTGTCAATCCACTGCTGGGTGAGGTCCTCCCGATTAGATTCGCCACCTTTTTCACAAGCAAAACCCGGGAATATTTCTCAGTTCTATTATCAAAACTGTGCGTACACTACTGTAATAAAGTTGAACACAGGAATACTGGTACCATATGTTGGTACAAATCAATTCCTGCCACCCAAACCCAGATGCCAATTCGTGGATAGTCAAACCTGCCGTTGAAAGTCGTGGGGGTTAATTGACCATACTTCTTGGCTCATTTATTTTGTAATTTTCACCGTTTTATTCGCAAGGAGTAAATGTTTACAGACCCCCTTTTTTGGTAACGTTCTGGCGAGTTCTGTGTGCCGCACGACGCATTTTGACAGTGCCGTACCTCAGAGTTTTGAATGAGCTCCGTTAGGGCAGGGAATCCGTGCCGGTGGGCCAGGGAGCCGGGGGAGTCCCCGTGCCGGTTGAGAACGTTCCGGGCCGACTCGGAACCCGGGCAGCGCAGCAGCTGTGAGGTGAGGCACCGCAGGCCGAACCGCGCCGAGAAGTGCAGCAGGGTTGGCAGCTCAGCGTCCGCGGAAGCTGCGACGCGAGAGTATCAGTGAAGTCGGGGAGCGCGGACGTGGGAGCATATCGAGCACACATCACAATATAATTCTTCTGCCCACCACGTAGCTCTGAAGTCTATAACACCTATTATGCTTAGCGGCCATCCATCTAAGCACCAACCATATTTAGATCCGACTGTGTCCATCCAGTGCTCACCGAGCTGGATTGGCTTCCAGTTGTCGAACGAATCACGTTATAATGTCGCACTCTTTACACACAAAGTGCTTGCAACAAATGAACCACAATACCTTGCTGATCTCGTGAAGTAACATCAACCATCACACGAACTCTGTTCATCCTCGCAGCGGTTTTTAGCTAGCCACCAAACAAAGACGGTCACTGCAATGCACGCTTTCAGATACACTTATGCGGCCGTCTGGCACACTGTTCCTTCTGATATTAGGAAGCCACTGGAGCTATGCACTTTTAAATTTATATTGAAAACTAATTTCTTTAGAACCGATTTTTGTTTTTAGTTTGTTGTCCTTCCCCGCACCTCTGATTAGCACGGTTGGCTACGTACGGTGCAAAAAAAGGTCAACATACGTACATACCAACACCTTCGCAGCCTTTCCCAATTGAGTGATCCCAACGTGAGCACATCTTAATGGGGGGAGGGGGGTGTACACTTACACGAGTCTGGTTCTCCGACAGGGAACGCCTGCACTCTCGTCCCAGACAAGTTGCTCTGCAAAGACTCGGTGAGCATCTCGTCCATCTTATCTGTGTGGCTGTGGTGCATTGAAAACGCCTGCATGCGACAGAGAACAGAACCGTCACCTCGACTGACCAGGCAACGCCGCAGCAAGGCCGCTCGCAATGCGAATTAAAATCCTGGTCGGGAGTCGACTCAGCCTATCACCACTTAGTGGGGAAGTCAAGAGTGGTTGTCCTGTTGATAGATAGACTCTCCTCTGCCATAAAAACGTGTAATTTCCACCACTGACTCAGGGATGTAAGCAGGAGATCAGCACCATCTCAGTGCCTGTTTGAGCAAAGCAATCACTTTCATTAAAGTCAATAAGCGACACAGACATTAACTATTGTTTATTCCATCACCCTGCGAGGCTTCTCGACGACAGCTGGAGTTCTCACTCTCAATACCTCTTGAGACTTATTGCTGAATCCAATACTGGCTGCGTAGCTCACTATCGTTATGACGATGATCATAACGATGAGTACACTCGTTGTTTTCTCAGGAAGGTCTCGCCGGCTCTCAGGATTCTGTTTCTTTAATTTTTAAGGTGGTCCTGCTAAGTCTTTACGGTGCTTTATAATAAATTGATTTACCAGTAATTTTATTACAATTTTTATCTTGACGCCGGCACACAATGGTCTAGTATTCTTCAAATGACGTCCCGGCACCTTGAACGTGCACTGAGTGAAGCGGACAGACGGCGCCGAGTCTGCTGTGGTGAATACAGCCGCAGTGTTCACCGCTCAAGCAAGGCAGAGTGATTTCTACCTCCGGTTTACAGCACTGAGTCAGTGGCAGTATATCTATATTCATATGGGGTGGGCGAGTCTTTCTATAGAACATGTTACCAGGAGCATAAACCATCACAAGAACTCCGTCCATTCTCGTAGCGGATATTGGCTAGCCACCGAACAAAGATGGTATTGCTTGCTTTCAGATGCGCTTTTGCTGCCATCTGTAATGCTCTTCCTTCCGATATTAGGAATCCACTGGGGCTATGCACTTTTAAATGATCAAGATTGAAAACTAATTTATTCACAGCTGCTTTTATATTTAGTTTGTTGTCCTTCCCCGCACCTCCGATGAACACGGCTGGCTACGTACGGTTCGTGTGAAGTTCAACATACTTACACACTTACCAGTGGTTAACTGTTAATTGTTATACCGATTCGTTAAAAAGTTTCCTAAGACTTTTACACAGCAAGTGTTTGCTTATTGCCGTGGTCCGCACTCACCTGCTGCATGAAGCTCAAGGGATTGGTGACGCCGTGGAGCAGGTGGCGCAGCTGCTGCTGTGGCGAGACGTAGGTGAGCTCGCCCAGCGCCAGGAGGCCCCCCGCCTCTCCGCTGTGCACGGCTACCGTGGCGCGGCCCGGGCCCAGCTCTGTGTTGCACAATGCACGTGGGGCCGTCACCGCTCACCCTTACTCAGGCTCTCTCCACGTCGACTCTTCTGTGCATCACTTGGACTCGACGTGATTTTAGAACAAAGCCTGGTCAGTATCACCATTTCCTTTGACGACGGTGTAGCCCGCCGCCGCCAGGGTTTTGGGCGCATGAGTAATTTACCTTCCGTTTGTTGACGCTGTCTTGTGAGTTAAAGGTTTGTTTTCCCAGGAAAAGGTGCAACGTGCCATTGAAGACAACAGCAATATCAATAAGCAATGTGTAGTAATACCCCCTTTTACGTCATATCGCAAATACTTTATAAATGCCACTACCTGATTTGTGTCACCACAACCCACACTTGTGTCGCTGACAGCATCACCTGTCGTTTCTCAATCGCCTCAGCCTTCACCTCCACCACCTATGCTGTGAATCACTTTGATTTATGTCGTTTCGCTATTCGTTGTTGAACCTTTCAGGGACGCATCTATGATGTAAACACAGATGTTGCGAAACTTCCTTCCCGTGCACGTCAAGGAGGAGCCATACCCTGGCGCACCAGAAGGCGGTACAGCAATTGTAGACATCGACATCTGTTCCAACTCTCTTCCCGTGGGCGGTGAGGAGGAGCCAGGAGAAGGCAGTACAGCAAAGTGTGGACTCCAACTATTCCGTCTCTATGGGATAGCGTTTCCCCCTCTCACGCGTGGGGTTTCTCTGGGTGCTCCAGTTTCTTTCCAGATATAAAAACTCAACAATTGACCAATAACACCTTAATATATATGAAAGACCCAAGAATACAGTGAGGGAAAAAAAGTATTTGATCCCCTGCTGATTTTGTACGTTTGGCCACTGATAAAGAAATGATCAGTCTATAATTTTAATGGTAGGTTTATTTGAACAATGACAGACAATAACAACAACAAAATCCAGAAAAAACGCATGTCAAAAATGTTATAAATTGATTTGCATTTTAATGAGGGAAATAAGTATTTGACCCCCTCTCAATCCGAAAGATTTCTGGCTCCCAGGTGTCTTTTATACAGGTAACAAGCTGAGATTAGGAGCACTCCCTTTAAGAGTGTGCTCCTAATCTCAGCTCGTTACCTGTATAAAAGACACCTGTTCACAGAAGAAATCAATCAATCAGATTCCGAACTCTCCACCATGGCAAAGACCAAAGAGCTCTCCAAGGATGTCAGGGACAAGATTGTAGACCTACACAAGGCTGGAATGGGCTACAAGACCATCGCCAAGCAGCTTGGTGAGAAGGTGACAACAGTTGGTGCGATTATTCGCAAATGGAAGAAACACAAAAAAACTGTCAATCTCCCTCGGCCTGGGGCTCCATGCAAGATCTCACCTCGTGGAGTTGCAATGATCACGAGAACGGTGAGGAATCAGTCCAGAACTACACGGGAGGATCTTGTCAATGATCTCAAGGCAGCTGGGACCATAGTCACCAAGAAAGCAGTTGGTAACACACTACGCCGTGAAGGACTGAAATCCAGCAGCGCCCGCAAGGTCCCCCTGCTCAAGAAAGCACATATACATGCCCGTCTGAAGTTTGCCAATGAACATCTGAATGATTCAGAGGACAACTGGATGAAAGTGTTGTGGTCAGATGAGACCAAAATGGAGCTCTTTGGCATCAACTCAATTCGCCGTGTTTGGAGGAGGAATGCTGCCTATGACCCCAAGAACACCATCTCCACCGTCAAACATGGAGGTGGAAACATTATGCTTTGGGGTTGTTTTTTCTGCTTCAGCCAGGGCATTGAAAATGGGTCGTGGATGGGTATTCCAGCATGACAATGATCCAAAACACATGCCCAAGGCAACAAAGGAGTTGCTCAAGAAGAAACACATTAAGGTCCTGGAGTGGCCTAGCCAGTCTCCAGACCTTAATCCCATAGAAAATCTATGGAGGGAGCTGAAGGTTCGAGTTGCCAAACGTCAGCCTCGAAACCTTAATAACTTGGAGAAGATCTGCAAAGAGGAGTGGGACAAAATCCCTCCTGAGATGTGTGCAAACCTGGTAGCCAACTACAAGTAACGTCTGACCTCTGTGATTGCCAACAAGGGTTTTTCCACCAAGTACTAAGTCATGTTTTGCAGAGGGGTCAAATACTTATTTCCCTCATTAAAATGCAAATAAATGTATACATTTTTACATGCGTTTTTCTGGATTTTTGTTATTGTTATTCTGTCTCTCACTGTTCAAATAAACCTACCATTAAAATTATAGACTGATCATTTCTTTGTCAGTGGGCAAACGTACAAAATCAGCAGGGGATCAAATACTTTTTTTCCCTCACTGTACGTGGTGTCCGCAATGTGAGTACATCGCACGCCGTGCCCCTCTAGGGTCGGCACCATACAGTGACATCCGCGATGTTACTGCAGTAGTACTAGCGGGAAGTACCTGGCATTGCCTGGCATTGCCCGGGGGAAAAATATATTTCAAAACTTCTGTTAAAAACAGAACAAACACAAGAACTAAGCTATTTTGAAAGCCTGGCCTTCTGTTTGTCCTTCCATTTGTACAGCAACAAAATTATAAGAGGCTTGAGGAAGTCCTGAATCAAAAAGTAATAGAAAGTGGAAGGTAAATAGTTGACCCAACAGGTTTCTGAAAATTGTCGACCTCCCCCCACCCCTCAAAAAATATTTTTACCCCCCCGTAGGCATATATACCTACACACCCTACATACAATAGAGTGAGTAGTATATAGTGACTCTAAAGCAGTTTATGGCTCTATAGTAGTATCTGGCTCTACAGCTGTATCTACTGACTGTATAGTAGTATCTATTGACCCTATAGTAGTATCTACTGACTCCACAGTAGTATCTGCTGACTCTATAGTAGTATCTGCTCACTCTATAGTGGTACCTGCCGACTCTATAGTAGTATCAACCAACTCTATAGTAGTAAACACTGACTACAGTGGTATCTAATGACCATAGTAATATCTACTGAATCTATAGTTGTATTTATTGACTCGATAGTAGTATCCACTCACTATAGAAGTAACTACTAACTCTATAGCAGTAACTACTGACTCTATGGTAGTATCTGCATACTCTATAGCAGTATTTGCTGACGCTATTGCAGTATCTACTGACTCTATAGTCATATCTACCGCTTCTGCAGCAGTATATACTGACTATAGTGGTATCTACTGACTGTACTATTATCTACTGACTCATCCTCAAGTGACAACTTTGGTCACAAATGTTCCACCAAGAAGTCCAATGAGTCCACACCATTTTGAACATTTCTCGTAATGGACGATGCTCATGTGAGTGATAGCACATCTAATGCATATCGCAGACTACTTCCATCGCCCAAAGAGAGGCACCACTGGTAGCTGCAATGGGTGGCATCACTGGACAGTGCGACGCACTGAAGATGAGCTTTCCAGAACAAGGAAATCAATCTTCTTGGTTCTTTCGGTAAAGTCACATAGAATGGAAATAATAAAATAATACAAATAAAACATAAAATAATTCTCACGACGTTTCGGCCACAACGCAAGCAGCCGTCCTCAGGTGGAAACAGGTCTGTCGAGTAGACAGAGTCTGACTCTGTCTCCTCGACAGACCTGTTCTCTACTTGCGTTGTGGCCGAAACGTCGTGAGAATTATGTTATTATGTTTTATTTTTATTATTTTATTATTTCTATTCTACGTGACTTTACCGAAAGAACCAAGAAGATGAATCCCTGCAGTCACGAAAGCTTTAAATCGAAGGAAATTAATCTTCCGTTGTGTGCAACATGCAGCTTATGCAAGTGAGATCAAGTCCATCAACAAGGAAGAAGACCTTCCTCGGGTCGGCTCCCTCAGGAAGTTAAACCCCAGGATGGACAAAGACGGCTTGCTCAGGATTGGTGGTCAGCCAGGGAATGCAAAATTAGATGAGAATTAATGAAATCTCCTCATAATCCCAAGCCAGAGCCACATCGCAATTTTACTTGTGCGCTACTACCACGAGAAGGTCAAGCACCAAGGTCGGCACTTCACAGAAAGAGCAATCCGATCTGCAGGATTGTAGATCGTTGGAGCAAAGAGGTGCATCACCAGCACAATTCACAAATGTATGAGGTGTCGCAAGCTATGTAGAAAACAGGAATAACAAAAAATGGCAGACCTCCCAGCTGATCGACTCAGTATGGAACCTCCCTTCACCTCTGTAGGGATCGACATGTTCGGACAGTGGACAGTCATCTCCCGCCGCACCAGAGAAGGGCTCGTGAACAGAAAATGTTGGGCAGTGCTGCTCACCTGTATGAGTATATGAGCAGTGCACATCGAAGTTAGCGAGTCCATGGACTCTTCGAGCTTTATAAATGCACTCTGGAGATTCTTCGCATCAGAGGGCCGGCCAAGCAACTCCATTCTGATTGTGGAACCAATTTCACTGGAGCATGTAAAGAGCTTAAGATCAATACGGAAAATGTTGAAGATGAGTCTGTAGGGAAATACCTTAGTGACCAAGGCTGCACATGGATCTTCAATCCTCCTCACTCTTCGCATATGGGTGGAGCCTGGGAACGCATGATCGGGATTGCTCGACGGATTTTTGACTCCATGCTGTGTGATGTTGGGTCCACACGGCTCTCTCACGAGGTCTTGACCACTCCCATGGCCGAGGTCTCAGCTATAATTAACTCAAGACCCCTGATCCCCATCTCAACCAACCCAGAGTCACCATTCATCTTGACTCCTGCTACACTTCTTACCCAGAAGACAGATGTGCTCACAGCACCCATCGAGGAGGTTAGCACTGCAGATCTCTACAGACGTCAATGGAGACAAGTGCAGAGCTTCGCCAACACATTCTGGCGTTGTTGCAAAAACGAGTACCTTACGACACTTCACGTGCGCAGCAAATGGCAGTCGAGCAGACCAGACATCCAAGAAGGTGACCTCGTCCTACTAAAGGACAACCAAGTCAAACGGAATGAGTGGCCAATGGGCCGCATCTTCAAGACGATTCCCAATGCCGATGGAAAAGTTCAAAAGGTTGAGGTTATGATAGCGAAGCAAGGTGTCGCAAGAACTTTCGTCAGGCCTTTTGCTGAGATAGTACTGCTTCTCTCTCGCAAAGATATGGACAAATAAGTTGACCCGTTGAAGTTTGTTGTACATTTGTTTATGAGATAAATGGTGAAAATAAATGGTGGTATCTCGTAGATACCAGACAGGTGTGCGTACACAGGAATTTCCTGATATGGTGTTGAGTTTGGTCACGTGACCAGGAAGTGACGACTTAAGATTCTCTAAGCCATGAGGCAGGGTGTCAGCCATTACACAGAGTGCAAAATGGAGGCACAAATAGTGTCTCAGTCAAGACAGGTGCATCTGTTCATTGTGGGACTTTAAAAAGCATTGTCTGTAAGTTCGTTTATGTTCTTGTAATACTGGAAATGCTGATAATTGGTTTTTTACCCTTCTATCTGGCAACAAAACTGACACCTTTTTACAAGGAGTCATGTTTGTATAGACCGCAATACCTGCAGTCGTAATACAAACAAAAGACATAACTCTGATAATGTGCACTGTCCTTGAAGTTGATTGGTCCACACCCGAGACAGCTTTCCTTAGAGCCTAGTCTCACATGGGTTGGACCAGGCTCTAAGGAAAGCTGTCTAGGGTGTGGACCAATCAACTTCAAGGACAGTGCACATTATCAGAGTTATGTCTTTGTTTGTATTATGACTGCAGGTATTGCGGTCTATACAAACATGACTCCTTGTAAAAAGGTGTCAGTTTTGTTGCCAGATAGAAGGGTAAAAAACCAATTATCATATTTTTACTGGCCAATGAGGTTCCCATACACTGGAAATGCTGTTATAATGTTAGGATTGCCGTTATAATGCTGTAAAAGCCTTTATAATTATGTTAAATTGTTATAATAAATATGAGGCCTAGTTAACAACGAAGCCTGCCACTTGCATTATTGTGAATGTTACTTGTAATTGAGTCAGACTTGTACCCATGTACCTTTAATGTGATCTTGAGAGCAAGGATGAAGAAGCATCTCATCCATAGTTCAGTGTTATGTGCAGCGCTGTACATTTAGGCTGCAGTATGGTGATTACACGATGTGGCCTTATTTAACACAGTAGCTTATTCTCTTGTGTAGATATTCAGTGCTAATGTAGGTGCCTGGGCCATCCAGGACCTATTGTTGAGTTTCATGTTATCTAAGACAATGTTATGATGCTGCAGTGTTTATTGTATTGATTTTCCAAGTATTAACAGATGGTGTATTTTGTGCTGTGTTTTTCCATCAGTTTTACCTCGCTCTATTCATTACATACATTTGGAGTCGGATGTTCAGCCTGTCTCTAAAGGTGTATTGAATGCGATGTTAACTACTCGGATAGTGGTGCAATGCAGCACACAGCAAGGCCGAGACACGAACTCTATAATAGTACTAACTTCACATAGTGTAGTGGTAAGGCCTAGTCCCATGCAGAGCCCCCAGCCTCGCCTAAATTGCCCAGCCGTCCGAGGTGGCACCTTTGCAGGCTGGGACTGGGCTGCTATTCCCCCCCCACCATCACCCCACCTACTCTACAATAATATTATCTAAGGACTATAATAGTAGTATCTACCGACCCTATAGCATTAAGTGCCCACATTGGAGAGAATAGGACATCACACTGTGCAGAATTTACCTCAGCGTTGTGTATTTGCTGTTGTTGCATTTTTAACGCGAATGAGAATTCCCCCCTCACCCCACCGATCGCGCGTGTGTGTTGCTAGGGCAATCACCACCACGGAGCAAAGTAACGTTGCAGCGACGAGAAAAGGAAGCTGTTGAACAGGGCCATCCACAAGGGGACAAAAATAGGCAATATCTGCTGGGCTTCACGCAAGCGGGCCTCACGAGGGACTTGCTAATAAGGAGGCCCCCCAATGTGTGGCATTCTGCTGGGTTCCTCCACAACACCTCTGGGCGGCAGTTTGTCTGGGTGACGGCAGCCCGTTCTCACCGGGTGCCTCGAATCTCAGTGTGAAGACGTTGAGCCTCTCGGGCTGAACCTGGGTCCCCTGCCTGTCGCGCGAGGACCTCACGGTCACGATCACTGCGGAGTCCGGCAGCCTCGAGGACAGCAGCACGAGCACAGCAGGTCGCGTCTGTTGGCCACAATATCCACACACAAACACACTTTATACATACAAACACTATTCACACACTATTCACACGCACTATAACACACTATTCACACACAAAATACACACACTAGTTACACAAACAACACACACACTTCATACAAAATCCACACATACTGCACACCACACACTATTCATACAACATCCACACACAATATCCGAACAAAACATTCACACATACACACACAATCCACACGCTAAATCCATAGAAACACTAAATATCCACACAAACACGTAATATTCAGACACACACAAAATCCAGACAATTTCTACAAATACACACAATATCCACGCACACACAATATTCAAACACAATACACAACGACCGCCATTCGCCACTAAGTGGTGGTGACATCACCACGGCGCTTGTGCCAAGCTTTGTGCACTTTGAGGCCACGTGAAGTGTCGAACACCCGCTGGCAGGAGGTCACGAGACAGACCCAGGTCCCATACGGTGACTGATTGAGATTACTGGCAGATGCACCACCTGTGCCCCCTACTGTGTCAACATTCAGTCTTTTAGCCACCCGGCACTCCGCTCATTGTTCTGAGCATTGCTCCTCTGCCCTCCGTTGTTGCTGGAGGGCGACTGCCTCCGACTGCCAAGTCGCGTCCTTCACCAGCTCCTTCCACAAAGGCTGATCTTGATACCGCTGGTACTAGTAATTGACAAGTCCACTCAGTTCCATATCCTCTCATGCCACATCATTCCATCTTTTCTCTAACACGTTCCTGCCCAACAGAAGCTGTTTGGGCATGCGGTGGCTGGGCATGCAGGCTGCATGACGTAGCCAAAGCGGCTTTGCCTGCCGGAGAAGCTGACATGTAGGACTGCGTCCAGATCTTTTAAGGATTTGGGAGCTCATACTCTTAGGTTTTTTCGGTAAAGTCACGTAGGTAAAAATAAATAATAATAAATAATAGAAATAATAATAGAAATAAAATAATAAATCACGACGCTTCGGAGGCAACACAAGTCTCCGTCATCAGGTGGGACCATCACTGCTAAATTTACTGTATAAAGTGAGGCAAAATTCCAAGTGACAAGCTCTTAAATACAAGTTAACTTGTATTTAAGAGCTTGTCTCTGCACAGACACGTGTAACATTGCTGCACTTACTCCACAGATGATTTTGCGTGGCTCCACAATCACAGACTCAATTTGTATCACGTTCTGAGCTTCAGTTGTTCCCTCCTGCGCATTCATCAGTTCCTTAGACTCTCCAGTGGACGTATCCAACATTTCTTCTTCTTTCTCATCATCAGCAGCAGAACTATTTTCGTCTTCTGATTGTAGGGTGTTTACGTGGAACTGCTTCACTGAATGCATATCTTGCCGCGTTTTACCATCACGGTCTGAGGTAGGGTTCAATGTAAGATCAGAATATAGGTTGTTGTCAGGATGTGTATCAAGGTTTTCATTGACATTACGATCGAGGTAACGATAATCATTAGGCCTAAGGCTGCGATCATCATTGTTTTTGTCAAGGTTGGGCTCATTGAAAGGGCCTATATCGTATGTATGGTCATTGCCAATGTCTGTAATACTGTCTGCCTCTGAACTGAGGTCATCATCTTTACAGTCTTGTTCAAGATGAGGAGGGTATCTGCTATCATCAGTGCCCAGTTGAGAGACAAGGTTATCATCTTTACTGCCTTGCTCAAGATCAGGGTAACTGCTATAATTAGGGCCCAGATGAGAGACAAGGTTATCATCTTTACTGCCTTGCTCAAGATCATGGTAACTGCTATCCTCAGTGCCCAGATGAGATCCAAGGTCATCATCTTTACTGCCTTGCTCAAGATCAGGGTAACTGCTGTCATCAGTGCACAGATGAGATCCAAGGTTATCATCTTTACTGCCTTGCTCAAGATCAGGGTAACTGCTATGATGAGTACCCAGATAAGATCCAAGGTCATCATCTTTACTGCCTCGCTCAAGATGAGAGTAACTGCTATAATCAGCGCCCAGATTAGAATCTGAGCGAATGTCGTCATCGGTGTCAGGCCTCTGGTCAGAACAGTTGGAATGAGATCCATCGACATTCGAGCTGACATCGCCTTGTGGAGGGTGGGAGTAGAAATCGAGGTAAATGTCTTCTTCGTCGTTCTCGTCATCGTCGTATGGTTCAGCGTGAAGTTCTTGGTTAAACTCGGCCACAAGAATCCCGGGCGGCACTTCCTCTTCTCCTTCCTCTTCACATGTTTGCCCATAAAAGGGAACTGAAGAGTCGGCGAGCCGCTCAGGTTCTGAAATTGTGAAGTAAAACAAGGCTTAAAATCTGGACACAGTTATAACGCAGTAATGTCGATATGCAGCACCGGAGCGCATTGTAAAATAATCGGAGGTAACACTTTAACCAACGTTGAGAATGAGAAGATTTCTGAAGACAACTCGTGGAGCTGCATTAAATTAACGTTAACGGATCGAACAGTTTCATCCACGTCTCTTTGAATGGCCACTCGTGGTGAAACCGGGTCCTAAAGTGTAAAAGTGTAGCCAGTTGATGGTTTCAGCCCGGTCACCTATTTCCTGCACAATATATAGCATGTTAAATTTGGTTGTGTAATTCATTATCATGAGCCATGATATATCCACTTCTGGATAAAGGACTTCCTAAACCATCACCATCCTTCATGGTCTTGCGATGCAACCATCACAGTGGAGAGGGCACCACGGTGGCAATCTTAACTACCTCGCCTGCTATATAGGAGGTCATGGGTTCGATCCCAACCGACCCCTGTATATTTGGAGTTTGCATGTTCTCCCCGTGGTCGTGTTAATTTTTCTCTGGGTTTCCCGGTTTTTCCCTTCACATTTAGAAACGTGCATTTATTGTATTTGGCTGCTATAGATTTCCACGCAATAAGCCACTTCATTGAGCAATCATTTGTGGCCAAGTCGCTTCTGAAAAAGAGCCATATAGTTCATTGGGCCTTGCCTGGTCAAATAAAAAGTTTAGTTTAGTTCGGCTGCCCTTCCAAGTGGGTGTCCGTGTGGTGAGGGTGTAACTCGGGCCATCATCCCCTCTTTGCATGTAAATTAAAACTTTACACGTGAATTCACAACCTCCTTCCCTCAGCCAGGGCATTGAAAATGGGTCGTAGATGGGTATTCTAGCATGACAATGACCCAAAACACATGGCCAAGGCAACAAAGGAGTGGCTCAGGAAGAAGCACATTAAGGTCCTGGAGTGGCCTAGCCAGTCTCCAGACCTTAATCCCATAGAAAATCTATGGAGGGAGCTGAAGGTTCGAGTTGCCAAACGTCAGCCTCGAAACCTTAATGACTTGGAGAAGATCTGCAAAGAGGAGTGGGACAAAATCTCTCCTGAGATGTGTGCAAACCTGGTGGCAAACTACAAGAAACGTCTGACCTCTGTGATTGCCAACAAGGGTTTTGCCACCAAGTACTAAGTCATGTTTTGCAGAGGGGTAAAATACTTATTTCCCTCATTAAAATGCAAATCAATTTATAACATTTTTGGCATGCGTTTTTCTGGATTATTTTGTTGTTTTTCTGTCTCTCACTGTTCAAATAAACCTAGCATTAAAATTATAGACTGAACATTTCTTTGTCAGTGGGCAAACGTACAAAATCAGCAGGGGATCAAATTACTTTTTTCCCTCACTGTAAGTTACTGATTTAGAACCACCAATGGCGACGAGTGTTGCTTGCCCTTCATGCTCACTGGAGCAGGGAGATACTTTGGCAGCAGTAATATTTGAATGGAGAAGGCCCTGTCAGCACAAATCTCCATGTGACATCATCGTGACGGGTTATTTCCAGAAAACTCTCAAAGGCTGTTGTTCGTGGGCAGGACTTGTCATGAGAAGTGGGCTAAAATGGTCCGTCCCCAATTAGAGCAGCGATATGTACAATTTACGCGACTCCCCACCCACCTCGCACACTGCCTTGTATCGTCCACTGAATGGCCGCGAGGTATTGCTCTGCTTGGCAATACGCGCTCAGGTGGACCCACAGGTGACTGTCGGGGAGAACGTCCCTCAACGTTGCGACGTCCTCCTCCTCCACCGCGTCGCAATTGAGCAACACCACGCTGCGAGGCGGCGCCACGGCGCGCACCAATGCCTCGGCCGGCATGGGCTCCTGCCGCAGCGTTCCGAGCAGCCCCGGGGTGAGCACTATCACCTTGCACGGGCAGCCACGGAGGTGCAGCAGGACCTGCCTGGCCGGGAAGCGCGACGGACGCGGCTCCTCGTACCCGGTGCAATCACTGGCCGGCCCGGAGGCACCCGGCTTGGGACGCTCGGGCGTCGGGTTTGTGGCGGCGGCGGCGTCGTCGTTTCTGCCGTGAACCAGCAAAGTGGCGAGCACGGCACCCAGAGGGCATGGCTCAATCTGGTGCGCTTGCAGATAGCCCGAGGAGATGAGGAGGCGACACAGATACTCACTCCACTCCGCCCCGTCCTCCTCATGGAGTATTAGCACCTGGCAACCTGTGCGGCGGGGAAGCGGTCACGAGAGAAACAGTGCAGAAGAAGCGGCAGCAGAGAACGCAGTGGGCAGCAGTGTTTCCCAACTCCAGCCCTGACCACACTTAAAAAGGCCAACTTTAGCAGAATTCAAAATCGTGGTTTGCACGATTATGCATTTTGCCTTATACAACATATGACAAAAATACTCAGTTTCCTAATACACTTTGGCTTAACCCACTTGTTTGGTTGCATCATCATCATCGCCATCATCACAGTTCATGGGCATATAACCCGTATATGTCCATTGCACATTTCGTCATTTGTTTCCACTTTCCTCTGTCTTGTGCAAATATGCTCAAGTAGTGCCACATCTTTCTGGTATCAATCCCTTATGTCAAGTAATTCTCTGTTAGGTCTTCCTCTCTTTCCGGTTCTTTCCATTCTTCTGAACATGCTTATATTTTTTATGTTGTTGTCCATCCTATAGATGTGTTCAAATAGTGCCAGTTTCCTCCTCATCATTGCCTTTATCATGTCACTCTTTGGGTCCAGTTTAAATGCAGTATCCTTCTGTAGGAATATCGAGTGCCAATATCTTATATCTGTCAGTCGTTTTCATGGCCAAGTCTCGCAGGCATACAAAGCTGTACTGAACACGCATGCTCTCACGATGTTCAGATTGGTCTAATAGCTGATTTTATTGCTTCCCTAGATGCTATTGAAACCTGCCATTACTTATCTTTCCTTTGAGATCCTCGCTCTTATGTCTTTCGTGCAGCCATTGTCCCATGTCAGTAGACTTCCCAAATATACAAATTCCTTATATGCACACTCTTGCTGCTTTCTATTATTAACTTAATTATCAACGTCCTTCCTTCCGAACACCATTATCTTTACTCTTTGGTTCTTTCGGTAAAGTCACGTAGAAAGAAAACAAAATAGAATAACTAATATTAGTTATTTTATTTTATTTATTAGTATTTTCTTTCTACGTGACTTTACCGAAAGAATCAAGGAGTAATTCCTGCAGTCACAAAAGCTTAAAATTAAGTTTGAACCATTATCTGTCTTTTTCACGTTAATCCTCAATCCTGCATCCTTTCCTGACTAGTCAGCATATGAACACTTTCCTGCAGTACTACGCAGCTTTCTTCCATCAGATCTATGTCATCCGCGAATCTCAGGGTTTTTTTCCCTTGTACAGATATTGCTGTGCCGTTGTCGTGAATGGCATCCATCGCTCTTTCTGTTTGGGTTGCATTATCTTCAATGTCCTCTTGGTTTATACTTTTCAGCAGTTGACAAATTAGTGTTAATGTTATAAGTTATTCAGTATACAAAGTTTAAATATACGAATGAAGCTCTAGGAACGCATCTACTTCGTATATGAAGGTATAACGGTATAGCGTTGTGTGTAAATGAGCAGTGTTTATGGATTTTTCTTTATGCCATGGGCTAGGGCCCATATTGGGCTACAGAGCTCGCTGAGTGGTGACCCCCGGTGGGGGGCGTGGTGGGTGAAGGGAAATACTGAGATATGTGCTACTTTCAGAAATCACAATGCATCAGATGATTGTCGTAATAATGATTGATTGAAAACCCGAAATTATAACAGCAGCCAATTAGAAAGCATACCTGTAAACTCATACGGTTTACCCATATTATTGTACAGGGAAATTGAGTTTTCAAGTCCATACAGCGTACAGCCGTTTCAATACGGGCATATTATTTATTTGTATATTTGTGTTTCTCCCTTGTGATGGGACTTTGTAGGACGAACGTTGAGATTTATAAGGGCACGGGGTGACCAATAAGGTCTGAATTGCTTTGTAATAAGGTAGGCACTGATAAGGGGTTGACAGGTATGTGAAAGGGACTAAAATTGGAAAACATTTAGCATCAAGTCAAGTCAAATGTTTTACAGTATATATTCGTGGCGCCTTTCTGGCAAAAATCTGGCACTGTGTGTGGTCGATCTTGGTGTGGTCTGGGACTATTGTTTTTGCTGTTTTGCTGCCTTTCCCCAAGTTTGCATTTGGTGTAGACAAATCGGCAGGAATTTATGAATTTGTGCAATTTGTACTTCTCTCCAGTATTTTATATTTATTTATTGCGACTTGCTTATATTGTCTCTATCTTGCTCTTAGATCGTTGTTTTGTATTGTTTGTTGATATAACTCGTTGACCCACCGCTACTGGACATCTGTAAAAAAGAGCTTCATAGCTCATCGGATTCCTCCAGTCTAAATTTAAATTCTAATTCTCATATACTATCACAGCATTCGACAGTATAAATACTTAAATCGAAGCAAAGTAACTTTAATGGATACAGATACCCAATGGTGGAGCCAGGATTTTCAGGTAGGGGGGGGGTAACCCCTTCAGCAATGAGAAATGATAGAGGAGTTGTTAGTAAGTAAAGGACTTGTCCCTTGCTTTTTATTCGACGCGTGTGCGGTGATGGTGCAGCCATCGATCGAGGGTCGAATTCGAACCGCGTTGTGTGATTGCTGAAATTTTCCTTCAGGGAAGTCGTGTGCTGTATACGCAACTGCGCACAATTCTGAGTCACTTATAACTGCTTTGCCGTTACTTATTGGCAATTATGGACTCATACTATTTGTCCTATCATCTCAGAGTCCCTGGCACACAACAATATGCTACAGTGTCAGCGGGGGTCGCAAAAAGCCGATTTATTACGAATAACCCCCAATGATCGAAATTAGATATTTGATCGGATCATTGGGGGGGGGGGGGCACGTGCCACCCCCCCCAACCGGCTCCGCCAGTGGATACCCAAAGATACCCGAGATATGAGAACCCCACCATGGCAACAGTAGCAACATCTTAAAACGTGGACTGTCATTCACTTGATCAGTAAATCAAAATATTCGACGATGGGCGACATGTGAAGCAGCTGTAAAGATCTGCATCACCCTTACACGTAGGCCTCGGCAAGGTAAGGTAATTTACCCTTTTTACCGGGTAAAAGGGTAAAGGTAAAAGGTGTCGACATGCCAAGGGGTAAGGTAAAGGGTAGAGTAAAGGTAACTCGGAAGAATTACCCGGTAGGGTAAAGGTCGCGCGAAGTATTACCCGGTAAATACGGTGCCTTGTTTACCGCTAAAAGCTCCGTGGCGCAGTCCGTGGCCTCCATTTAATAAGTAATCTTTAAAAAAAAACTTTTTAAAAAACACGCTTTAATGAAATGTGCTAGTAATGGCAGAACTCCACGACTCCAGGAAGTGGCCCCGAAGCTTGCCATAACGTAAGGGGCCGTGGCCAATTACAGCCAACCTCAGTTTACCGTGGACAATTAGACCCAAGCCGAAACATAACATATAAACAAGTAATGTTTTAAAATATGTTTTATATTTTTTATGATAGAACATAGTGTTGTCATCAGTATGACATAAGTATACCAAGTTTGCAGTCGATACCACATTGGGAAGTGGGTTAAATTTGAGTTACAAGATTTGAGGACACAACAACGACAACAACAGAGTGAATTAAAATCAATGGGTGTAAAATTGGAATAATCGAGAGTATTCTATATGGATAAAGCACTCTACCTCGCATTTACCATTATAAACCTTTTTCATGTGTAGTACCCCAGTAATTACCCTGTATAACACATAGGCTTTCACAACCAATATTATTCATAATATAGGTTTTTGGGTCAGATCGCGTTATTTATAAATGTGCCGTAACCCTCCACCACCCGACACGGCCAAACAGTAAAAAATGTGTCACGTTTTTCAAAGGACAAAATAATTCACTTCTTTAGCCCACCGGTGTGCTGAAGAGAGAATCGACTTTTAAAATGCTGTTGATTCTCTCTTCAGCACACCGGTGGGCTAAAGAAGTGAATTATTTTGTCCTTTGAAAAACGTGACATTTCTTACTGTTTGGCCGTGTCGGGTGGTGGAGGGTTACGACACATTTATAAATAACGCGATTTGAACAAAAAACTTATATTATGAATTACCCTGTAATCGGGTAATTTGTATGAGGTAAGGGTAAAAGGTAGGGTAAAGGTAGGCTCGTTGCTTTTTACCTTACCTGCTAAAGGGTAAAAGGTAGGGTAGAGTGATTGTATTGTGGTAAGGTAAAAGGTAGGCTTGTTTTTTTTACATTTTAACTTTTACCTTACCTTGCCGAGGCCGACTTACACGTAGCTCAATAGCACGGCGTGGTGAAACGAATGCACGTTGACCAACAGAGAGTGATTCACTTAGCACTTAAAATAATTATGGAAACATGTAGGCCATGGAATGCTGGAATGGTGGTCAGAGATGGAAAAATTGATAAAGTACATTTATCAAATTGTTCCAAAACCCCGACTGCTGCATGCGACATCGATTTTTTTTAACGGTGCATCGACCAATCGTTCGCCAACATAACAATATAACATGATAAAAGTGAGGTAACTTACCTGAATGTTCACTTGGGTCCATGTTCGTAGCTACAGGAGTAATATATGGGATGTTTCCCACTCTGCCGGAAGGGGAATGACGTTGCCACTGAAGCAGATGTCAATGTTGCTGGCTGCCTTGTGAAAAAAGAAATTCCCAGTGCCCAACCCGATGGTCACTCCGGTCTCACAGTGTCCTGATCAGCTTCGCTTGTTTACTGCCCGATTAAAATGTGAATTGGATACATCATTGTCACAGCGGACGGACGGGCCAATGCGTGCGTCTACTACCAGAGGCGAGTTCGTGTGGCCAGCCCGCAGAGCCGGCCCTCACGGAGTGAGAGAGGCACTGTAAACCGGCACTTCCCCATTCGATGCAATTCGAGGAACACATTTTACCATTTTACAGCAAAGCAGCAAACGCTTGCATGATAACCTGCTGACACTTCCCGTTGCACAAACCCACACATGACATCGGACTAACAGGCGACCACAATTGCAGCACCCAAATGTCAACGGACACTGAAGGCACCGACACATTATGGGAACTCAATTTAAGACTTTGGCTGTTAAGTTTGTGTGTGTGTGCTGCTTGGTGGCGTAGAGGTTAGCCCCCCTGCGCTATGAACCTGAGTTCGATTCGCGCTCACGGCCAACACCAGTGACGATTATCTGAACATCGCCACTGGGGAGACAAAGGCGGTGTCGCGTGGTGTTGGCCACCCACCCCCTCGTGTACCGTTCCAGCCTTCATTGGTGCTCGCGAACAGCACTTGCCCCAAGAGTCTGTCTTTGTGCTGCTTGCATTTGTGAAAACGTCTCTAAACCACAATGTCGTCATAAGCCATGATCCACTGCTGAATAAAAGACTCCCGAGTCGTTGCCATCGTGGTCCTGATCGTTTCAGCTTGGGTGCTGGCCCGGTGATTGGTCACAGACACAAGTGCATGCCGATAAGAATCACCTTCATAACGCACACTTTGCATTCGTCCAGCATGCCCCACAGCTTGCTCACGCTTCACATTTCCATTCAACTGCGCGTTACTAAATACTACACACACTCTGCTCATATATACAAGGAGCCATTTAAAAGTGACTAAAAACTGCACGTGGACGGACGTACATGACCAATATTGCAACGGATGGTGCTTTCACAGTGGCGCAATTTCGACAGAGGCAGCCATCCCGTGAGGTATGGTGCTGGTGTGAGCCCACGGATTACCGTAAACATCAACAGGGCTTTGGAGTGGTTGCACACCTTCACTGGAAGCAAATTGCAGTTGTCCCAGAAGTAGCCATGTTCACGTTTGTCTGCTCTATAAATAATCGAGGCTGCATTTAAATCGGCTGTGGTTTCCGCAGAATTACTACAGTAATGCCCTTGTCAAGTTGATTATCCAGAACCCACCGATTCACTCACCGGTGATCAGTCACCTCATCACTCTTCTGCCACTACTACCATAATTGCCGTGAACTTCATTATTCAATTCCACCACCTGTGTTAAGGACTCAGTCTGCCAGTCTGTTTTTTCTCATCCACACAGAGTTTAACAACCATACTGCAGGTCACAACACTCCCCTTTCTGGTTCCCTCTCGTCTTTTTCTCCTCAAAGCTCCTTTAACCTTGCTCATTTAAAGAAACACGTTGATTTTTTTGTATCTTCAAGGGGGATCCGGGGCTGCTGGCTCTGGGTACTGAACCACCATGGCCCGAGTTGAGTGCGAGAGGCTACCTCTTGCACATGAGGCTCACGGGCCTCCCAAGATTTACACTCCCAGACCCACGAGGCCAACCCTGTGGTTGGACGCCGACAACTCTTGACAGTGTTGTTTGTTACTGGCCGCTTGGCGTTTTTGACCTGTGCTCGGCAATCGTTTAAAATAACACTGACATACGAGTGCATCCGCATCTCCAATTTAACAGTTCGCTAAGTACAGTGCGAAATCAGTTCAACATATATGTGACACTGTGAATGGTAGGCACCACGGTCTGCATGCGTTGCGCTGGGTTTGTGGTTTGTGCGCGTGTACGGGGCCACAGCCTCAAACTCTCCTCGCTCCGGAGCCACATTTACAACAAACGCAGGTGTCATTAGCGATGTGGCCATCACGGGTAAAGTGATGAACCTCTGGTTTATACACCAAGACAGGATTGTCTGGAGATATTCGATGAATTTCCCAACAAGATATCCACCAGATACTACCGTGAAGGAAGCTACAGCGTAGGTAGGCGATACAGTACAATGCAGAAGTCTGTAATAACATTGAAGCGGTTTACAGTGCTGAACTAGTGGTCGAAATTTCACGTTCCTGTGGCGGGGACGAGTCTATCCAAAGGACAACTTTACTTCCCCACGAAGTGGTACATATTTTAATGACCACGGAGTGATCACGGCCTGAATCAGCCAATATGGATTTAGATAGCGTGTACAGGGTGCAGCGCTAAATAACACACAACTGTCAAAGAAAACCCTCCCAACTCACCAACAATACTGTCATAGTTTATTATCTAAAGAACCTTCCACACAAAGTCTCAACAACCATCACAAACCGTATTGCACACACACACAGTATTGATGAAAGACAGACATTTTGATTGCGCTCGAAAATGGAAGGAGAGTGGGAGTGCACACCAAAAGTGGGCCAGGTTTGTTTAATGTAACCGGTAGAAGTAGATCCCTAAGAACAACCCACAGAGGACAGGCAACTACAGCACTGGCGACACAGGGGAGGAAACCATTGCAGAGTGAGCGCGGGGGTGCGCGCAACTCTAGCCGAGCCCGATGTTCCCCGAGTAGATTGTGAGGAGCAGCATGATTGAGAAGCCCGTGAGAAGGCCAAGGTTCTGAATTCCGAAGGTGACGAGGTTGTTCTTCTCCTCCCCGTCCTCTTTGCTCACCTCGTTCATTTCTGGGAACTGGGTTCATGGTGCGATACGTTCACAAGCACGCGCTCGGGTCAGCACCGCGGTGACGCAACGCAGCCGCCAGCAATGCACACGCCACGCAGGGTGACTGGTTATGGGCGCACCTAACGGGGTTGACTGTTTGAAGGATAACAAGGGGCAAGTTACCACAAAACAGATTTTTTAAATTGTTACAATAATGATAGTACTTTCCTTTTACATCACGCCATTCATGCTAATAGCATCTCATAACGCTGTACATTAAATATGAGGACCAATCCCATATACAGCCACTACCAAGCAAATGAAAACCCTACTGTCAAGCAAAATGAAAAGTATATAAATAAATTAAGAAATGGCACCAAAACAAAAATCAAAACAACAAACAAGTTATTACAACAAAGATTTTAGCCCATGAGGTCCGCACATCCCAGACCACGATCCCAACTTCCCAACTAAGCCAGGAAACCTTCACAGGAAGGGCGGTGGAGTGCCTCTTGCGCTTACAAATCAATAATTAGATACTTCTGAGGGCAAATGTGTGTTGGAAAGCTTGACAACAACCACCCATGCGTGTTCACGATTGTTCTCCCTTGTTTGTAAAGGGCCTTCGCTATTCTGAAAACCAAGACGCATTCTCTCGAGCAAAAGTAAAGGATTTCCTGTGGGCACGCACCATGTCAGCCAGGGAGATGTAGAGAAACATGCCTCCTGCCAGCGCAAATATCCAATTGTGGGCAAAGTGACTTCCGGCCACGATGCCGCACACGAGCCCCAAGTAGCAGCTGCACGCCGACAGGAAGTTGAAGAATAGTGCTTGCTGTATGCTCATTCCGGCATTCAGCAGAATCACAAAGTCACCTGTGATGGCAGACACAACCGCCAAAATACCCAATTAACAGGCGCACACAAAACTACAGTGGAAATGATTGTGCATTTTTAATAGTGATGGCTGAGCACGGGCCCAAAATCCCAAAACAACCAGTGACCAGCAACAAACAGCACTCTTAAAGTTGTAATATACAAGAGTGAAATGCTTCTTGAATTGAACTTGGCAAAGTAGATGATGGTGATGGGAGGGAACTCTGCAGTGGAGCAGCGCAAGGGGAAAAGAAGAGTGTTGCGATTTGATATGACGGCAAACATAAAAGTTAATGAACACTCATTTATTGCGGCTGCAATGCAAATGATTAATGCAAGCTTAATAACGTTTCTGCTTTCCTTTAATGCTTCAATTGCAGTCCCTTTCGTCTCAAAGGAAAAATCTAAAGTGTTGATGCTGGGATGTTAGACGTACAGTATGCGCAAACTTAATTTTTTTTTACTTTTTTACAGTAAACCTCGGAATGGAACACGTCCCAGAGGAAGTCCACCGCAGAGGTGGAGCGATTAAATCATTGTGTGCAGGTGCTGGAGTATATCGCCACATGTGAGAGGTGGTGACGAGTTGGGAAGGCCTGCATCTGGCAGTGGTTTGACCCTGGCTGATGATGATAAGTATGTGATTCCGCAAATTGATGTAACCGACGACAAAATGGCCGCTGCTCCACCATTGTGGCAACTCTTCGAGCCACGACGCCCGTACCCCCTGCAACTGCTTCCTCCCCAGGCAACTCCAGCTGGGCGACCCCTCTCTCTCTCTCTGCTTTCAAGTCTCTCCTCAAAGCCTTCATCCCCTCTTCACCCCCCGTGCTTTCAGACCTCCTCGCTTGCTTCTTCTCTTCCCTTGCTCAGTCTCCCTTGCTTGTTCCAGTTACCCAATTTGTTTCCGCGCCCCCTGAGACGTTTGTTACATTACGGGCACGTTTTACGCAGACGTTGATGTCGTAATTACATGATAATTTCCACTTGTAACGAGCCACACGATATTCACTCACTCTCGTGGAGAGAGAAGGACTCGGTTACACAAGGAACCACAGACAGGTGGGAAGGTAACCACGCGGTGAGCTGGCGATATCACTTGCCGGTCTGCTCTACATTATGGTGTTATCAATCATTTATCTATTTTCCCGCATACGCATATAACTCGCAGACTCATATACCCCGCAAAAATAGCGTTTTGTGTAAAACAAATTTCAGATAACCGGCACCTCCATATACCCCGCATGCATTCATATATTTAACGTCGTTACTGCAGCTTAATTCCATCATATTAATACGAAGTTTACATTTGTAATACATTCCACCATCAATTGTTAACATTAAAATCATAACGTGCACAAAGTTAACAAACTAACCGGAAACGAGTGAACTTAAAAGAGTAAAGAACAGAAGTAAATATCCAATAAATAAGTAACACATAACTGGTAGATAAGTATAGTTTTAGCACTGGTAGATTGCGCACTGCGCAGACAATAGCGGCACTATGGTAACTCCGTTGTCTCGCCCCCACCCCCTATCTCTCCCCCCAGCTGCCCCACCCCCCAACCCCCCACCTCTCTCTCCCCCCAGCTGCCCCAACCCCCACCTCTCTCTCCCCCCAGCTGCCCCACCCCCCAACCCCCCACCTCTCTCTCCCCCCAGCTGCCCCAACCCCCACCTCTCTCTCCCCCCAGCTGCCCCAACCCCCACCTCTTTCTCTCCCCAGCTCTCCCGTCGCCGGTAAACAGTGCGCGCGCTTCACACATTGTCGTTTTATTGTACAGACAATTCATTTAAAACGTGATAACATGTGCAATTTTAGTGTGAGTGGTTTATTCAGCAGTGCTTTAGTCAAAGGTAAGTGTTGCATAGTGGATAGTCCTACCATGAAAATGTTTTACATGTCACACGTGTAAAATATTTTTGGGATAGCCCGCACCTCCATATACCCCGCAGGGTCTTGTTTTGTTTGTAAAAAGTGGTATACCCCGCGGGTTATATGCGGGAAAATACAGTAGTGAGTGTTTACATGTGTGAGGAAACCGGACCACCCAGAGAAAACCCACGCATGTGAGAAGAAAACACACTATCCTGTACAGATGGAACTGGTGCAGTCTACATTTTTGCCGTACTGTTTTCTCCTGGCGAGCCAGAGTACGGCACCTCTTTGACGCCCACGGGGAGGGAATTTCACAACATTTGTGCGATCTACCAACCCTCGCTGCGTCCACAAGTGCTGGACTAAAGGCCACGTGCATAGCCACCATCGCCCGGCAACATGTAACGTTTAAATTATCTTGATGGCTCCTAACAACAATACATCTCCACGAGTGCACAGGCGTCAAGGCAGTGCACATGGGGATGCAGAATCGTGGGACTCACCCAGTTCGTGCGGGAATTCCTCGCATAGGATGGCGATGGACGTGCTAATGCCCTGGAACACGGACACCGTGAACGAGGCTCCGATCGCCAAGCCGTCGATGAAGTTGTGCAGCCCATCGCTCAGGGTGATCATCCACGCGAGCGTGCCGATGCGCGAGTAGCGTGTCCCTTTGAGCCAGTAGCACATGCCCTGCGACACCTGCGCCTCCTGCGGAACATGGAGTTTCGTGATTCACCGATCCGGTCTGATAGTAGCGTTAAAAATAGCCTACGTGACATCAGAATCCGAGTCGTTATGTAGACTAGAAGAATCTGATGAGCTATGAAGCTCATTTTAATATGTTCAGTCAGGGTGGGTCAGAAAGTTACAACAACAAATAATGCAAAAACAGATACGAGTGCAAAGTATAGGAAAGCTAAGCCAGTCAGTATATAAAAATAAATAAGGTACAAATTGCATAAATTCCAGCCGATATTTCAACACCAAATGCAATCTTTGGCAAGGCAAAAAAAACAAAAGAGTCCCAGACCACACCAAGACAACACAGTCCCTCAATAAAATTGCACATTAAAATCTAACTATCGATACATGGGTAAGGATCAAAGTTACAGATCACATCTCTTAAAGTATCTCTTCACAATGTAAGCCAGAAAACTGTAAAAAACCAAAACATCCGCAATACATTAACAGTACAGTGCAAGCTCTTGTCAGCGGTTTACAGACCAATAGGGTCATGGGTGAGAGAATTCATGTGTAATAAGAGCCTATGTCCGGCTCACGTGGTGATCGGCTCTGCCGGTCCTGCTTTACAGCCAATGGGGGGAGAGTCTGGGAGCATGGCCCTGGCGTGATCGAGGGGTGCCAGCTAGAATGATTGGTTCTGCTGGTCTTGGCCTCAGCCAATGGGAAGACAAGTCAGGGGCGTGGTCCCGGGAGTTGATGGGGAATCTAGAAAATTCGGCGCAGGCTACCAAGGATTGGCTGGAGCGTACCACGTGACCCAGGCATTAAATAAGGGGAGAGATGAACGACACGTGGTCAGACGAAGAACGAAGGAAGAGAGGGGCCACGCGCGAGCGGGCTCCGAGTGCCACGTGGCGGTGTGTCTCTTCTGGTCTGTCTGCCCACTTCCCGTTGCCTGCCAGCAGCGGGGAGTACTTGTGAACTGGAATAAATAAAAGGACCGATTCCACAAGTCG
The DNA here is from genome assembly GCF_015708825.2 of Lethenteron reissneri. Taxonomy (NCBI): domain Eukaryota; kingdom Metazoa; phylum Chordata; class Hyperoartia; order Petromyzontiformes; family Petromyzontidae; genus Lethenteron; species Lethenteron reissneri. The sequence continues at coordinate 11,504,085 of NC_083825.1, forward strand.
TCTCCAAGAGTATTATTACACATGGATAAGTGGAATTTAACGTTGAGTGTCTAAACACGCGAGGGGATATGTAGTGTGCGGTCCTGATGATGTATTTACTGCATTACACGAATCACAATGAGCTCCCAGTAAAAAAAAAAATGTCAATTTATAACTGTTAAAGCTTTTTTACCCAGGAAATCTTCAGTCGACTCTCTTTCCAGAGGGGTCCTGCCAAGTTTGCACCAGTTAGGGGCGACACTTGCTATGTCTTTCCCAATCAAGTAATTAGCAAGTCATGTTTAAAATTTGGCGAACTTGAACCATGATGCCAGCTCACAGGGGCCTACGATTTTAGAATTACGTCACGGGGCCATTAGCATCCTCCGTGAAGCGGACGACGCGTGCACCTTACGCCCCGATTCCACAACAATAATCGGGGCGGTCGCCGGGGTTCGAACCCCGAGCCTCTGCAACAAGTGGAGAGAGCGCGCAGCCGCTTGGCCCGGTCGTGTATAAACGTGCGGCCGGGTACCTGCACAGAGAGGGAGCGGCTCAGCATGACCTCGTTGGCGTGCTCGTGGGTGACGTGCGTGTGATGCCCATGGCCTCCCCCCGCAGGGTGGAGGGGGTTCCCATTGGACTGGTGCTCCGTCCCATCCTCGATCGCCTTCAGAGTCTCGGTTGCACCGTCCTCGAGGTCTGGCTGGCTGCTGTAGCACTCGGCTCGGTTAGGCGGCCTCTGAAGAATCCACAAGGTTCACAAGTCGAAAAAGTCAAAGTGAGTTCGTGCTCAAGTGAGCACTGAAACGGTGCTCGTCTCCTGTTTACAACCCTGAGCCAGTGGTGGAAATTCTGCAGTCCTATGGTGGGGGCGAGTCCATTCATAGGACAACCAATCTTAACGTCCCCACAAAGTGGTGCTCACGTCATCGACCCTGGCATGAACGATGGGCCGAGTCAACCCGGAATTATGAGTTGAACTCCCAACCTTCCGATTACGGTCGACTAACTCTACCACAGAGCCCCCTGGCCGGACTCAATATTTACACATCGTTCCCTCGTCCGCAAAATATTTGTTAAAGATGTATTTTTAATGTTATATTTCTTTGCCTTTGTCGTGCTTATTAATTAATGAAAATTACCATAAGAGAGATAGGACTTGGTGGTGTGTGTATTACACACGCAGAAAGGTGATGTCTCGTGACATGCAAGGCATGAAGGGGGACCAATCCTGTGGCCACAATCGTGCCTTTTGCCATCAGCTTGTGCACATCACTGATGTGGGACGTGTCAGCTTGCTGCGGAGAGCCTGGGGCCTATCATAGGAGGCTGGAAGCTCTGCCACTCCCCTCAGGGTGACCGATCGGCATAGGAGCCGCTCCACGCTCAAATGAGAAGGTGAAGACGTTCACCTTTGTGGGAAATCTTTAGGATCATTTATTAGTTAGCTTTAATAGAATGGACAGAGGTGATGATAGCTTGGGGAGGCCTTCATCCAGCAGTAGATCACAGCTGACGATAAGTATACGAGGAGCAGGTGGTGGTGTGGTTGGATTTGCATCGCTGAGCCAGGCCCACTCTGAGTTTCCCATTTTTTGAGCGAGAAGTGAAAAAAACCATAAAAATTCAGATTTTTTTTTGGGCCGAGAGTATTTCCACTTTTTATGTTTTAGACGTTGGCATGGTCGTTAATGCAAATTCCTCTCCTGCTTTGCTCTTTAGCATGCACAACTCTAAAGTTCTCATGCATAAAACTAAACAATCCACATACTCACTACACGTTCTTTAAAAGCAAGCCCTATTTTGAAAATACATAGGCGAAGAGTGTCACACAAAGGTTTTCACTCAAGGTACTCAAGGTAGACATCACCTCGTCTTTCTGCTTCAGCACCATCTTGAGAATCTTCTCGGCGAAGAAGAAGAGATAGAAGCCAGCAAACACAACCGCCGACTTGTAGACATAGCCGTCCTTGACTGGATCCAGCCCAAAAGCCTGAACGCACACGCGAATCACGGTCACCAGAGGGACAATCGCCAATCGCACCAAGCCACAGCACAAGGCAGTTTAACCCCACACAATACAATTCGAGTCCATGACGCAACAAGTGTGAAATGCCTGCCACCACAGCGAAGGAGGAAAATAATAATGAGATGAAACTAAATGACAATGTCCCTCTCAACCGATCTTTTTTAATTTCTGACCTCTGCTTGTGACAGTTTGGATGACTGCACCATTTTCCACGGGAGATGAATGCCCTTCACATGGTCTACAACAGAGGCCGGGCACAGTGATTCGTGAAATTCATCGGCCTCTTCTGGAATCTTGAGAGTGGCTGCACGTGATTGATGGCAGCAGAAAACCCCTCAACCCTACCTTCTCCCGGGGTTGGGCAATATAATAAAAAATCTAAATAACCAAGCCATAAATATTAAGGCATAAATATTGAAAAAAATTATTATATGCAGCCACGAATTAATTTAACGTTCTAACCCATCTCTACTGGACATCTGTGAAAAAATGCTTCATAGCGCATCAGATTCCTCCAGTACAAATACATATTTTGATTCTGAATAGTATTGTTTGATTCTGAATAGTATCAGTTTGGTGTTTTAACATCTTAACACCTGTTTTGTTGCCAGAAAAACCTATTATCATATTTTGGTACTGGCAAAGGAGGTCCCATGATGTAGAAGCTCACCCGAGCTCTCATTACTCTGATAGTGCATTGTCTTTGGGCTGTACGGTTTTTGGCGTCCTCTGGTCTAACACCGTTTGAGACGAGGCTCAAAAGAAAGCTGTCTCTGGTGTGGACCAATCAGTTTCAAGGACAATGCGTACATTATCAGAGTATGTTTTTTTTGCATTCTGACCACAAGCATTGTGGTTAATACACACATGATTCATTGTAAAAGGTTTCAGTTTGGTGTTTTAACATCTTTACACCTGTTTTGTTGCCAGAAAAAAAGGGGGAAAACCTATGATCATATTTTGGTACTGGCAAAGGAGGCCCATGATCTGAATAGTATTATTACTTAAACAATGAATCAGAGGAATGAAAGATGTTGGGAGAGGGAACGTGCGTAGCTGCAAAGTGAAAAACTGCCCATTTTTATGTAATTCAGCCATTATTCAAGCGTTGCGACATCTCAACTACGTTCCCCCAGAGGGTCGGGAGACGTGGGCGGTCTGGACGATGTTTGCCGCAGGAAGCCGTGCGACCTGCACACCTTTCGGTTCGTAAGGTCGGAGCGATGACGCGGTTTAGCACAGCCTGGGGGGGGGGGGGGGGGGAATTCTCCACCCAGAGGGATTCATCATTTAGGCAACTCCGACTGCGCCACAATCCACACAACACTGCACTATCTCGTACTCGTGCACAAGCCGCCGTTCCTCATCCTCGCATACGAGTTCCAATGTAATTTCGGGTAATTACCTATATGTGTGTGTATCCTGTACGGGGGGGTTGTGGCGCAGTGGTTAGCGTGCTGCGCTAGGAACCCGGCGACTTGGGTTTGATTCACGCTCTCGGTCAACAACATTGCCGATGATCTGAACCGATCCTGTGTCTCCCCTTGGTCGACTCAGTCTCAAATGAGTAACTACGTGTTAAACTGGTGTGGTGTATAAATATCGCCACTAGGGAGACAGGCGGTCACCAAAGGCGGTCACCCACCCCCTCGTGTGCCGTACTGGTCTAACAGCACTTGCCCTAACAGTCTGTTACGACTATACGGAGGATCTGTCTTTTGGAGGTGCTGTACAGTATACTGTATAGTGAATAACTCGGCCAAATGGCTCTGTGGTAGAGCGAGTGGCTCGCAATCGGATGGTTGCGAGTTTAAATCCTGGTTGGGGGTTTACCCGGCCCATCACCCATCTCTGGGAGTGATCATAATGAGTGCCGCTTTGTGGAAGTCTTATGAAGAGATTTGCCGTCACCATATAAGTGTGAAATTTCCACCACTCTTAGGAGATGAGCACTGCGCTCCTGTACTCATTTGTGTTGGAAATTACTTTGACTTTTTATCTACTATCAAATAGAACAAACTGGGATGGCGTCTGTATGTTGGTCAAGATAAATCGTTGAGAACATCACTCAACAGGGTCTTCCAGATGTTTTTTTTTACACAAACATTTGTTTCGACATTATAAACCTAAACTGAGTCTCGGCTGTTTGCGTTTCATCAGCAGCGCGGCCAATAAACTATCGCTCCTTGGCAGCAACTGACGCTGTTGCCAAGTCATCCACGATCACTGCGGCTGACAACAGTTGCATTCAGCAGGGGGCAGCACGAACGTATAAATGCATCACTCGCTTCCTCCGCTAGCGGCAGTGATGTCGGTTAACAAACCGGTAAGGGAGTCGGTTTCAATTGCAAAATAGAAATCCCAATAAGATGTAAATAAGTGAAGCAAGTCCTGGTGAAATTCCTTACCCCTCCGCTGCAGTAGATGGACAGAAAATATGGAGTGTGTGTGAAAGTACCTGAGCCACAAACTACTCCTCAGCGTGCCTAGTAAGGCGATAATGGATCATACTTGCAAGTACTGTACATTTGCCAGCAAGATGAGGAGGTAGCTGCCCTAGCAAGTTACAATACGCTGAGGAAAATGCCTGCGGAACCTTGTGGTCGAACGGAGACCACACAAGGCATCCTTTAAAATCTGTGGAACCCGCGAGTGGTCCGAGTCGTTACAAAAATGCCACCATGCAAAGCAGCCTGCACACAATCCCCACCGTCTCAGAAATTTGCTTGTAAGGCCATCCCTGCTCGGAACTTCTCCTGGTCTCAGGCTACGGATCACTTTCCACACCTCCTCAGCCGATATCATCACAGGCAACCACTCAAAGTGGGATGGCGACTTCCTCCACACTATGCTCTGAATCTGGCTACCAGAGTTCAATTCCCGGCCACAGCTAACATGAGTGGAGAGTGGTAGGTGAGAACATGTCCCAGCCCCCACCTCCTTCACTAACATGCACTGGCCAGCGTGGTCAAGGATGGTCAAACAACCTCCACACTGACAATGGGGAAGCCTTCCTCCAGCAGTGGATTTAGAGGGCTTTCCATTGTCAATAATATACGTGTCGTGTGTTGGAGATACAAACCCTAACCCTGAATAATATTACGGTAAAATAAGAGTATCTCACCGCTGCCATCACTAGACAATGTACAATTTATCAAATGAGCCGGAAGACATCGATCGTGATCTAGCATCACCTAACAATAAAAAAAACTGAAGTTGCACTTTTAAAGTCACCATAACTGCATGAAGGGTTTCTTGGCATTAATCAGCAGAATGTATGCAGCGTGCACCCGGGGCCTGTACTAAAATCGGCTGCCCATGCGGGTGGGCGGCCGCACGCACGCACGGATGCGTGACAATTGTCGCAATGTGCTGTCACCACGATTCTGTCTGCCCAACCCCAACGCTCCCCAATCACTACAGCACACACCGTCCTCCTCCTCCCTTGCCACCAGGAGCACAATTCTACCGTGTGGATGTTCTTCTACCACTGCCATAGTCACGTTGAGAGTCGACCACCAGACACGGGCTCGCGTTCGCCATTTCGATGCAGATTTTAAACCGGCATCTCAGATTAATTCGACTTGAAAAGCGCAGAGCAAAGTACAGAGCGGAATAATTTCCATCGACATGTCGTGGGGTCACGAAGTTACTGCAGTCCTTTGAAAATGAGAAAACAATTGTTGGTTTTTGTTATCTATTGTGTGTTCTAATCAAGTGATTTGTATGCCTTTGTGAAGGCATCCAGGATGCACTACAGGTCTTCTTTCGAACAGACAGTGATGGCATTGTCATCTGCATACTGGAGCTCCATGATGGAAATGGTGGAGAGTTTTCTCTTTGCCTTGAATCTGTTGAGGTTGAAGAATCTGACGTCTGTTCTGTACAGGATTTGGACTCCCTGAGGCAGATTTTGGCCTGTGAGGTGGAGGATGGCAGCAATGAAGATTGCAAACAGGGTGGGCACAATGATGCAGCCCTGTTTAACCCTGTTTAACCCTGGTTTCCACGAAGGATTCCGTTTCAACACCACTGTTAATTAGCTCTTTTGATGACATGATGTCATGCAGCAGTCACAGTACCCTAGTGAATGTGTCAGGGCAGCCGATTTTTGACAGAATCAGCCAGAGGGCATGACAGTTAACAGAGTCAAAGGCTTTTGTAAGGTCTATAAAGGCCATGTAAAGTGGTTGCTTTTGTTCCCGGCATTGCAGTTGTCGTACTGTGAAAATCATGTCTGTTGTGTCGCTGGATGGGCGAAAGTCACACTGATTCTCGGAGGATTTCTTCTGACAGGGGTAGGAGTCGGTTTGCTAATATATCACTATGTAACACGATTTTTGTTTCTGGGTAGTAAGTGTTAATTTATAATTGCTTATTACTCAAAAGTATAGAAAATGGATATTATTCCCGACAAACTTTGCTTTTGTGACCAGAACTTTACGTGAAGAAATTACACACATGCACACGTTTTCTCATTGAAAATAGGTAAATTTCTAAATATCATTGTCCTGGTCACAAAAGCACAGTTTGTGGGGAATAATAGCCATTTTCTGTACTTTCAGGCATAAGCAATTGGGATATAACACTTATTACCCAGGAACATTTTTTTTTGTTACACAGTAAATATTTTCCCGGTGGTAGACAGGAGGGAGATGCCTCTGTAGTTCCCACAATCAGCTTTGTCCCCCTTTTTAAAAATGGTAACAATCAGGGCATCCCTAAGTTGTGGGGATTTCCTTCTTGTGCTGGATCAAGAGCAGATCATGTACAGAACCGAGAAAAAGTTTGTTAACCGCAATCATAATTATGAAAATTCCATAGTTTTACCATTATAGACTTCTGTAATCAAAACCGGCCTTTTCTTAAATATCCAATAGGGTTTATATTAACCAATTCCATGTATTTTGAAACAAAATGATATATGAATTAAACATGAGTAATTAAGGATCAGGGTATGTGAAAAAGTAAATGAACCCCTGGTTTCATAGCTCAATTACGGGAATAATTAGAATCAGGTGTTTCAATAATGAAGTTCTTCAGGGGTGAGTTTGAGAGGCCCCACCCCATATAAAGATCAGGAACAATGCGAGTTTGGTCTTCATCATAACGTGTGTGGACACCAGTCATGCCATGATAAAACTAAAACTGAGGACCTCAAAAAAAAGTTATTGATGCTCATCAGTCTGGAAAGGGTTACAAAACCATTTCTAAGGATTTGGGGCTCTACTAATCCACTGTCAGACAGATAGTCTACAAATGGAGAAAGTTCAAGACCACCGTCACGCTACCCAGGAGCGGTCGTCCTACCAAAATATTTCCAAGAACAAACCAGATAAGCATCAAGGAAGTCACAAAAACCCAAGAGAAACACCCACAAATCTGCAGGCCACTCTCGCCTTGGCTACTGTGAGTGTTCATGACTCAACTATCAGAAAAAGACTCATTAAGAATGGTGTTCATGAAAGTATAGCAAACAAAAAACCACTGATCTTCAAAAAGAACACGTCTAAAGTTCGCCAAAGAGTACATACGTGAACCACAAGACTTTTCTGAACAATGTTCTCTGGACAGACAAGTCCAAGGTAGACCTTTTTGGCCTCAATGAGAAATATTACGTTTGGCGAAAACCAAACACTGCTTTCGAACAGAAGAACCTCATCCCAACTGTCAAGTGTTGTGGTGGGAATGTGATGGTTTGGGGCTGCTTTGCTGCCTCAGAACCTGGATGGCTTGCCATGATTGACCACTATGAATTCTGCATTGTATCAGAAGATTCTAGGGGAGAATGTCAGGCCATCTGTCCATGAGCTGAAGCTGAAGCAAAAGTGGATTTTTCAGCAAGACAATGATCCTAAACATACAAGCAGATCTACAAAAGAATGGCTGCAGAAGAAATTCTGAGATTTACAATGGCCTAGTCAAATTACAAACATAAACCGCATCGAAATGTTGTGGCAGAACCTGAAGCGAGCTGTCCATTCAAGGAAACCCTCAAATATCACCGATTTTAAGGAGTTCTGTAAGGAGGAATGGGCCAAAATTCCTCAAATCCGATGTGAGAGACTGACCAATGATTACAGGAAATGCTTAGTTGCAGTCACTACTGCTCTAGGGGGTGTCACCAGTTACTGAATCTAAAGGTTCACATACTTTTTCACACATGGTTATTGAATGTAGGAATCATGAGGAAAATTACAAGTTTAAAGAGTATTATGGTTTCGTGTCATTTGTTTAATCAGGTTATCTGTATCTATTATTATGACATAGATTACGATATAATAACATTTTAGGTTTGAAATATGTAAAATGTGAAAATCCTAAGGGGTTCACAAACTTTTCTTTGGCACTGTATGTTGTGTAAGAGCTCTGACCCGCCTTCCTTTAAGATTTCCGCTGGAATCCCATCAGGACCAGCGGCCTTGTTATTTCTCATCTTCTTCCATGTCCTCCTTTATGGGTCGCTGATGAATTTGCTCAATGACCTCCATATCAGTGTTCTCTCCACTGAAATTTGATTCATCCACGATCCTTCAGCAGCTTTTGTCCATCGTTGGAGCTAAGGGGGTTTAGGCCACGGTAACTGGGTCCGTATGTTGCCTTGGCGGCGTCAAAGATGCCTCTGGTATTGCCAGTGTTTGGCAGCTGCTGGCTCTCCGGTGCTCTCCCTGTCCACCATTTTGCTTTTAAGTTCCCACACCCGGCGTTGGACATCCACCTTCAATCTGGTGTAAGTCTCTATTTTGGCCTTGCAGTTTATGTCATTCTGCCAGGCACAAAAGGTTCTTCATTTTGTGCCGATGAGCTGTTCGATTTCAGTGTCACTCATCAAACCAGTCCTTGTGCTTTTGATCTTAGAGCCAATTGTATTCTTGCAGGTGTTGAGGATAGTGGACTTGAGCATGCTCCAGTGGTGTTTTGATATGATCAGGATATTCTTGGGGAGTTCTTCACCAAGAACAGTCTGGAGGTGTTGTATTCTTGGTTCTTTCAGTGGAAGTGTTGTAGTTTGCTGGTATCACTCAGATTCTCAGTCTAATGGACATAATGCAGCGGATGAGGTGATGGTCTGTCCACCAGTCGTCTGCACTTGTCATCACTCTTGTGATATTTACATTATGAAAATCCTTAGCTCGGACAATGACAGTTCACGAGATGCCAGAGTTTGGAGCAGGGATGCATCCAGGATGTTTAGAATTTGTTTTTCTGATGGGAGTCGTGTTGATGATGATGAGGTCAAGCTACACACATTTGGTAAGTAGTAGAACTCCATTTGAGTTAATATTGCCCACACCTTCCTTTCCAATCGTGCCACTCCAAAGGTTGTGGTCCCAACCAACCCTGGCATTAAAATCCCCAAGAAGAATGATCTTGTCTTCCTTAGGAATACATTAGAATATTATAGCCAAGTTAGCATCGAAGGTATCCTTTACTTCTTCCTGTGAGTCCAGAGTTGGGGCATAAGCACTCAACTGTGGCCATTTGGTTGTTTGTAAGCTGCAGACGAATGGTCACGAGGTATTCACTGATGCCCACAGGGAGTTCGGAGAGGTGGCTGATGAGCCTGTTCTTAATAATAAAACCAACTCCATGGTTCCTGGGTTCATCAGCTAGTTTAATTTTCCAGAAGGTGTAGCTGCCTTTCTCTTTCAGTTGCCCTTCATCTGCCAGTCAGATTTCGGAGAGCGCAGCAAGATCATGAAGATCACAGTTAATTTCACAGGTTTATCACTTGTTGCACTGTCCATCCGGATTCACACGTTATAGGCTCCAAAAATCATTTTTCTTTGTTTCTGACCGCAAAGAGGTGATCCCACTGGATGCGCTAATCCAGTCAAGAGTTATGAGGCAGGCAATTTTCTAGCCCCTTCCCATGTTGGGCTGGACAGAGCGGTTCCTAAAAAGGGCTGCTCAGTCATGGGTGCAGCTGCCAAAAAGCTCTATCTGCCTCTGACCACGAGCAAGACGACGGACTCAAACACCCACCCATTGTGTGCTAGTTCCTGGCTATGAGCTAACAGACTATCACTAACTGCTCCCGTCACCAATTCGCTGATCACCACAGGACTTTGATCCGGGATGTGCAAGAGTTTGTTCCCTTTCAGGAGGATGTCTGCGCATGCGATCTTTTACCATGGGGTGACTGATGCACAAGCAGCTACCACATGGTCCTTGGCAGAGAGGGTCCAATGGCATGGAGACCATAACGATTGGTGACCTCTTTCTGCTGCAGCCTTCCTCCGCCTTCATAACCATGGTAACTTTCGTAATTTTTCACCTGCTCCATCGTTGAGGTCTTTGTTGGACTCCTACCAGGCACCTCAAGAGCTACCTAACGTCATCAAAGAGGAAATTACTAGTGAAGGGCTCCTCGCCGGGGCTTGAGTCATGAGAGCATTCACTCTCCTTCGTGATTCTTGTACTTTTCGATGAAGTGGGGTTCTCATCGGACACCTCCTCACCAGGGCTCTTCCATGGAGGTTTGGAGGGTAAGGGCAATTCCTGGGCCACCACGGCCCAGCTCTTAACCCCCCAAACTGCCTGGACAATCTCAGGAGGAAAATTATGTCTCCCAAGGTTTCCCTATTATCAGAGAGATATCTCCTGGGCCCTCTGAAGGTCTGCCACTGCTTAAGCCCCCTCAGATTCAGAGGCATTTTCCATGGGCTCCTTTACTTCAGAGTCCCACTCTCCATGGAAAAACTCGTCAGAGCTGTAGTGCTCCAGGGGGTGCTTGCACGCCTTACACCTTCATGACAGGGCTACCCTCGTGGCCCTGGCCTACTTAGCTGGGGTGGCCAACTGCTGCTTCCTCACCCCCGACATGAGTTCCGAGTTGGCAGTGTGGTTGTGAATGGGTGTGCATCAGCTTGGTGAGGCAGGCGGGTAACTCCTGAGGATTCCCAACCACATTTGTCTCCTCCATGTTGCAATGGAGGGGCCTCCTTCTGGTTATGGCCAACTGGGGCTGTCGGGATCCCAGCGGGACTGGCCGTTGGCCATGCTAATGTTTTGCTCCCTGTCTGGACATCACAGACCCTGGGCTTTCCTGAGAAGCCTGCCACACCGGGTTGTGGAGGACCCCGCGTTAGTCGGGGACTGCCTGTAACGTGTCTGGTTCCTTCAAAGCAGTGGCCCTCACTCGCGGCATTGCCGGCATGTTTTGCTGTGACCTTTTTCTGCCAAATTTTGAGCCTCCATGCTCTTTCACATCTATCTTGAGTGGGAAGGGCACTACTTTACACTGTCCTTGACACTGTTTTCATGTTCCAAGTAGTATAAACATGAGTGTGGATAGCTTGAGTTTCAGTGGCGATCAGCACTCTTTGCACCTGTGATGCCGCCCTCACACGAGCACTGTTGTGCACAGATGAATTCGCCAAACAGCTCTTTGCGTGTCCACTTAGTTAGAGTGATAAAACAGCGATGCTCATGAGACAAATCTGTACAAAGAGCAACAATTTGCCCTAACAAGCCTAAAATTACTCGCAAATATGGATAATTATGGATTAAACTTTTTTTTCTGAGCGCCGGTTCAGAAATGTTTTAACAGCGGCGGTGGACGGGCCACATAATGAGGGGGCTCCCCTCCCACTCTCCCACCCTCTCTCACCGAAGAGGTAGTGGTGGAGGCCTCTGCATGTACATAATAATTATATAACAAATTATTATAACATTTCTCGGTGTTCGGCACAAAGACCGAGTTCGATTGTGTGTGAGCCTGAGCGTGATGATGACCACCATATGAACAAGAATTGTATACTGCTGTTGCGAACGTTTGTGTTTTACTTACGCTACTCTCTGCCGTTGAGCATCTCAAATTTCACAGAAATACTGCCTGGGCAAAGACAATTCTCACCCGACTCTCATAATACTACATCGTATAAAATGCATTCCAAGGCAAACCTGTATTGCAAACACATATTGAGCAAAATAATGATTGTTAACACAGTAGCTGTGCATCAGCTTGGTTACTCGCGCAGTGGTAGTTACATGCAGATGACTGTTGTAGTTTTGACAGCAATCCATTTGTTAATGAGGGCAGTTCCACACGTTTGCATGCACATTCCAGACACTATACAGAGGTGGGTAATCATGAGTATTATCGGGAAGTGGATTTTATTTGGGCTTATGATTAAAATTAGGACCATAACTGAGATATTCATCATTCATCCTCCTCCTTAACGGAAAAATGCTAACAACCACGGTGGTGTCGGATGTACTAGGATGAACTGGATGTTTCATCCATGCTGGGATGGAAGGCGATGATGTGTTCAGTTGTATATACATCAAAACACGTTTATATTCGACAAATAATGCATGTTATAAATATATGAGTAATTACTTTCACTTACAACACTCATACGTATTATATGGGTGATTACGTTTTGACTGCGAGGTGTTTCTAATCTTTGGAACTGCCCAATAGAAAACGTTTCATACACCAATATACAAAACATTACACGAGAGTGGCCCCTGTGGCAAGGATGTGCAAATACAGCATCTTGTGAGAGTTTTGTGTAACAGAATCAATCACGCGAGACGCAAGGTAAAGGGGTAGAGATTACCTCGGGTATCAATTGAAAGAGAGCGTTGGAATACAGTGTCCCGATAGCCAAAGCTATGAAGTACATGAGCAGCCGGCGGTAGAATTTTTTCCTCATGAAGGGCACCACGCTTGCTCCCACCAGGGAGCACAGGGAGATGATGGTGACACACAGGAACCCATAGCCCCACACTGAGCACAGCAAGTCCCGCAGGGGGTCAGGAGGGCAAGGGTCACAATGACAATGGAAGAGGAAGTCAAAAGAATGGTTTCATGCAGTAGGAAAGCAAAGAGAATGGGAACAAGCTCACAGGGTCAGGGTACACGAAGCAGGGGTCATGAGCGTAGATAGAGTGGCACGGGACACGAGGCAGGGGTAGTGAGCGTTAGTTAGAGAGTGGCATGGTACACGAGGCAGGGGTCATGGGCGTGGTTAGAGGGAGGAGCAGGGAGGAGAATGAAGGGGGTCGTTATCACGCGGGTCATTGGTGGAGAGCGGGGGAGAGAAACAAAAACACCATTAATACATATGTAATGCTTCACCATAGCATGTCATCAATATATCATTTCAACAATCACTGATCCACTCTTACAAGCTGTATTGTGTATTGTACTGTGCAATTAACAGTCAAAGCTGGCTTACTCAAGTTTTTTTAGCTGTTAACTTCATAAAACCTGCAGCTTATATTGAAAAGCGACTTCACATTTGAGTACCAAAATAACCACGTGTGGCAATTGTGGCAGGGATCTTACGTCCCTAAACAATTGTGATTAATATCTGCACTTGGTCGCACTCAAAAGGAGGCGAGTTAAATACTCTTGCTACAGTAAACACACGTGGCTGTAACAGTGGATATGACGTTCTCGTTCGGTGCTAGCTTGATTTCGGGCTGGCAGTCACGGGCGCATGGGCATGGCACCTCTGGCAGTAGCTGCAAGGCGGCGTTAGAGAACAGGGTTCCAATGGCGAGCGCAATAAAGAAGGTGAGAATGCGGCCAAAATAGGGTTTCTTGGTGAAGGGGACGATAGCCACCCCCATCAAGGAGGCAAGGCTGATGAGCGTCACACTCAGCAGGCCAAAGCCCCACACTGCAAGCAACACACCGTGCCCAAAATCAGCAGGCTGCAAACCGCACTCACTCGCCGGCATGTACACGGTACACTATGGGCAACACAGCAACTCTCCACACAACGTAACGTGCATTTAAACATAGTAATATTAGTATTATCGTATGCATTTAACGTCCTGCCAACGCACTGTGAAATTTAAACAAAAACATCTGTTCAGCGTTGTTCTGGAGAATGTTAATAGCAATACAAATAATGCCGCCGTCCCACATTTGCCTCCATGTATAACATGATCATTCTTTACACATCCATTTGGCTGCACAACCTTCTGGGAGTGCAGCGTTGCTTCAGCACAAGCAAACTCTGCAATGAACTACGAATTGAATCAATACGGACAAAATCAGAAAGCCGTATTAACTTTTCGGTTGTGTAAAAGCATACCTTTATTTTGTTACGGTTGGAGACAAACATGGGAAGGAGGCGCTTTAATTCACCAAACAGAAACATCAGTCACATGAAGTGAATTTGTACGTTCGTCCCAAGCTAGGTTTGAAAACAATCATTTTGGACAAGTGAAACAATTAGCCTGGTGCAAACAAGATAACGGGACAGGAGGCAAATAAGACATTTATCCTCGATAAACTGTGCAACATTGCAGACCAACCAAAATATCACCATTTTTTTATACCATCAAATCATGTGGCAGCTGAACTATAAATAAACATTTAAAAGCCAGGAGTAACGGCAAAGTACAATATGAATCTATGTGTATGATGGTAATTATATAAATAATTAGAGAACACTCGAGTGCCGTGTGAGCGGCAGTGTTGAAGTGCTTTACAGACACCGGCTCGCTCCGTACGAGCGCATGTGCGACCGACGTCCCAGAAGCAGGGTCACAGCCTACAACGTTAGCCCCACTATGCACACCCATGCGTCCGTTGTGAGGCAGCATTGAAGGTGGTATTAGTTGCTTCTGTTTGTGTAATTTTGTGGTAGTACTTGGGATACAGTGATAATTGCTCTGACAGACCGAATTCCTAGAGGGCTGCTCCCTACTCACTCACATTACGATGCGGCATTCATTATATTTTTTGGTGTGTTTGTTAAAGAGCAAAATGGAGATGCCACACGTAGAGCTTCATTACCAAAAGGTTATTTCTCTTTTGGAGGTTACGTTGGTCCCTCGTCACGGTACAAATAACCACAATTCCCCAGGGTATTGGTCCATGACTGTAGCGTCTGTTAACCAGGAGCGTCGGGAGATCCGTATGGTCAAGCGCCTGGCACAGTGGCTGGCGAGCGAGCGTGACCATGACAGCAGGGTGAGCACGACGACATCTGTGCAAGAGGCGGCCAAAATCTGTACGTCCGGAGAACTCCTCCGCTCAAGCCACCACGACCGAGGAGGCATTGAAAGGTCATGATACGCAGCTCGTGCAAACGTGGTGAAAACACGCTTAGCTTCGAATTTAGAATCTGACTTCTCAGCCACGGTGCCGTTCACAGCTGCTGCCTCCGCTCAGTTTGCCAGGTAGGACCGAGCATTGGTAAATTCTTGTGTGGGATTTAACAGGAACAGTGTTCGCTGGATATTTGTCAATCATTAGTTACAGATTTAAGAAACCACAATGTAATAGAGTCCAATATATGCGATATAATTGTATTTGCCATGTAAAATCATGGAGATAATGTAATTCCAGATAATCTGTGGCATTTGTTTGCACTACCTGGATGTCTCCCATTTTGTCCAAGTGTCAAAACCAGGGCCCCGTGTGTTTTCTATGCCCTATTGGGCTGGTACGACCTGGGCGGCACGAGGTGGTGCAAGGCGCCACGGCCGCCGCTTGTAATCGTGCAGCCTTAACCTCGCGACGTTCGCAGAGGTATGCAGATGCACGCAAGCACCCGAGAGGAGAGTGGTGCTTGAGCAAGTGGGAGGAAAAGCCAGCACAAGGCACGCGTGTCGGTGTATGGAACCCACCTTCGGCAGGAGAGGGCTTATCAGTGGCCCGGTAGGCCGAGTCCGCAGAGGGCTCAGCACTACACACCTCACTGTCTGAGAGGGCTGGGCACAGCTCCTCAAGCCGCTGCTGGGAAAATCCGCTCTGATTGCTCAGACTGCTTAATGTGAGCATCTCCGCATGGGACAAACACTGCAGGGCAGACAGGGGAGAGCGAGAGGAGAGTGGTGCTTGAGTAACGTAGAGTTAGTGCAATAATAATGAGGATGTTTATTGACATGCTCGTCACTGGGACGACATGCATGGAACAGATGTTAATAGTTTGCTGTCACCACCACACATCCCTTTCTGCTGGGGCGCATGGAGAATAGGAAGGAGACAGTGCGATGTAGAGGATGTCAAACGACAAACACAACAAACTACAATTCGTTTGGCATTATCCTAAATAAATTAATTAAGTCTCACTTGGATGGCTTTTGCAGATCACAAGAGCAAAAGTGATCGTGCAATCATCGTGGTTAAAAATGCCCTTAGCTCAAGTTTATGAACGATGTTTTCTATTCAGTCCCGAATCCAATCCTTCTTGGTTGGGAAGATCAGTGCTTTGTGGTGTATACTCCCCGATACCAGTAAGACAGCATCATTAGCACCCACACACCCCCTATTACTGTCAAGAAGGTCATCTTTGACACACGGAGATGATGCAGGTACATATCACATCAGTGACTGTATAAAGATAAGACTACCCACTTGAAGGTGAGATATATCACTGCATATTAATTTAGTGCCACCCAACTGGTTTATTGCAGCTCATGCAAAAAAACATGGCCTCCACTACATTTGAGAAAATGGGTAACGCTTCAGTGATAGATTTGCTGAAATTCTTCTCTCAGCTCGCCATTCAAACGTCGTGTCCACACCAGTGGCCCATCACTTCAACAGCGGGGATTACAGCTCCAGTGACGCGCCAATGCATGGCCTCGTCCCGACCTCTGCTGGGAATGAGACCAGAAGAGGCTGCTCGCTACATTGTATTCAAACCGATATCGTTCAGCTGGCAGGACTGGACGAACGCCTCACCTTCACTTGATATGTAGCTTTATTATTGACAGATACATTTATCCCTTTCTCATTTCATATACTTTATTTCCATGTGGATAACTCAAATTTTATTTCTCAGATGTATCTGCCTCAGGAATCTAGGGGAGGTAAATTCCTTTGAGCTGGTGATTGGGCCTAGGAATACATTGCTCGGTGATCTAAATCACTATTTTCGTACTGTTTTTAGACTATGTTAAGCACCTTGAGCGAAGCTGCTCTATAAATATAAATAAGAATCATGCTTTGTCCTCACAAGAACAAATTCTTTCAATACAATGTGCCTGCAAAATATTATAATTGAACTTTTTTTGTTAATTACTTTTATTGATCCAACCACTGGGAGGGGGGTGTAAAACTTCCGCGACAGGTGAGTGGTGCATAACACAATCAACGTGGATATGTAGGACCATAGCGATATGTGGTACGTGCGTCAGATCCATTTTCTTGGGGGAAAGGGGAGGGGAGTCAGTCTCATTTTAAGTTCAATCAAGTAAACTTAGGGTCTCTGGAGTGGTATTCATGAGGGGGCCACAGATCTGGGTGAACTCCCCTTCCCTATTCCTCACTTTCAGACTCAGGTGTTCTAAAGCTGCTAGGGCGAATAGAATAATGCCAGAGGGTGAATGAGGGGGCCCCATGATTCTTCCAGGAGCTCAAGATGGTCTTTCTACACGAAATGTCAAATGCTTGGAGAAGGGTGTGTTGGTGCCTGGTGATACTTTGGGGTTAAAGACCCAGGAGGGAGGATTCAATGTTAGGTAGTATCTCGGTGCCAGACATCACGTTCTATAGATTGGTTATTTTGTCATAGAGTATCCTGATGGTGAGACAGTCCCAGAAGGCGTGAATGTATGTTTGTATGGTGCTCAGGGGGCACCTAGGGCAGTCTGGGGATATGGTCTGGGAGAATTTTGCCCTCCGTTGGTTAGTGAGATATGTGTCATGAACGACCTTGAATTGAATCGTCCTAAGAGGGAGGGATCGTAGACCTTGCCAGGGGTTGTGCCAAATTAGTTTCCAAGACTCTAATGGGATAGGGTGGCACACTGCACCCTCCCAAAGCGCTCTGGTATTTGGTCTCACCTCAGTAGGGCCCGGGAGTAGGAGTTGGTATGCCTCAGAGATTTTATAGTGGGCCCTCTCCTCCGTCAGCCACACCCATATCGGGGAGGGGATCTTTCAGAGGTCAACATCCCTTGCCTTGTTAATAGGGTGCCTGATCTGGAGAAATTTGAAAAAAATTGCTATTAGGGATGTTATATCGCTTTCTAATGTTTTGGAGAGTATTCATCCCCCGAGTCAGACGAGAGATCACCCAACCTCCCGATTCCGCTCTTTCAAAGCTGGCCAGCTGACCCCCTTGCCCCCAATTCTGAGGGATGAATGATCCCACATAGGGGGACAGTCGCTAGAGGCCAAAGGTGATAGTGATCAGTCTATTTCTCAGGATCCAGAGGGATGTGTTGATCGAGGATAGTGGTTTAAAATCTGAGGGCTTATCTTTTGGGTGCGAGTAGACTATCCCCTCAAGGCTCCAATGAGATACTATTGCCTCTTCCCACTTCTTTCAGGAACCCTGTCTGTTCTTGTTGAGCCAATGCTTAACCGTAAGGAGGCCTCCCAATAAGTATTACTTAGAAAAATCAGGTAGCGCCAGCCCACCGCATTTCTTTCCTTGAGTTAAGGTATGGTTGTCGTTCCTGGCCATTTTGTGGCCCCAGACAAAGGAACATACGAGGGAGCAGGGCTTATTGAGGAATTTCGGAGGCATCTTTGTCGGGATCATCCTGATGTGGTAGAAGGCCTTCAGAAGGGTAATCATTTTGACCAATAGGACCTGATTGGGGAGTGATAGCAGCATATCATCCCAAACAACTAGGGAGGCCTCAATCTCTAAAACAAGGGATGGGGGGCTAGGGGGGGAAGTTCTGTTTGAAGAGGTCTGCTAGGTTGGAAGTCATATTCACCCCAAGGTACTTGATTTGGGAGGGTCACCACCTGAAGGGGGAGACATTGGGTGGAGGTCTTCCTGAAATTAGGGACAGAGGCATGATTTCTGACTTTGTGGCGTTGAGTTCATAGCCGCAGACTGCATCGTACTCCATAATAATCTTCAGGAGGGCAGGTATTAAGGTGTCCAGTTTTGTGATTACCAGAACATCATCCGCATATAAATTTACTTTATTTTCGACTTGCCCATAGTGTATGCCTAATATCTCATGGCTACTTGGTATCCTGGCTGCCAGAGGCTCAATTGCAAAGAGAGGGGAAGGGGCATCCCTGTCTCGTGTCTCTAGTGAGGGGGAACCTCTCTGAGACAAACCCATTAGTAGTAACTGTCGCAGTCGGATGAGCATAAAAGAGTCTGCACATTTCAATTAACCGGGGGGGGGGGGGGGGGGGAAGGCTAGCCTCTACCTGATTGCAAGTCTTCTCCCCGTCTAGTGCAATGGGGTACGCTTACGTGATTGACCTGGAGGCAATATCAACTGAGTTGACCAGGGTTCGGATGTTGTCTGTGGGATCCCTGCCTTTGACGAACCCCGTCTGGGCAGGGCCGATGACCACCAGGGTTATAGCATACAGCTTATAGTCCATATTCAAGAGAGAAATGGGCCTGTAGCTCTTGGTCTGGTCTAAGGGGGATCCCCATTTATGTATGACGGTGATTGTCGCCTCTTCCATGGAGTCCAGGAGTTTCCCTTGTCTAACAGACTCGATGAAAGTGTCAAGGAGGTGTGTTAAGATCGGAGGGCCCAGGCTTCTGTAGAACTTCCATGGGAAGCCGTTGGAGCCTGGGGCCTTCCTTGCGGGGGAGGAACCCAGGTTCTCCAGGAGTTCAGGGAGCTGGATTAGAGGTTCCGAACCTTCCCTCCAATCCGGGTGGATATGGGATCGGGGAGGCTCAAGTAGGAATTGATCAATGTTGGGGCTCCATGAAAGGTCTGACCGGTACATGTCCTTTTAAAAGTTGCATAACTTCTCATTAACCTTCGCTTCCCTCGTCTTGAAGCGCCCATCGGCATCCTTGATCCCAGCAATGTGGTTACGAGTTTGCTTGCACTTGACCAGCTGGGCTAAGAGCTTGGTCGTGGAGAGAGAAGGGTCGTGAAACGTAAATCTGGCCCTCAAAGAGAAGGGAGGTTTGAGAATAGGGTTTCCCCTTTTTCTGGCAACAAAACAGGTGTTAAGATATTAAAACACCAAACTGAAACCTTTTACAAGAAATCGTGTGTGCATTAACCACAATACTTGTGGTCAAAATGCAAACAAAAACACTCTGATAGTATATGCATTGTTTTTTAAACTGATTGGTCCATATCAGAGACGGCTTTCTTTCGAGCCTCAAACATCGCCTCTCTGGGGTTGGTTAGCTGGACCCTGAGCTTGGCAGGGTATAGGAGCTGAGTCCTCACCCCTTCTCTCTTCCCCAGGTCCTTGTATAGACGGGGAGCAGCAGTGCCCGCTGCTTGGAGTCAGGTCCGGGGAAATGAAGGCCTGGGAACCCTGGATTTGTATGTTGTTAGCCTCCACTCTATTTATCAGGTGGATGAAGAGGGGCGAGGTTTAGCGGCTTGATTTGTCTCCATGTTGGCCGTGCTTTCCCTTCGACCCACTCAGAAAGCCTGGACTATGGCTTCAGGTGCCAGAGGGGGGATGTCCTGTAGTTGGATGTTCTTGAGTGCAGCTGGGAAATGGTTCCTGACATACACAAAGACCCCATTCCTTGCTCAAGCCCTCCACCCCTTCTGGAACTCCGAATATATTCAATTGGCTTTCCTTGTTTTTAGCCTCTAACTTAATGATTGCCTCTTCCAGAGCCTGGAGTTGGTCTCCCCTCCTATTATCGCTCACCACCAAATTCTCTGCCGTGACCTTCAAGGCCATGATAAACGCTTCCTGGAAGTATTTTCTCCCAATTTAGATCAAAGTTCTTGGAGGAGCTGAAGGACATCCCTATCCGTTTACTCAGGTCTTGGTTTGGACAGAGAGGAGAGGGGGGAGGAGGCTTTAGGCTTCTTCCCTAGGATGCAGTCTACTATTAGGCTCGAGGAGGAGCGAGTAGACTCAGGTTGTTGACAGAACAATTACTGTGTTGGGCCTGCTCTGGGGGGTAAACGTGCTCTAAATCACTACAGCATCGCCTGTACCTCCCTGAGAACACTTCTCCAGTTGACCCCAGGGCTGGTGCAAGGAAACGCTCCCTCACACATGTAGCCGTCGGTCATCACGTTATATTTAAACTGCAATAATCCCTGGAGATGGAATATTTCGATAGCAAGGGTGTCCAACATTGTCACTTGTAATAATTGTCAAGTATGTATGTAATTGTTGTGTACAATGCTTACTATGGTGTCTAAAAGCAAAAAAGCAGATGTGCAGGCAGATTATTTTTTTTGCCGACCGGAGTGCTTCATGCTGACGGAACCATGTCAGGCAGATGGGTGAAAACATAACTTATGAACGATGTTGAAATGTCCTACAGTGAAGTCTTTGAGGACTGGTAAGGGGCGAGTCTTCATAAAGTCCAGTTACCATCAGAGTCAAGGCCGCAGAATCGTTTGTCAAGTGTCATACCCAAAGTGACAATCCTTGTCCTGAAGGCTTTATCGCTCACTTGCATCTTCTCATAAGGTCTCGAGTCATTCAATCATCACTAATCCCATACCCTTATCTTGGCAAAATGCCTCTCATTCTCTCTCTCACTGTCTCTCCAGTGAGAGTTTGGGCACAGTAATTGATTCGATCTGTGGCTTGGTGAGCTATTCACAGCAGTCCCCGGAGTATTATGTTTATCGTAGACACCACGTGGTCAGCACAACACGAAGGGGAATGATTAGAGGTGCCGCGTTGCTAAGATGACGAGGAGCTGCCTAGTGGATTGCTCATAGAGACAACGACCCCAGAGGCCACGTCACTAATCCTGCCCAGCGGCATTCGGGCACAGGGCTCACACTTCTTGGTGCAATGTCACAGTAAACCTCCCGCAACTAGAGGCCGACTCTGCTCACTATCTTTTACTATACTTCACTGCAATGCCATGCACCGCCTTGCACCTCCCGGCACGGCCCTGCACGGCCCTGCACGGCGCAAGAGCCAATAACCATGGACCGATGAAAACTGCAGTCCTGCTGTGCAGAGAGCCCATGTTGCCATGTCTTCTAGTGTTGCACCTAAAAACGTATTATTTTTGAAATCTGTAAATTAAGACACTTTTAATTTCCTGGTGACATTTAATCCAAAAGTAATAAAAATGCTCCAGTGTATTATAGGGACTCAAGATTAGTGGTTCCCCTCGTGTAAGGATGTGAAGTAGCTTATTCCCAATCTAGTTTTGTTCATGTTGCTTTCAATGGCAAGACACTTTGTGGTGAAAATTGCATATCTGTCCACTGTGGACACGACCACTAATCACCATGAAACCATACGCATTTCAGTGATGTCCACAGTTATAAAGCTGCATTACAGTATTACATCAGTCTGCAGTCTGGATAATGGTACATCGAGGTGTGTATGTTCTTTGCTGCACACCTTCAATCTTTCCATCTCTTGGTGCAATCCCAGGCACTCCTCTCAATGCGTATTTGCACCCTATTAAGCTTTCTTCCATTGTCTGTGCAAAACATTCTGGGTTGCCCTGTACAGCAGCACACCAGTGAAGTTGGTACCGAGCACCCTGTGCGTGTCGGGATTTGGGTGAAATTGCCCGCACATTGCGTGGACAGACGCGAATCTCAGTGAATGATCGTCTCTGTAACCCCATGCACTCACCCATGAGGATGAGCATTTCCTGCAATAATGTAGCAGAAGTTCACCCAGAGACATGTAACCGCAGTGGCAGTAGCGTCTCCAAACACTGTTAGAAGGCATGTATTCTCCGCAGCATTGTCTCGTAGCATGAAAACTAATTGGCCTTCACAACAGATTGCGAGACAGGAAGGCTCACCTGATCGAGTTGCTAATCTTTCTCAAGAGATGCCGCGATAACAAGGTAATACCGATCACGTTAAAACTCACATCTGCTGCTGTCACTTCTCCTAACGCTAAACGGATCTTGTTTAAAGCTAGCCTATCGCTAAAATGTCCACTTCTGATTGGGACCACGTAGATAACATGACAGTTTCTTTTGTTAATTCAATGTCAACCAAATGTAAAGATAACTTGATCGCTAAATTCAACCTCCTGTCAAAAAAGAAGCCAGAGCCACACGTTAAAAATTAGATGTTAACAAGATTGTCATCAATCATAGTAACATCCCAATTTCCGACAGCCTAAAATCGGTACTAGCTAAAGGGTTGAATTTCGCAGTCACCCCTAAACACATCCCAGTGGATAATATAATTGCCCAGGTCGACGTAGCCCTCAAAGGCTTGGGACACATCCCGGCAGACATTGCTAGATCTGAAATCGCTATCCTCAAAAACGCTAAGAAACCCATTAGCAACATCAGCAAGGACGAGCGTTTTGAACTCTCTAAATGAAAAAACAGATGACATTGTCATTCTCTCAGCCGACAAGGGCAATGCCACTGTCATCATGGATAAAACCACTTACAACAACAAAATTCAGGACCTTCTTCATGATGGCAGCTATACCGAAATCAACAGAGATCCCACCAACCGCCTAGCCACACAAACCAACAATATCATCACGGAATCAACTTCTCTAATCGATCAGACCAAGCAGAGCTCCTTAAAACCTTCAGCTGCTAGACCACCCAGATTTTATGGCCTTCCAAAAATCCACAAAGTAGGTACCCCGCTCCGTCCTATCGTCTCCACCATTAACTCACCCACCTACAAACTGGCCCGATTTCTGTCTTGAGACCCTGCTTCCTTTTACGGGCAAGTCCACCTCAGCTGTACTTAACTCAGCTCACTTGGTTTCTCTAATCAAGGACAGATGATTTGCTTGTCAGTTTTGATGTAGTCTCTCTGTTCACCAATGTACCTGTACCTGACACCATTGCAATCATTGAAGACTTGGTCCAACAAGGACTGAATCCAGATGTACCAACTTTGGTAAGGCACTGCCTTACCAACACATACTTCACCTGGAATGGTACATTATACAAACAAAATGAGGGTACCCCAATGGGTTCTCCCTTATCGCAGTGGTCGCGAATGTTTTCATGGAGAAACTTGAGACAGATGCCATCCAGACACCCACCCTAGGTCCTACCTTGTGGAAGAGATACGTAGATGACACATTCGTCATCTGGTCACATGGCCTGCCAGCACTGAACCAATTTCTCAACCACATCAATTCCATACACCCGTCTATCAAATTCACCACGGAAGTGGAAAAGGATGGCAAGCTACCATTCCTGGATGTTTTGATCGAGAAGAGACCTGATGGCTCATTGGGACATTCGGTCTATAGGAAAGCCACCCACACGGATGCCTATCTAAAGCCTGACTCCCACCACCATCCAGCCCAGAAGAATTCCCTCATCAAAACACTACAATATAGGGCCCGTTGCATCTCCGACCAGCACCACCTAGCCAGTGAGTTGGAGCACATACACCAAGCCCTCAGGATTAATGGATACTCGGACCGTACAATCCGCAAAGCTGTCTCCCCCAGCCATGGGGAGACAAACTTCTGAGGATCCCACCAAAACCATCACTTTACCATACATAGCAAGGGTTACCAAAAAGATTTTCAAAATCTTAAAGAAACACAAGATCCAGGTTCGTTTCAACACAGTACACAAAATCCGTGATTTAATCCCATCTGTAAAAGATGCGATTCCTGACATGCAATACCCTGGTGTTTACAAACTCAGTTGTGGTTGCGGCAGCAATTTCATTGGGGAAACGAAACGACATGTCTCGGACCGCGTTCGTGAACACAAGGCAGATCTGAAACACGATAGGACCAATACCTCTGCCGTTGCTGATCATTGTTTTAACGCTGTGGGCTCACACGAAATAGATTTTTCCAAGACGGAGGTACTCTGCAAACCTACTGGCTACCTTCATAGATTTGTTCATGAAGCCATCCAGATATACACATAAACACAGACACAACTTCAACCGAGAAGATGGGTACGAACTGAGCAATCATTGGAAGAACGTTAGAAACCAGGTAAAGTCTTAACTGACTGATGTTTCCATCATACCTGTCTGTCAGCTGTTATTTCCGACTCTCTGTCTCTCTCTCTCTCTTAGATCTCTCATGCTCACATGTCCTTTGCATTGTTACTCTCATGCCTTTGGATTGCACTCTCAAGCTCACATGTCCTTTGGATTGCACTCTCATGCTCACAAGTCCTTTTGATTGCACTCTCATGCCTTTGGATGGCACCACTCTTCGTTCTTACGTTAACATGCTAATCTCTCACATTAACGTAGCCGCTTCCGTGCCCTCGTCGAGGAGGCCGCTCTCCGTTCTCACATCAACATCACTAGCCCCGCCCACTTCTTTATGACCCTTGGGCTACACACCCATTTCAAACCTTTTAAAACAGTCTGCCTTAGTAGGAGATCATGCTTTCCCACCTGATGACGCCCGAAACGTCGGGATTTATTTTATTTTATACCTACGCGACTTTACCGAAAGAACCAAAGAGTATGAACAGCTCTATAATTTCCCCATCTCGAACCATCTTGGTCAGAAATGCTTATTCTCGCTTTTCTTTTAATCCTGCCAAGTTAATTACCTATCTGTGTGGGGCGCCATGGTGGCGAGATGTTAACTGCCTTGCATGGTATACAGGTCATGGGTTCGCTCCCGACCATAACGCCTGTATATTTTGTGTTTGCATGTTCTCCCCATGGTCACATGGATTTTTCCACATTTAGAAACATCCGTCTACAGTATTTGGCCACTATAAAGTCACTTTGTTGAGCTATCATTTGTGGTCAGATAGATTCTGAAAACGATCTGCATAGCTCAGTGGGCCTTACCTAGTAAAATAAAAAAAAATAGTACCATATATACGTGTATGGAGGAACATGGTAAAGAACCCGGCCAGGAGACTCAGCAGTATAACGAGCGGCTCACAATCGGAAGGTGGAGAGTTAAAATCTTGGTGGAGGGTTGACTCGTCCCATCATCCCTCTGGGGTCGATACAATTAGTACCATTTGGTGGAGAATTCAACAGTGGTTGTGCTATGCGTAACAGACTCGCCACCACCAGAGGAACATGGAATTTCCACCATTTCCTCAGGATTGTAAAGGGGAAGAGCACTGATGCCTCCATGCGCGTTGAACGGGCGGATGACATTGACTTGTATTTGTAAGAGCAGCACCGTGGATTGGACATAGGAACTCTTAACCTAAGGATGTGGCCCATGATGAGTCTGTCCAGATGCCTGGCTTCGACTTAACCTCCCAAGGTGCCAGTGGGTTCAGTTTAACCGATTCCGGTGTGACCAGGGGGTGTGTGCCGTTTCCGAACATCGATGGGGCGTACTACGTGATAGCCCGCTGTGTGAATGCGGGAAGGAGGAGAACCATGATGCACATCATCTCTGGCTGTGAAATCTGTCAGGGTATGCCGGGCGGACTGGTTGTCCTACACATGCTGGAGGAGGCCGACATGGTTTTGTGGCTCCGGGGGCTGATGTCTACTCACATAAAAACTAACAAGCATATGTATTTGCTTATTTTTCTTGCATATCTGGCTCTCTAACTGTATGTAAAAGCATTTGCTGAATAAAATTATGAGAGTAGCGTCACGAAAGCCACTGCAATGATCGGGTAGCAGCAGCGCATATACAAAACCTGGCAGGAGCAGAGAGGCCAGTCTTGCCGGCCACTCGCGTAGTAGTGGCTTTGAATAATTTAATCTGCGGTCCCGGTCGAGTTACCCACGTGGCTTGTGTTCCCAAAATAACACTTCAATAACAAGCACCCTGGTAGGAGTCACAAACTCGTGCGGGATAGTCCCTGATACCCATGCATGTTATGGTTGAGGTTAGGAATGCTCACCATTCCTCTCTGATGAACCCCATGAGATCTTTGTGATTCGTAACTCTTCTGTCCATGTTTAGCAGGAAAACTTTTTTGTGGGTTGCTCAGTGATCAGAGGTTGCACTAATCGTATTGATGAGGTGATTGAAGCATCCTGCACGAAGCCTGGTAACGAACCTTCTCAGAGTATTCTAATGTGGAAGCCAGGTGCTCGCAGCTGGCAAAAACCTCAAACGCTAAACCATCGGGTCACAGTGGTCTCCCAGAATGCCCTCATTGCCAATGTCATCAGCTGGAGAGATCGGCTTAGATATTTTTAAACAGATGGGGAGGACGCGTCAGTGGGGAATGTTAGACATGTCGTGTATGTACGTCTCTCTGATGAAGAAGTCATGGAGTTGGAATGATGGTTCGCACTGGACTGCAAATCAGGGAAATCGACACAGCCAGACTGAGCCGCAACATGCTGTGAATAGCTACAAGAAGAGATCACCAGTATATGCAGGTCAGTCACTTTCAGTTTAAATCGGTTCTTGTAAAAATACAAGACTAGCATGCAACCGCTGGTTTAAAGGGGTTAGAGTCTTCGGTGTTTTTATTGGCCGGGTCCAGTCATTTTGGTGACCAGGTCACACTCTTGCAAAAGAGGCTCTTCCTGGTCTACTGAGTTCTTGCCTGGTTAAGAAAAATAAACTTTGAACGCAGCTGTTGTGTGTATTTGGTGCATTTAGTGGGTGAAATGTCAGAGAAGTTTATTATGGGAATCATGGTCATGTAAGCGGGTGAATCTTTATGGCGGGTTCCAGCATCGCCGTGTCATCAGTTTGGCTAGAGGAGGGTTACGTGTCGAGCCCCCCCGCCCCACCGTGGAGGTGTGGGAGGGGAGAGGTTTGATGAGGGAAGACCAGGAGCCCTGCTGGGCCCTGCTATATGCGGGACATAGCGTTACTGGCCTCCAGTGCACGTGAACACCCACACCAAGCGGAACAGTCAAATGGCGCCAACCTCGGCAAAACTAGGAATGTGGAATTTACACCACTGGGTGAGGCTGTGAGCAGGAGAAGAGCAACTCCTCCATGCTCGTGCGAACGGGAAACCACTCAGACTATTGAATGGCGCGTACTATTTTGGCTAACGAGCTTAATTGCATTTCAGTCCGATGACAAATTAATTAGAAACAAAGCTGCACGTGGACATCGTAATGAAAACTTTAATAACTTACCCTTGAAGAATTTTCTTTAACAGAGTTGCTATCAGGGTGGGTCCTTGCGATCCGAGTTTCTGTGTTTAGGTTGAGACTCATTTGGAAAGTGTTCTTTAGCTGCTCCACTGTGAGTGATCCGTTCGCTCCGTATTTTTCCAGAATTTTTAGCAGTAACATTTCAGCGGAAAACTCTGATGTATGAGACCATGATTGCATAGGGTAGAGGGCAAGAATGAGCATCGAGCAGTCTATCCAGGAAGGCCGCAGTCGACATGGAAAAGGCATGGTGAGAGGGCAGCTGAATTATGATGGCAGATTAGACTTCTCAGCAACCAGAAATGTCCCAGGAGAATCAGTTGCTTTCCTAGACAAAAAGAAAAAAACATTTAAATATTGGAAACAACAAAAAAACATGAATATTTAATTATATGTGTGTATGTATATTTTGTGGGGTGCAGTGGCGCAGTGGTTAGAGTACTGCACTATGAACATGGTGACCAGTTTGATTCCCACTCACGACTAATAACAGTGGCGAATATCTGAACCAATCCTGGCACTCCCCCTAGATTTAATCAGCCTCAAATGAGTACCTGGTGCAGTATGTACACATCAGCACTGCGGAGACAAAGGCATTAGTGTTGGCCACCCACCCGCTTGTGTGCCGTGCCAGTCTTCATAGGTGCTTGCTAACAGCACTTGCCCCAACAGTCTGTTAAGGCTACACGGGGGATCTTTGTCTTTGTATATTTCCATGCACGAACATGGTATGCAAAATCAGTTTTACTTATACACGCCACAAACAACAATAAAGACGTAATGTAATACAATATTATTGCATGTACAGTACTCATTCAGCTTTCCGATATTTATCCTGCCCTGCCGCACAATCTTGCGGCACAAGATTGCGTGTGTCGTTCGTGTTGATGTTTATCGGACTGTTGACCGTGGACGTCTTGCGCTCGGTATGTGGGCTCCGGCATCACCGTGAGATATCGGCTCATTTGTATTCGAATTAACGATGTCCATTTCACCCAGATAGCAGGTGACACAAAAGCATGTCACAGGTGGGCCGCGAGAAAGCTCCTGTCGCACCTCCTAGCTTTGACATTCCTCCTCAAAGACACTGGTGTAACCATCAACCACATCAACACATCATCAATAGGCCGCTGCGTCCGTCTCATTCATAATGGAAATTAAAGACAAGCCAGAGTGCGATTGTGGGCATACAACCCAATCTATGGACCGTGTAGTAAACCACTGTAGTCTGTACTCCTGTAATGAGGGGAGGACCAGGAAAACTATACAAACCCTCTCCTGTAGCCCTCTCGTCATGGTGATCAGACCTCAACATCAGTATTTAGCTCCTGAACATATTGCCATCATACGCAAAACTATAATCGGCTCTTTTCACATGTCGGCAATTTTCTCTTGTCCAGTTTTTTTTGCAAAAAACACGCCGATGTCTCCGTGACCAACAACGCAGCAGGTTGCCAGGCAAGAAAGGTTTGGAGGTTTCACTCAAATGCGACTGCCTAACGCACGGCTTTGGGAGAGGCCCACATGCATCTCAGCCAGCACCTATTAAGGGACTGTGTGTTGTCTTTGTGTGGCCTGGGACTGTATTTTGTTGTTTTGCTGCATTGCCCAAGCTTGGGAATTGGTGTACTTATGCAATTTTAATTTAGATAATTAATCTGAATTATGTAATTATTTGAAGTGATTTGCTTACCTTTCCTATACTTTGCACACCTATCGTTTTTTGCATTGTTGTTGTTGCAACCTTCTGACCCACCTCTACTGGACATCTGTGAAAAAAGAGCTTCAGAGCTCATCGGATTTCTCAAGGATAAATAAAGATTCTGAGGTCCGCCAAAGTTCAGTCGACTGAGCCCGGGCCAATAGGCCAAAGAGCGCGCGCCATGCATGCTGTGCGCTGCTCCTGATGATCGATGGGGGAGGGCCTGTTCACATCTGCACCTCCGATGAGTACGGTTGGCTACATATGGTGTGAAAGAAGTTCAACATACATCACCGATCCTGGCTTTCTATTCTTCCAAGCATCTTCCCCAATGTAGGGGGCTCTCACTTAATGTATCACATGGAGTTTATTTTAAACAAAAATGATTTCTGGTTTCTCACCGAGCGTAAATTTCCCAACGTGTTTTCATGCTCAAGGACCGTGTTTTGTGAATACCCAATCCCCATCCAGTCCACAAACTGGGTGTGTGGCCCAGCGATCTGCAATTCTTGAGACATGTGCTTGTGTAGTGATGTATAGAGTCACTACGGTGTCTAGCGCCAGCCACTGGAAGAAGAGTGGTACACTGTGCATGTTAGCGTCTCTCTGGCACCAGAGTGTGTGTGTATGGCATAAAAGCGGGCTTCTGGTGACGGCCAGAGAGAGGGCACTTCAGGACATGCCAGTCTGCGTGAACCCGAGAGGGCACGTGATCAGGAGAGGGTAGCGAGGGGGGCCAAGGGGTAGCAAGAGGGACACATGACATAAGGCCCAGAACCTTCTAGTAGGATCTAGAAGGGGGCGTGGCCTAGGGCGAAGCCAGACCATGCTCAGGGGCATGAAAGGGAAGTCAACCCGCCATGCTACGTCTCCTCGCTCTTCGGTCTTCGGTTGTCACGTTCGGTATCGTGGGTCAGGCAGTACGTTACTGACCTAACCCGGCTATGTAGTTGCCCATTGTGGTTATTTCGTTAGTGGAAGTTGTTACCACCTATGTCGTTATCTCGTATGTTTATGTAGTTACCCTGACGGGGTGTGTTTCCGTGGATGCCACTACAAGTGTAAACATATTCTGTTCATCTACTGCCGATGCAGAAGTCCCCATGCCATGCGGGTCATGCGGGGCTATTTGACCATACTTCAATATGCTGGTCAGGCTGTAGCCCCGAAGTCTACTCAACCCTGTACACTTTACTCCCTGCATCTCACAAGATCAGGTGCCTTCCAGGTGTCCTGGTGAATGTCTACACCTTCATGCAAACGATGCAATCCAAACAACTGATTAAGTGTGGGCTTAAGCCCAGCATTGTCATTTAAATCGGTGTCTGTGTGTGGACATGCAAATATAGCTTGTGCACAAACATGCACATGCATTAGTGTGCATTTAAACCCCCGCAACTTAGGACAAGCTTGATAACACCCCTTTAATTCCAGAGGGAAATCCAACAACACTACATTTACAATGTCCTCCTACAATACGATGCATCTCCTAAATGGTAACTTAGTTGGTGTGTAATGGGCCAACTGGAATCTGGCACCAAACGTGCATATGGTGAGCAAAACCCATAATAAAGGATTAACGGTGATGTCACCATGGCGCCTATGCCAGGCTAGGTGCACTTTGAGGCCACGTGAAGTGTCAAAGGTTCGCTGACAGGAGGTCTCGAGACAGACCCATGTGCCATGGGTTGGCTGACTGATATGACTGGTAGATGTACCAGCTGTACCGACTTGCTGCATTTCAGCCACCCGCGCTCCGCTCATTGTTGTGAGCGTCTCTCCTCTGCCCTCTGTTATTGCTGGAGGGCGACTGCCTCCAACTTCCCAGTAACGTCCTTCATGAGCATAGATGCCAATCTTGACACCGCGGGTACCAATCTTTGGCAAGTCCACTCAGCTCCACATCCTTCTGTACCATGTCTTGCCCATTTAACCCCCTCTATGCGACCAAACAGAAGCTGCTTGGGCAAACAGTGGCTGTGCATGCGGGCTACATGAGCTCATTGATGGGAATGCGCTCAGATCTTTCAAGGATTTATTAGCTCCTAACACAATCCAGCCTAGTGAAACCAAGGATGGATCATGGGCATGTCAGCCTGAATGTTTCTAACGATGCAAATGTTCAATTTTAAGGGTCCAACGTTTCACAAGCATAGAGAAGGGAGGGCATGACTGTGGCCGAGAAGACCTGAAGCTTCGTGCGGAGCGACATACCAGGTAGCTTCCACACAACATTGCGCAACCGTTGAAAAGATAATGCTGCCCGACTGATTCGGAGTGAGACCTCTACTATCAAACCAAAGCTGGTCATCAGCACACTGCCCAGGTATGGGAAATTGTCCACTCTCTACAAAACTGCTCCATCACCAATGGGGAGCTGAGGGGGTGGAGCCTTTGGTGGCTCAAAATACCCAGGCAGGTGCTTAGTTTGGTGGTGCTGATGGTAAGACCCAACCTCTTAGTGGCACACTCCAGGTTCAACAGCAGTGCTTCCAACTCCCCCTCGGAGTGAGCAGCATTAGGATACATAAAATGGTTGACCAATAGGGAGCCATCCCTCGACCACACCCGTGCATCAATCAGCCTCCTCTCGTGTCTGTACCAGATGGAAATTCCTCCGGTACAGCCATGGGAAGCTTCTGGAACCACGTGATCAAAGATAATGTTAAATAATGTGGGAGCCGGAGGATATTCCTGTCGCACCCCAAGGTGAACAGGGAATGGCTCCGACTCCTGGCCACGTAGGTTTACCCAGGCCTGCACACCATCATGAAGGCCCTTAATGATTGAGAGCAGAGTCGGGGACTCCGAAAGCACGAACTGCCCACAGCCCTGGCCTGTTGATGGTATCATAGAGGCCTTGACCAGGTTAATAAAGCAGAGATGTAGGGCTTTTTGGACTTCGCTATACTTCTGCTGTAGCAGACGGATAGAGAATATGACATACGTGCAGGAACGCCCTGGTCTGAAACCACATTGGGGGTTTCCGCAAGCCTCTCCCTTAGCGTGCCTGGCAAGGTGATGTTGAATAATCCTTGCCAGGACCTTTCCCGGCACACTGAGAAGAGAGATGCCCCTATAGATGTTACAATCTGTGTGGTCCCCCCTCTTAAAGAGAGAGACCACCTGGGCATCCTTCCAATCCTGCAGAACCCGTCCAGTGGTCCAGACAGTTGTGATGTCATGTAAGCCAGTCTGCACACAGATGTCACCCTCCCTCAGCATTATGCTTGGGAGATCGTCTCTGCCCGGCACTTGTCCTGGTCTCAAACTTTGGATCGCCCCTCGCACTTCCTCCACAGATGGCACCTCAGCCAACCATTCAGAAGGGGCGACTACTTCTGCCAATATTTGAGGCACGGCAGCCCAAGCAGGGTCGTCCCCACCTTGCCCCATGATGTTGTCTGGGCTGAGGGAATTCCCAACCCCCAAGACCTCACAAAAATGCTCCTGCAAACCTGCATACCTATTCCTGGGGGTCGGAGATAAGATTACCATTCTTTCCCTGAAGGATGGTGATAAGTGAGGCGCTGCAAGATACTTGCTGGAATTGTATAGTGAATTGTGATTGCGGGCCACTGAGGCAGATTCCATCTCCTCAGCAACCCGCCACTACTCACCCTTGCAGCGCCGCACGGCTCTCCGAATCTCTGAGTGAAGGCTGTGGTAAGCCTCCTCATTCTAGACCAGGTAGCTTCCACACAACTAAGCTCATGAAAACTAGGGACAAGACTTGGGCATGTGCTCAGAAAAGTAATTTGGTCCATGACTGGCTAGAATACAGGATTTTAAGGAATAGATGCGTCAAAAAAATACGGCATGCAAAAAATGCATACTTTTCCTCCACTCTCCTGGAATCACATGGAAATGCCAGGATCTTCTGGAAAACAATCAAAAGTATCGAAAAGGCATCTAGCACAGATAATCTGCCCGTTGAGCTTAACCAAAATGGGGAATATTTTTCAGAGCCCCAAAAAATAGTTGACAATTTTAACCTTCATTTTTCTGAAGCTGGTGACCTTTTTGATAATGTATTGGAAGTCACCCCCCTGTGCATGCAAATTCCTACACCCCTGTCCAAACATTAAACGAATTTAGTTTCCAGCCAATCCACGAAAGTAATGTTCTGAAACAACTGTCCTACCTCAAAGGGTCCTCCTCTACCAGAGCAGATAGTATTCCCGTCTTTACTCTGCTAACTGTTGGTCACCTAATATACAAACCTATAGCCCATATTTTCAACCTGTCCATCAAAGAAGCATCAATACCTCTAGAATGGAAACATTCATATGTTCGTCCAGATTACTACCAACCTATCTCAATTTTGTCCCCGTTGATGACAATTTTTGAAAAAGTATTGAACTACCAAATTAGCAGTTTCCTGTCCGACAACAATCTATTACATCAAAAACAATCTGGGTTCCGAAAAAAATACAGCACATCTGCTGCATTTGACTCTTTGAATCACATTTACAGTAGCCTTGATAATAAGCAGTACTGTGCCAGTCTTTATCTTGATTTGTCCAAAGCCTTTGATACAGTCGACCACAACACCCTGCTTAGTAAACTAAGTTGCCTCTGTTTCTCCAAACACGCAGTAGAATGGTGAAAAAATTACCTCTCTTTTCGCACCCAAACTGTACTCACAGATGGTTGGAGGTTAAACAGTGTTAAGATAACAAAAGGGGTTCCACAGGGTTCAATCCTCGGCCCCCTCTTGTTCTCTCTTTATGTCAATGAATTGGGCACTGACCTGGATCATTCCAGGTGATGACACGATACTGATTACTGCTGGCCTCTCTCCGGATGACGTGATTGCTAAGCTCCAGGGTGATTTCAACAAACTACAACATCAGCTAGTTGCTCTTAAACTAGTCCTGAATACCTCCAATACCAAGGTGCTATGCTTCTCACCAGGACTAAAGCAGGAAGTTATATTTCCCCAATTACATTCCTTAAATAATTATCAAATAGAGCAAGTCAAGATATATAAGTATCTCGGGGTCATTCTTGATTCATAACTGAAATTTGAAGATCACATTGATTATATTGGTAAAAAGACAAAAATTAGTTTTCTGTATCAACACAAGCACTGCTTCCCCCCTATGTTCCGTTTGGGATTGATAAAAGCTACCATACTGCCTCTACTTGATTACTGTGACATCGTGTATAAATCAGCCCCAAGTACTGCACTGAAGAAGCTTGACTCAATGTATCACTCGGCCTTAAGATTTGCATTCAACTGCCCATATAGGACTCATCACTGTGATCTCTACATTGGATCAAACTTAACATATCTCAATGTTCGACGGCTTGTGCATCAGATCTTATTTATTCATGATGTACTTACAAAAACAATCCGCAGATTACCTGCTGGATCTCCTCTATGTTTCAAAGAACAAATTTGACCTAATGTCTTCGCTCATTTACCAGCTTCACATTCCCTATTGCCGTACAAATACTGGAGGAAGGGCCTTTGCTATTGATGCCCCCAGGGTCTGGAATGCTATTGCCAATAAACTGGAACTTGAATCACTACCTATGAGATCTTCACTCAAAACTGCTCTAGAGGAGTTGTACACCCCTAGCTGCCACTGCAGTTTATTGGCCTAAAATAGAATGTTTCGCTCCGGATGATCGCTGCAAAGTATGCAAAGTATGATCTGTGTTTTGATTTAGTGTGCTGATCTTAAAGGTGCATTGAAAAATGTTGATACTCCGACTGATGCTCCTACTGTTGTGGAGTGACTCATGCAGCCAGCTATGGCTGCAGAGTTTGGTAGTACATGTTGTTCACGTCGTTTATTGTGAAAATTCGGTCACAGTTCCTATGACCATTGTTTCATTGCTTTTATGGCTTTATTTTGGTGATTTTCGAAAAGTTTTTGGTTGGGCCATGTTTGTATGTTGTAGTACAGAGTTAGACTGATGGCCTTAATCTAAGTTGTCTTGTGGTTGTTGTTGTTTGACTTGCATCCCACTGGGATATTTGCACAGGGTTGGTGTACGGTGATTTTTCTGCAATATTTAGTTGTCTTTTCTTGGATTTTCTGTTTGCACATAGTCACTTTAAGATGTTTTCTTGTTCATGTTTTTTTTGTTTGTTGCGGTTGCACCCGATTCAAGAGCCGAATGGCTCACTGGGCTATACCTAATAAATTAACTTTGAACTTTAAACAACATTGCGCACCCAATTAAAATATTCTGCCCGACTGATTCAGAGTGAGACCTCTGCTGTAAGCCTCGTCATGAAAGTGTGTTTGTGAAGTAAGGTGCTCATCGTATGTACTGTATTTAGGTGTTTATTAGTGTGCGTTAAAATGTAGTTTTTTTTATTGTCTAACCTTTTTTGTTTCAACGTTTTCCTCGGCGGTTTGTTTTGGCGCGCTTTTTACCCCGATTGTGTGCGTGTACAGCACCTGTATTCTTTGTATGTGTGTGCAATTTGTGTCTGTGTATTTTCTGTGTCCTCGTGTGTGTATCTGTGTTCTTGTCCGAGTATGTTTATAAATAGCATGGCATACTGGATCGTGGTGTAGTGTAGTGTGTGTACTATAGTGTGTGTGCATGTACTGTAGAGTGTGGTGTACTGTAGTCTATGATGCCTTGTGGCTTGTATACCACAGTGTGTAGTGTACTACAGTGTGTGGTGCGGGCTGTGTGTGCGGTGCGGGCTGTGTGTGCGGTGCGGGCTGAGTGTGCGGTGCGAGCAGAGTGTGCGGTGCGGGTTGTGTGTGCAGTGCGGGCTGTGTGTGCGGTGCGGGCTGTGTGTGCGGTGCGGGCTGTGTGTGTGTGTGGTGCGGGCTGTGTGTGTGTGTGGTGCGGGCTGTGTGTGTGTGTGTGGTGCGGGCTGTGTGTGTGTGGTGCGGGCTGTGTGTGTGGTAGCAGGCTGTGTGTGTGTGTGGTGCAGGCTGTGTTGGTGTAAGTGGGGGATGTGTGTGTAGATCGATCGGTGCGTGCGAGGGGCTGGTAACCCCTCCACCTGGCACTTCTTCTACCAAGAGCCACAGTGGAAACACCAAAATAAGCCCCTGCTAGAGAACAAGGGGACACGCGTTCCCTCCCCTAGGTTGACTCAGCCTCAAATTAGTACCTGGTGCGGTGTGTAACCACCGCCACTGGGGAGACAAAGGCGGCTGGGAGTGGTACTGGCCACCCACCCCCTCGTGTGCCGTGCCCGCCTTAATAGATACTCACTCGTAGAAGCTTGTCCCAGTGTTTTAAAGCTATATGGGGAATCTTTGCCGTTGTGGGTGCGGGTGGAGAGGTGACTCAGTGGTTAGCACACTGCACTACGGTACTATAGACCAAGCAATTTGAGCTCCATTCTTAGCCACAGCTAATATCAGTGGTGATACATAAACCAGTCTTGGGCCTCCCCTAGGTCGACTCAGCCTTAAATGAGTATTTGGTGTAGTGTGTAAAAATCAGCACCAGGCAGACAAAGTCGACCATACATGGTTTTAGCTACATCATCCAAATCCAATTTCTGACAATGCGTAACATTTGTATGTATGTTGAACTTATTTTGCACCGTACGTGGCCAACCTTGCTAATTGGCAGTATATTCAGGTGTCTTAGACTTCCCTTAGGGCGACTCAGCCGTAAGCAAGTAGCAGCGAGTTGAATGTGTTAACATGAGCACCATCAGGGTGATAAATGATGCGATATTTGAGTCTGGCCAGAACACTCAATTGTACACCAAATTGGGCCTTACGAGGTGGCCACGAACACCACTTGACATTATGGGCATAGCTGGCCAGGTGGCCCAGGGGTAGAGCGAGTGGCTCGCAATCATACGTTTGCAAATTCAAATCCTGACTCGGGGTTGACTTAGCCCATCATCCCTTCGTGGTTGTTAAAACAGGTACCAGTTTGTAGGGAAGTCAACAGTAGGTGTTCTACAAATAGGAATGTTGTATTTTCACCACTGGCTCAGTGCTCTAAAGAAATAAGCATCGATGCCTCAATGCTGAGATGAGCAGGGAGTCAATCTATTAATATAGATATACTGCTACCCAGGAGGATTAAATTGTATTTGTATATGCATGAAAGGCCAGTGAATGCCAAGTTCGTGAAGAGACAATCTAAACAAAGGAAAATATGTATTGACCGGACCTCTATTTTCTCTCCACAAATTAAAGCCAACTTCCCCAAACAGGACAGCAACGGTCAGACATTTACCAAAGGGATCAAATGGCTGACGTGGCCGGTGGATGTGAGCTCAGCCGGCACTGCCAAAACCCTGGACTCGAATCCAGGTGGCTGCCACCAGCGGTTAAACTGGGTTCTCAAGTCAAGTGATGGTCCCGGCCGATCACCAGCAAGTTCACAAAAACCACAATCACACATATATTTCGTTGTCTACTTCATTTGACTTTGCTCTTCGATTCCAGCCCTGGAAATTAACAAAAAATATGGTTTGGTTGCCACGCGACAAACATTATACTCAGGGGTAGGATAGGTGGGAGAGTGCTGCCCACTAATCTGTGTATCATAGGTCACTGAGGCAGGGCCGTTCTCTAACACAAATAATTTCACTGCCCTGCGAGAGGTCCTGGTGGATTCTTTGTCTCAGCACGCGACAGCAAAGATGAAGATACAACTGCAAGGTTTGTTTTTTTGTTATGACCAAACAGCTGTTACCCAGCATTCATCACAGTGCACGTATGGGTCCTGCTTTGTATGTCACGGGGCAGAGCGATTCCTGCTCCATCGCACACTTCACCCTACAATGTGCCCCTTGTAGTAACTACCCCAACAGCAGGAAGTCATGCGCCCAGCATTTGATTCACAGCCACTGTAGATTAATCAACATCACATTATGGGTATTTTTACACGTTCACTGGAATATTCAAATTTAATCCTATCATCATCCCAAACTCAGGCTTATAATCCTGGTGGTGAATTTGTGGGCATCACTAAGATGGGCCACAGCATTATGGACAAGATGTCAAAACACCACCACCGTGGACAAAGTGGACTAATTCATAATCAAGAATAAACACCTCATTCGAAACCCAAACATCACACACCTGCTGGCTTTGACATTCCTCCTCGAAGACACCTGTGTAACCATCAAGCACATCGGAACATCAACAGGCCGACGTACACTTCCCATTCATAAACAAGCCACAGGAGTGCGATTGTGGCCATGCAACCCATTCTATGGACCATAACGTGAACCACTGGAGTCTGCACTCCTGCAATGTATGAGGAACAGCAAAACTACACAAACTCTCTCCTTTAGCCCCCTCGTCGTGGCGATCATACTTTGACATGGGTATTTAGCTTCTGTACAAATTGCCATTATACGCAACAACAGAATCAGCTCTTTTCACACGTTGGCAATTTTGTCTCTAGTTTTTTTTGCTAAAACACGCCGATGTCTCCGTGACCAACAACGCAGCAGATTGCCAGTCGTAGCGAGCAGGAGACCTCGACATCGAGCTCCTGAACAAATTTCTGCTGTCACTATGTGCAACAAAATGCGAGGTTTGAACCCCCACAACAGTTGGTTAGGATTGAGAAAGGTGGCCTAAACGATCCACAGCAAAACACACCGGCAGAGAATAAGCCACCTCCAGCTCTCCATCACATCTGGCTCTCCACATACAAAACCCATCAGCCACACACGCTGCCTCCTCCCTTCTGGGACTTAACTTTTGTTTAGCAGTACTGGTCTATTAATACAATCATACTCTGGACCAGACATGGGCAAACTACGGCCCGCGGGCCGTATACGGCCCATTGGGCTTTTTAACCCGGCCCGCCGAACTTGTCCAACCCGATTTGGTCGTGACTCGAACCTAATTTACCCATTGGATTGTATGTAAATACAATTAATCCGTTCCAGACTCCTACTAACTGTATATAAATATAGTTTTTTTAAAGATTATTAGGCACAATAATAGTTAATTACGCAATAGAATTCAGTGTAATAGTAAACTAAATGTAACAACATTGAATAACACTGAGATAACCTTGAATAACAGAGAAAACTAACATTGCCGCATCAAGGTTTAGAATCGTTCAACAAGATGATTGTTTCGTCTGCTACATCAGTCGGTCGATTCTGAGAGAGAGAATATTCGTATGAGCAATTCATGTTTCTATTGAAAGTGAGTTAACAGTAATATTTGGGTACAGTATTGTTTTTGGAAGCATTCACCGTAATATCGTATCAACGTTTACTTCACCGCATCATCGTATGAATGATGCGAGAAGAGATTAACGGGTTCTTATGTTAGCGATTTACGTACTCGGCGGTTTCGCTCTCTAAATTACGGCTTGAAAGAGGGGGAGGGGTATGACTACACTCACAAAATTATTATCTTACTAGGAATTTCATATAACAAAAGTTATATACATAACTGTTACGCTTTGTGTAATTCAACAAAACAAACCACACTTAACTCCGAGTTCTCTCCAAATTTCATGAGTCCATTCTAGGCCCCACAGTTTTTTTAAAAAGAGTTTTAAGCACAGAACACATAATTAAAGTTTTAAAAAATTAACCCGTAAAAACAAAGTTTTTCACTATAAATCCTTTATATGCATGGCGGCTAGAGTCCTCTCGTCCTCTGGCGTGAGATGGCTGCCACCTATGGGTCAGATGATTGCCTGCCACCATTAAGCAATTGGTAATTAAATATAATTTATTTTTTCCTAAAAAGTGTAAAATTTTGGAGAAAAAATTTTCACGAAAATAAATTGTCACGCACAACGAGTCTGTGTGCAAAATGTCAGCTCGATTGGATCACGGGAAGTGGGTTAAAAAAACGACCGAAAGATTTGCACGGTCGTAAGCGCGCAAGCAAGCAAGCAAGTGAACTTAATATAAAGGATTTAAAAATCATTAATTATACAAACTTTTCAATAATTTCCTTCTTCACTTCGAGTTAAATTTTCTTTAAAACCTTCTTCTCACCAACATTACCACTCATTACCACTTTCTCCGAAGGCAAGTTTGTAAAAGAATGCATGGTACAGACAGCAGACATCTTGTGTCCGGAGATCAAAAGCAAATTTGAAAAAGTCAGCTTATCACGCAGGACTGTGACTCGCCGTGTGGA
Source organism: Lethenteron reissneri (assembly GCF_015708825.2). Lineage (NCBI taxonomy): Eukaryota > Metazoa > Chordata > Hyperoartia > Petromyzontiformes > Petromyzontidae > Lethenteron > Lethenteron reissneri. The sequence goes on from NC_083825.1 coordinate 11,544,715, forward strand.
ACTGATTGATAAAAATATAGCCAGTCAATTAAACAAAGTCTGTTTCCTTTGAATTATATTCACTAGCACTGGATGAAAGTACGGACGTAAAATACACTGCTCAGCTCTAGATTTGAAGCTTTCGTGACTGCAAGGATTCATATTCTTAGGTTTTTTCGGTAAAGTCACCTACGTGACTTTACCGAAAAAACCTAAGAATACTGCTCAGCTCCTCATTTTTATCCGAGGCATTGACAGTTTTGCGATAACAGAGGAGGTTTTGACCATAGAGTCCCTGAAAGGAACAACGCGGGGAGAGGACTTGTATAACCAGGTATCTGCTGTCATCGAAAGAATGACGCTACCTCGGAGTAAACTTGTCAATGTCACAACGGATGGATCGACAAATTTAACTGGAAAAAATGTTGGGCTGCTGAAAAGAATCCAGGATAAAGTGAAAGAGGAAAACCCTGTCCAGGATCTTATTTTCCTTCACTGCATCATCCAACAGGAATCCCTGTGTAAGTCTGTATTGCAGCTTAATCGTGTCGTGAATCCAGTCGTAAAACTTGTGAACTTTATACGAGCAAGGGGACTTCAGCACCATCAGTTTATTACCTTCCTGGAGGAAACTGATGCGGATCATCAGGACTTGCTGTACCACAATCGTGTCCACTAGTTAAGTTTGGGGAAAGTGTTACAACGAGTGTGGGAGCTGAAAGAAGATATCATCGCATTTTTGGAGTTGATGTGGAAATCTGACGAATTCCCTGAGCTAAGCGACAAGAACTGGCTTAGTGACTTTGCGTTTGCTGTGGACATATTTTCACACATGAATGAGCTGAATGTGAAACTGCAGGGGAAAGATCAGTTTATTCACGACATGTACAAACATGTGAAAGCCTTCAAATCCAGCTCACTTTGTTCTCCGGACAAATTGCGAACAAATCTTTTGCTCATTTCGCCACTTGCCATGCAGGAAGAGGCACCGCGAAACGCAAAAAAATACAGCAAATCACTTGAGGACTTGCACGGAGAATTCTGCAGTAGGTTCTCTGATTCAAAAACATTGAACAGTCACTTCAGCTGGTGTCCTGTCCCCTGTCACAAGACCCTGAAACAGCACCACAGGAGCTGCAGTTGGAACTGATAGATCTTCAGCCTGACTCCGTCTTAAAGGAGAAGATCAACTCTGTTAAACTGAATGAATTGTATGCTTCACTTAACAGAGCCACGTTTCCAAACCTCCGGAGGACTGTACAGAAGATACCGACTTTGTTTGGCTTGACTTATGTGTGTGAGCAGACATTCAGCGTCATGAACGCCAACAAAGCCCGTCACAGATCAAAGTTAACGGATCAGCACCTCAGATCTATCCTGAGAATTGCCACAACCAAAATAACTCCAGACTTGGATGCACTGGCAAAAATGGGAGATCAACAACACTGTTCCCACTGAAACTGAAAGTGATGATGTGTTGCTGCAGCGAGGTTGGAGCCAAATCTCCGACACACAGCCTGCGTGGCTGCTCTAACCTGTTAATGTAGATAATAAAGAAGTTCAAGTGAGGTAATTGGTTTGGCGCAGGGCTCAGATGTTTTCATGATGTTTGACCAGTCACGTTACAACATGTTTTTGTATTGTTCATGTTCGTGCAATGTTAAATTGCCTTGCAAATAAATGCTTTGCTACCTGTTAAAGGCCAAATCCTATCATGTAATGATTTTTACATGTAATTTATATTAGTTCACACAAACACTCCATCCACCTGTTCCTGGCCCGGCCCCTCTGTCAAATTTTAGAACCCATTGTGACCCGTGAGTCAAAAAGTTTGCCCACCCCTGCTCTGGACCGTTTTCAACATGCAGCGTATCATCAAAAGTCACGGTGGCGAGATGTTAACTACCTCGCCTGGTATAGAGGAGGTCGTGGGTTCGATCCCGACCCTGACGCTTGTATATTTGGAGTCCACGTGTTCTCCCCGTGGTGTGGATTTTTCTACGGGTCCTCTGGTTTTCCCCTCCACACTTAGAATCATGCGTGTAGGAGTATTTGCCTGCTATACAATTTCACATGACACGACTTCGTTGAGCTATCACACGTAATAGCCAGGTCGCTTCTGAAAAAGAGCTACATAGCTCCTCGGTGGCCCTAACCTGATAAAATTAAATTAGTTAAAAGTAAAAAAAACATCTCTTTGAACCGCTCCCTCAAATGACCCGCAGTGGCATTTCACGTCTACATACAGAGCATGCCTGCTCGGCTGCTGAAGCCCCGCAGCCTGGCCCAACAGTGACACGGGGAGAATCAACTTTTAAGATGCCTTTCACAACCCCGCAGACTCGACAACAAGAATGTGGAGTAGCGCTGCTGACGAGGCACAAAGTGCAGAGACAAGACGGGGGAGAGAGCCTGGCCGGGCATCCAGCAGTGGACAGAGCCCAGCTGATGATGAAATACTTCAAAGTGATCGCTTGCTCAAATGAGCCACATTGAAACATTGTTGATAATTACCTGCTTACAGCACTGCAGTGACAGAGGTGGAAATTCCGTATTCCCATGGCCGGGGTTGCCGACCATCCGGACGACATCCACTCGACTAGGCCTGTCGTCCCCAGAGTGCTCCACATTTCTTTGGGATATACCCCGGGAGGAATGATGGGCCGAGTCAATTCTCAAATCAAGATTTGATCTCGCAACCTCCTATTGCGAGCCACTCGCTCCACCGCAGAGCGGATTAAGAATAGGAAACGTGAACCAGCAGTCGAGAGAGCACGGCTATGAGAGATAGAGGATTCGTCATGGCCTCGGTTGCGTGGACTCGGCCGCACGGTGACCGTGACCTCCCCCATAGAGAGAGATAGGGGGGGGGAGAGAGATGGGGGGGGGAGAGAGATGGGGGGGGGGAGAGATAGTGGGGGGAGAGAGATGGGGGGGGGGGGGAGAGAGATGGGGGGGGAGAGAGATAGGGGGGGGAGAGAGATAGTGGGGGGGGGGGAGAGAGATAGTGGGGGGGGAGAGATAGTAGGGGGGGGGAGATAGTGGGGGGAGAGAGATAGTGAGGGGAGAGAGATAGTGGGGAGAGATAGTGGGGGGAGAGAGATAGTGGGGAGATAGATAGTGGGGGGAGAGAGATAGTGGGGGGGGGGAGAGATAGTGGGGGGGAGAGATAGTGGGGGGGAGAGAAAGTGGGGGGGAGAGAGATAGTGGGGGGAGAGAAATAGTGGGGGGGAGAGAAATAGTGGGGGGGGAGAGAAATAGTGGGGGGGAGAGAAATAGTGGGGGGAGAGAGATAGTGGGGAGAGAGATAGTGGGGGAAGGGGGAGAGAGATAGTGGGGGAAGGGGGAGAGAGATAGTGGGGGGAGAGAGATAGTGGGGGAAGGGGGAGAGAGATAGTGGGGGGAGAGAGATAGTGGGGGAAGGGGGAGAGAGATAGTGGGGGAGAGAGATAGTGGGGGAAGGGGGAGAGAGATAGTGGGGGAGAGAGATAGTGGGGGAAGGGGGAGAGAGATAGTGGGGGGGGGAGATAGTGGGGGGAGAGCATGTCCTTCCTCCGCACCTCCGATTAGCTCCGGTTGGCTACGTCCGGTGCGAAAGAAGTTCAACATACGTGCACATACATGGGGAGAGTGCGACGAGAGAGAGAGAGAGTAAGGAGAGCGGAGAAGGAGAGCATGGAGAGAAGCGTGGGGTTGGCAAGGAGAAATACGCAGCGAGAGCGCAGAGGGAAAAGCGAGGGGTGGGAAGCGATGCGAATCAGTGGCCAGCAGCAGGGAGAGGACGGCGAGAAGAGCGAGCAGGAAGAGGGCAGAGACAGCGGAGAAAGGAGATGGAGAGCAGGGAGAGTGCGTGGACGGAGCAGTGAGAGAGGATGGAGACGAGGGGGCGAGAGAGCAGAAAAGGTCGCTCTCACGCCGGCCGGGTCGCGGTGCAGGCGGCGATAGACGGGGGGGCAGCGGGGCCCCCGACCGCTCCTCTGTGCCTCTCGCTCACTCACCTCCCAAACACCTTTCACTCACCACTCACCTCCCACTCACCACTCACCTCCCACTCACCACTCACCTCCCACTCACCACTCACCTCCCACTCACCACTCACATCTCTCACCTGCGCCTCCTCTCCTTCTCAGCGCGCCGCACGCAGCTCACTGGAGCAGCGCGCGCGGCCGGTTGACGTCATGGGCAGTGACGTCAGCCGCGCCGCGAACCCAGCGGGGGCGGACTTAACCTCGCCACGTGTCCACCACTCACCACGTGCACTCACCCCGCACGTGTCCACTCACCACGTGCACTCACCCCGCACGTGTCCACTCACCACGTGCACTCACCCCGCACGTGTCCACTCACCACGTGCACTCACCCCGCACGTGTCCACTCACCCCGCACGTATCCACTCTCCACGTGTCCACTCACCCACGTGTACTCACTCCTCACGTGTACTCACCATGTTGGTGTGAGATTTGGCGAGTGGGGGACAGCGAGTGCTGCTTGTGTAGAGGTGGCACAGCGCACTGTTGGCATCTCGGCGTATGTCCGATGACACAACAAGGCGGCAGCAGCAGCAGATGTGTCCATATCAACAGCGTGAGTTCACTGCTCAAATTAACATTGCAAAATTGTTGCGAGTGTTCTATTTACAGGCCTAAGGCAGTGGTGGAAATTACACATTTATAAGGCGGGGGCGAGTTTATCTAGACAGGATCCACGGTTGACTTCGTCACAAAGTGGTATATATTTTATGGATATTGATTGATGATGGGCCAAATGACCCCCCACCCCAGCCAGGATGTTAACTCGCAACCTTCAGCTTGCGAGCCGCTCTCACTAGTCACTACCACTCTCGTGCAGTGTTTAACATTCGAAATGGGAAATTCACATCCTTTACTCAGCTTTAGTCCAATATTTATTCAACGATTGCTGAATTTAGTCCGCATGTGTTACATGTTAAACGTTTGACTATTCTGTGTATTTAAAATGACCTGGCGTAACCCCCCGCCCCCCAGGTCGCCTTGAGATAAAGAGGTAATGATTGTCCCGTGCTATTCGACGGGTCGGCTCCATCTCCCGGTGAGGAACAGGCAGAGCGCCATCATCCCGAGCAGGGCCGGATTCAGGCACGAGGCTTTAGGGGCTGCAGCCCAGGGGCCTCCGCCAGCTGGAGGGGGCCTCCAGAGATGAAGTAAAAAGTTATTTCATTTGTGAATGCTGAATTCTATTTGTTGTTAGCCTTGTAAAATACAATTACATTTTTCTTTAACTTTTTTTACTTTTGAAAATATAACTGGGGGCTCACAGTACCCGGAGCCCAGGGGCCTACAATACTTCCGGTTGAGTTGAAGGCGTTGGGGGGCCCACAGTGGGATGTTCCCCGGGCCCCTTCCCCTATGGACGGCCCTCGGGGCAGGAGACTGAGCGATCGCAGTCCTGCTGCAGTGGTGGTCGGCACGCTGCGCTACGACCTCGACCAGCCCGAGTTCGATTCCCGGGCGTGGCCAAGACCTTGACGATGAGGGAAGTGTTTGCAGCACAATTGGTCGCAAGTTCGATATTCAGTTGCTACAGCATTCGCAATTGCACCACCTTGACTTACAGTGGCGGCTCCTGCAAAATCTCTCAGGGGGGGGCAAATGTCTGGATGATTGATAAGGATAAGATCCACCCATGCAATGGATAAATTAACAGCTTAAGCATGTAAAGGCAACTTCACTTCTTTAATATTAATGAAAAATAAAGTGACTCTTACAATACATCTTGTTTGTTTCTATACTCACTATTAATACAATCCACTCAAGTTTCTTTTATTAAAGATTCCACTAGGTGGCGACAAATTATATTGTTGGATGAAACGTGCTTACGTATTATGACGTAAGCACGTTAGGGCGAGCCTTCCCAGAAGCCATAGAGAATGCATTGCAGCGCCCCCCGGTCGAAAAAAAACATCTTTGAATGTAAGTCTATGGGGCCACTCGGGGCGATTCTCAGCCAGAGTGAAATCGGCCAAAAAGAGGCGGTACTCCACAGAACGTGACATGACGCTGATTGGACTATATCCAGAGGCACAGTGACGGCTAGCGTGACTCTGTGGTTGAATGATATTGGTGGTGCGTCGCCCAATCGCCCTAATGAAGAAACCGCCCCTGTTGACTTATAAAACCAACTGTTGTTACGTGAAGCTGGCCAGTTGTGAATTGTTACACAACCGTCACTTTGGCTGTCAATCCTTTAATAAAAATTTTTTTTCACAAATGGAAAGTGAATATCACCTGAACATCGAACTCGCAACCAACTCCACTTGCCGGCCGGCCATGTTCGTGGATTCTGCGCCTTCTGCTGGATTCGCACGGCCTCTGAGACCACCTCCTCCCCTCTCTTCCTCCCCCTGTCGCCTGCCCTCTGCCCGTGTGTCGCCTGCCCCACGGCGAACGACTGCCAGTATGGATTTTCCCAGTCCGGAATTCATAGTCCAAAGTTACAAGTTCACGTCCTGGTCACGGTCGGCTCACGGTATATCTCAACCATCCACTGGGATTAATATAAATAAGCGTGAGAACTCAGCAGGTGCGTGCGTCCTGTGTCCTGCCATAGGAATGTGGAATTTGCATAATCAGGTCAGGGGGCAACAGGGTGGTGCACGCCTGTAATCCAACCCTGGCTCACCAGAAGGCAGGACAGCGAGTTGACTAATCGTTATCTGTACGGGGATAGAGTGTTGCCTCCTTGCGCCCGTGATGATGGGGGGGGGTTCTATGGGTGATCCTCATTCCTTTCACATACGTAAACACTCATCATTAATAAGTTGCCGAAAACACCTTCAAAAACAAAAACCCAATGTGGCAGGGTCCACCTACAAAAAATCCTACGACTCAACGTATCTCTCCTGGATGAATCGGTAACTGCAGTACTAACTGCGCGTTGTGGACACTACTTAGGCCAGGGGTCGGCAACCTACGGCTCCGGAGCCGCATGCGGCTCTTTACGGGCTGCTTCTTGACGATGAGTACGTATGTACTCAGATGCATTGCGGCTCTTGAAATACTGAATTTTGTACCGAATTGGAAAGAAATGGCTCTTTTTGTTATTTTGGTTGCCGACCCCTGACCTAGGCCATCCCGTTGTTGTTGACCATTTGCCCTCGGCAACTCTCGCTGTGCAACGTGGATACAGCCGAAGTGCCGACACATCACCAAAGTCACACGCACCTTTACATACACACCAGCACTCACCACTCGGCAGGCACACTCACCTCTAACGAATGATTCCTGTTAATATGGGTCCCAGTAGATGTAGTGGTCAAGGCGATGGTTGTGGAGGAGGGAGGCCAGGAGAGGCTGCAAATGTAGGAACAAAGATAATGAGACAATAACTTTCTAAATAATGATAATGGTAAGGGTTACGTGGGGAAATGACTGGGCTGGGAAGCAGTGCATTGTGAATATCACCAGCCATCTCTAGCCCAATATAGGCCAGACCACGGGGAAGCGAGGCAGGCCCAGCCTCTACAGCCGCCAAGATGTATGTAGAACTTCTATCGCACCGTACATAGCCAACCGTGCTAATGGGAGGTGCGGGAAGGAGCCCTTCGTTTTATCATGTGGTCCGAGGGTTGCCACCTGTGCTGGTTTCACCAAGGTCGTATTTTTGTTAAGGTAGCTGCTGCCCAGGGAAATCTGGGACGTGAAAAGTCGCAGCTTTTGTCAATGGCACAATAATTACAGACCGCTCAACAAATTTACATGTGGAACTCCTCTCTGCCACTACTCTTGAGAGGTTTCGCTTTCCATGGTCTGTCCCCGAGGTCTTTGTTCAGAGTTTGAAAAACGTGTGGCCCACAGATAACGGCAGAGGACCTGGAGGGGAATTGCACTCTTCTCTCTTCTCCCCCACGAACCCCTCAATAAGATGTGCATAAACATACAAAGATCCCCCGTATAGGGGGGTGGCCAGCACCATGCCCGACCGCCTTTGTCTCCCTAGTGGCAATGTTTACACACCGCACCAGGTACTCATTTGAGGCTGAGTCGACCTAGGGGAGGCCCGGGACCGGTTCAGATAATCGTCACTGGTGTTGGCCGTGAGCGGGAATCAAACCCATATCGCCGGGTTCATAGCGCAGCACGCTAACCGCTACACTATCGCTCCCCACATACACGCGCACACACACATGCAACTGGGCCATATTGACAGCAGCATTACATAAAAACTCGACCCAAGGTTCAGCACGCTGTAAACTCGCCCATTGTGTCATCTCTGTCATCTCTCCATCACGGTGGCGCGGTTCTTGACCGCTGATTGCCGTGTGAACTTCCGCACGAAACTTCTCTACCAACGCGATTTTATGGTGCCGCGGTTATAGGTCGGTTAAACACACTTCGCCATTGTGTTAACTTTGACTCGAGAGGCCAATTTCAAAATGAAAACAATAAACACTGGAAAATCTCGATTTTTTTTTTTATAAATTGCTGGAGCGGTTACCATGTATTGGTGTTTAACATGTTTTTTTACATTCACTATGCGTGTATGTTGAACTTATTTCACACCGTACGTAGCCAACCGTGCTAATTGGAGGTGTATGGGAAGGAAAATAAACTAAACACAAAAAGTAGTTGGAAAGAAACTCGTTTTCAATCTAGATTTAAAAGTGCATAGCTCCAGTGGCTTCCTATTATCGGAAGAGTGTTCCAGATCGCCGCAGAAGCGCATCTGAAAGCACGCGAAGCAGTGACCGTTTTGGTTGCTGGTTAACCAAAAGCCGCTGCAGACGATTGTGATCAATCGACTGATGGATGAAGGCCATTTTAAAAGATCACCATTTACATCCCAGTTACAGTATCACGATGCATGGTACAAAGCAGACAAACGACCTTCTGGAATTCTAGATTTGAAGCTTGCGTGACTGCAATGATTCATATTCTTAGGTTTTTTCGGTAAAGTCACGTAGGTAAAAATTTTAAATTAATAAAAGTAAAATAAAAATGAAATAAAAATCACGACGTTTCGGAGGCAACACAAGCTTCCGTTTTCAGGTGGAACCGTCACAGCACGATAGCTGTATCAAGTGAGAGAAATTCCAAGAACACAGTATTTGTATATATACTGGTTGAGGGTGGGAGGAGCCAAGGTAGGCCCTGAAAATTATTTTTGAGGTTCGGTGCGGCTGAAACACGCTGTTAGGAATGGGCCTTTGTTGTGTAAACTAGGTGCGGATGATGTAAAGGTGCGTGTAAAAGGGACTGAGCCTTTTTGTTATGTAGAGATGATGCGGCTGAAATCGCTGCCAGGAAATGAGTCTTTGTTGTGTAGAATGGTTGACTGAGCCTATTATTATGTAGAGGTGGTGCGGCTTAAATCGCTGTCAGGAAATGAGTCTTTGTTGTGTAGAATGGTTGACTGAGCCTATTATTATGTAGAGGTGGTGCGGCTTAACTCGCTATCAGGAAATGAGTCTTTGTTGTGTAGAATGGTTGACTGAGCCTATTATTATGTAGAGGTGGTGCAGCTTAACTCGCTGTCAGGAAATGAGTCTTTGTTGTGTAGAATGGTTGACTGAGCCTATTATTATGTAGAGGTGGTGCGGCTGAAATCGCTGTCAGGAATGCTCCAAATATGTGTAGTTAAATCTTTTCTGCATGATTAATAACATCTTTCCAATGATTACTAAGTTTGTACCCATCATCACGGTTGAAATTATGTCTGTGTTTGTATATTTGGATGGCCTCGTGTACAAACCTTTGATGGTAGCCAGGAGGCTTGCAGAGCACCTTTGTCTCGGAAAAGACAATTTCATGGGAGTCCACAGCGTTGTAGCAATGATCGGCAACGGCGGAAGAATCAGTTATGCCGTGTTTCAGATCTGACACGATCAGAGATATGACGTTTCGTTTCTCCAATGTAGCAATCACCACAACTGCAACTCAGTTTGTAGACTCCAGGGTATTGTAAGTCAGAAATGACATCTTTCACAGATGGAATTAGGTCACGGATTTTATGTACTGTACTGAATCGGACTTGAATCTTATGTTTGTTTAGAATTTTGGAGATCTTTTTGGTCACGCCTGCTATGTATGGTAACGTGATAGTTTTGATCGGAGTTTCATGTGGCTGTTTCTGTATGGTGGGAGAAACAGCTTGGCGGATGGTGCGGTCAGAGTATCCGTTCATCCTGAGGGCCCGATGTACATGTCTTAATTCACTGGCCAGGTGGTGTTGGTCAGAAATGCCATGAGCTCTGTGGTATAGCGTTTTGATGAGAGAAATCTTTTGAGATGGGTGGTGGTGGTAATCGGGTTTCAAGTAGGAATCTGTGTGGGTGGCTTTCCTGTAGACAGAATGTCCCAAGGATCCGTCAGGTCTCCTCTCAAACAGAATATCTAAGAATGGTAGTTTACCATCTTTCTCCACTTCCATGGTGAATCGGATGGATGGGTGTCTGGAATTGATGTGGTCCAAGAAGTGGTTCAATGCTAGGAGGCCATGTGGCCAAATGACGAAGGTGTCATCCACATACCTCTTCCACAGGGAATGACGCAGGGTGGATGTCTGGATGGCGTCTGATTCAAACTTTTCCATAAACATGTTGGCTATCACTGGTGACAAGGGGGAGCCCATAGGGGTACCCTCATTCTGTTTGTAGAAGGTGCCATTCCAGGTAAAATAAGTGTTGGTGAGGCAATGCCTAACCAGCGCAGGTACATCCAAATTCAATCCATGTTGGACCAAGTCCTAAGGTGCTCTGCAAGCCTCCTGGCTACCATCAAAGGTTTGTACACGAGGCCATCCAAATATACAAACACAGACATAATTTCAACCGTGATGATGGGTACAAACTTAGCAATCATTGGAAAGATGTTATTAATCATGCAAAAAAATATTTAACTACACATATTTGGAGCATTCCTGACAGCGATTTCAGCCGCACCACCCCTACATAATAGGCTCAGTCAACCATTCTACACAACAAAGACTCATTTCTCGGCAGCGAGTTAAGCCGCACCACCTCTACATAATAATAGGCTCAGTCAACCATTCTACACAACAAAGACTAATTTCCTGACAGCGAGTTAAGCCGCACCACCTCTACATAATAATAGGCTCAGTCAACCATTCTACACAACAAAGACTCATTTCCTGGCAGCGATTTCAGCCGCATCATCTCTACATAACAAAAAGGCTCAGTCCCTTTTACACGCACCTTTACATCATCCGCACCTAGTTTACACAACAAAGGCCCATTCCTAACAGCGTGTTTCAGCCGCACCGAACCTCACAAAAATAATATTCAGGGCCTATCTTGGCTCCTCCCACCCTCAACCAGTATATATACAAATACTGTGTTCTTGGAATTTCTCTCACTTGATACAGCTATCGTCCTGTGACGGTTCCACCTGAAGACGGAAGCTTGTGTTGCCTCCGAAACGTCGTGATTTTTTATTTATTTTTATTTTACTTTTATTAATTACAATTTTTTACCTACGTGACCTTCTGGAACTCTAGAACTCCTTCTGGAACTCCTAGAAATCGTGTAACATCCAGAAACATGAACTCCCCAATACTTTGCAATGGAGATAAGGATTTGTGCAGAATGGGTGCAAACGTGTTGTGGTTCCAACATGGATAGGGAGAAAGAATCTGAACGTATTACATGTGTAGTGAGTCCAACTGAGTCGCAGACGTTCCTTTTTAGAGGCAACACATTTATTTGTAACACGTAACACAAAGGGGTAACTTGCCCTTTCACCAGATACAGCCTTGGGTGGTGGCCACCCAGCTAACCACTCTATACAGAGGAGTTACTGCTACGAAGGGCCGGGCCTCACTCGGGTCCCCGACCACGTGTTCGCCTTGTAAGAAGTACAGCTTCCAGCTTGAGATGTAGAGCTTCAGCTGGTGGACGTGGAGTTTCAGCTTAAAGAATGCAGCGACCCTGGTCCCTCTCAGGGAACCCACCTTATATCCCCCCACGGGTCGGGGCCGCTCCACCCCTGGCCCCGCCCGCCTTCTAGCTCCCTCTTGAGAGCTCTCCCCGGACACGTGATCACCCCCGAGTCCCCTCATCTGGGGGCCTCTCTGTGGACACTCTAGATCACGTGTCTGCAGGGTCAACCAGAGTATCATGGCCCGAGGCAACCCTGTCTTTGGGCTGACACTCTCCCGCTCCCCCTCTTGGGAGACTGCACTGCACGCTATGTTGGTACTACACCTACCACCGGGTGTACGCGATGCCAATGCATCGCACGCCACGGCCCTTCCAGGGCTGGCAGCATACAGTGACAACCCCGATGTCACTACATCAGTACAAAACATCATCATTGATTCCCTACCAGCATCAGCCACCCAAGTTACCGTCTGAAATAACCGGTTAGCAACCATGACGTGAGAGCTTAATACCTAAGCAGAGGAGGGTTGGACAGTCATCAGTCATACAGCAGTACTGCCCAAAGCTGCATACCTTAAGAAACAGTATCCAGCCTAGAATTCCTGACACCAGAACTGGCCGAACACTGGTACCTATTTATTTGAACTATTTTAATTTTACCAGGTATGGCCCACTGAGCTGTAGAGGTTTCTTTTCTACTTGCACATTCAAGCTGGGCTGGGGCCATGCTGAGCTATCGCGGCGTGGCTCAGAAAGCAGAGGTCACTTTTCCACTGCGCAAGCCAAGCCTTGCCGACGTCACACGCTACGTGTCGCCACGTTTGAGTAGCCAAACGCAACTGGAACCCATCATCGGCCCTGCCTCTAGCACAGCTGGGCCCGGAGCCAGATCCAGATGTCGTGAGGCCAGTGCAGTGCTGCTTGGTTCCAGCTCCGCTCTGCAAATAGCCAGTGGAAAAAGACCCGTACTGTACTGGCCTTGTGCTGGCACGGGGTTTGGATGTGCAAGTGGAGTAGAAGAACAAGTGGCTGCCTTCCATATCACAGTACCGCATTGCAAGAATCACATGGGGAGATACACCTTTAAATCATGTTGTTAACGTCACCTTTAAGACGTCCAGGCCTATTGTTAACGACTTACAGAACTCACACAAATAGCCACTCTGCTCTTCCTTAGGTAAATCGTGAACGCTCTTATTGCGTCAAGAGCTGATAACAACCTCCATGATATAAAAAATGGCTGGGGGCAGAATATAGGCAATGGGGTTGGCGGTGAAAGGCAGCTGTCACCTTAGGCGGTTTACACGACGGTCGCCGTCATAGGTTTACTGCAGGAATGACTGCAGCCACACCCACGGTGGTGGGACGCACGCAAAGTCCACCTTGGGCCATGATGCGCTGTGTTCACTGGCAGAGCCAGTGGGGGGGTGGAGTGGCACGTGCCCCCCAAATGATCCAATCGAAATCCCTAATTTCGATCGGATCATTGGGGTTTATTAGTAAAAAATCGGCATTTTGCGACCCCCACTGAGACTGTGTAGCATATTATTACGTGCCAGGGACTCTATGAGATGATAGGACAATAGTCTGAGTCCATAATTGGCAATAAGTAACGGCAGAGCAGTTATAAGAGAATCACAGAATTGTGCGCAGTTGCGTATACAGTATACGACTTCCCTGAAGGCATTCATCTTCAGCAAGCGCGATGCCAATTACACAACGCGGTTCGAATTCGACCCTCGATCGATGGCTGTGACATCACCGCACACGCGTCGAATAAAAAGCAAGGGACAAGTCCTTACTTACTAACTCCTATCATTTTTCATTGCTGGAGGGGTTGCCCCCCCTTACCTTAAAATCTTGGCTCCGCCATTGGCTGTGTTTGATTGTTGGGCGCTGTATTGTCTGTTGAACTTCTTTTACACCTATTGAAACACGTGCATTTATTCCGATACGTTTTAGGTAATACTACAAACGCTTTGGAAAATGTTGGACTGTGACGCTGGTACACAATGGCCTACCTTTTTTTTAACGTCACAGGATCTTTGACATCCACCGTGAAGCAGACAGTGCGTGGTATTTTATGGTGAATAGACATAGTGTTTACCAGGGCGGCCTGCCTGAATCCAACCGTGAACCTCTGCACGGCAGACGACGGAGAGGAGGAAATCGCTCAGAGCAGCAGACAAACTCGGTGCAGGGGGAGCCGAGAATAACAGCAGTAGAGACAGGAAGATATGAAGGGAACTCTCATGAGCAGCAGGAGCAGAGACTATTTGGCGATGACGATGAAGAGACAGTATTCGTATACGCAGGAACTTTATAATTTAAAATGCAAAACACGTTTTTACATCCCCACGTTACATTTGAATGTAAATGTTATGTTTACAATTCCAAGGTGTGGATACTGTGGCGGCGTGAAATGCGCATGTTCACGCAACGCAAACACGTGGCTGGGTAGGCAACCTGCAGTCGCTCTACGTATGCCAATGAGCCCGTTACACAGTGGCTAGCGTGGGCCAATCAGCAACCAGGCGCTTATCTGGGAATTGCTAAAACATTTTTAAAAACTTGATTTGAAGCTTTCGTGACTGCAGGAATTACTATTTGGTTCTTTCGGTAAAGTCATGTAGAAAGAAAATAAATTTAATAATAGAATACGACCTTTAGATTGCAACACAAGCAGTCAAAGTTCATTTATTAGGTATAGCCCTGTGAGCCATTCGGCTCTTGAATCGGGTGCAACCGCTGAATCGCGTGCAACCGCTGAATCAGTCATCAGGTAGAACTACATTTGAGAGAGACAAAACACAGACACAGAGACACAGAGAGAAACACACAACATAGACACAGAGAGTCTCTGTTTGTCTATGTTGTGTGTCTCTCTCTGTCTCTGTGTTGTCTCTCTCTGCTTGTGTATCTGTCTGTGTGTCTCAGTGTCTGTGTTTTGTCTCTCTCAAATTTAGTTCTACCTGATGACTGCTTGTGTTGCAATCGAAACGTCGTATTCTATTATTTAATTTACTTTCTTTCTACGCGACTTTACCGAAAGAACCAAAGAGCATTAAAACAAATTCAACCCTGTGATTAAATTAATTCAGGTTTTCAATTAACCAAAAGATAAATAATCCCAGGGGTCCCTAATTTTGTTAAAGTCTTACAAAGACACCAATGAAATGATTCAGGAGGAACCTAATATTTTATTCCGAGTCCATGATAAATGCCTCAAAGTCGTGGTCCAGGTCACCGCTCAAAGCGTCGACAAAGTCGTCGACAGTCGGCCTCTTCTGCAGCATCCCTGCAACAACAGCGCCCGCGTTATACTCGAGGGCACGGACACGGCGCTCACAGCTACCACGAAGCTGCTCGCCGGGATTTAATTTTGCATCACAAAGCATTTGCGAGGCGAAGCGCAAACTGAGTTAGCCTTGGGTGGGCCCGATGCATTGTGTTATTTGGGCAGCGGCAGCGCCTCAATAGATTTGCAGGGTTGGCGAAACTCCGCTGCTTTGCAACGCAAGCACAGGAATCACACTCGTTTCGCGAGAGTCGAGGAAGAGGACTTGGTGAGAAGGCGTTTCAGTATTGGGCGTATGCTCGAGGCGAGCTTGTGACCACAAACGGCTCGCGACTGCGAGCGAGGAAGACAAGAGCAGACCCGCCCATCGCACAGCCAAGCAACTCGTCTGGAGCGTGACAAGACGACGATGAGCAGTGAAATATTAATTATTATTGTTATTATTATGCGAGCCACCTGTGGTTGCTTGTTTACCCAGAAAAGCCTCACCAAGTCTCAACTCATTTTGAGGAGGGTCCTGCCAAGTTTTCGCAGTACGGTGGGCGATGATTGCCGCTGTGTATAATCCCAATTGAGTATCACGCGGTGCGATAAAATAAATTTGGCCAACGAGCGGCAAGCGTGCCGGACCACATCACTGCCTGGTGACGAATATTACCAGCCGATTTTATGAATAGGTGTGATCGCATCTAGAGCATAGACTGGCTGAGCATGCGCGACTGCTGTTACATCCAATAGGCTTTGCTAGAGTAGCGGGTATTTAACTTACAAGTGACGAGGTAGGCGAGTGCTAACGATCGTCACTGTGTGATGGCAAATAGTGAAGGCCAGTACCTTCTACCATCAGTATCGGCTCTTTCCCTCCTCCATGCGCCAACATCTCGTTGCGATATCGGTCCCCGACAGCTCTGAACGAGGACACACACAGGCATAACGAAGTTGCAGGTCACGTCAGGAAGTTAAGCCAACATTCCCCTGTCATCAGTCAATGAAACATGTTAACACAAAACACTTTTCCGTACTAGATTCTGCGTTAAAGCTTTTTCCCATCAGCCACTCACTATGCAATGATACAGCGACATGCCGCGGGGTGGTGAATAACTGTTGGTTTAAAATACATTTTAGGTCCTCAACATTAAAACTGACAAACGATTTCAGGAAAAGGTTAAATGTACAGTATATATTAATGTGTGAGTTAAATGATATGTGAACTGGTCCTGGGACCTCTGTGGTACTGGGCTCTGCATCACCAACTATCTGTTAAGAGCTGCACTGTACCTGTCGAAGGGATCTCGGTTAAAGCACTGCTTCCATAGCATGCTGGCCACAGCGCGAGACAGCAGGTATGAGTAGTACTTGGCTCCGTAGCCCACCAGGTGGCTAAACCTCAGCTGCCAAGCCTGCGGGAACACCACCCAATCACCACATGCGTACCCGATTACCACACATGGGTCATTGTCATACCCAACCAATCGCCACATGCGGCCAATTGCCACACGCGGCCAATCACCGTACTCGTACCCAATCACCACATGCGACCAACTGCCGCACGAGTACCCAATCTCCGCACGCGTACCCAATTGCCGCATCCGTACCCAATCGCCACACGCGACCAATCGCTGCACGTGTACCAAAACAACGCACACGGTCAATCACCACACGTGACCAATCGCCACGCACCATACGGCAAAGGAATGGGATCCTTCTTGAGTTCACTGCGTGGTGAAGTATGGCTTTTTCAGGCAGTACATCAGCTTGAGGGTTTTTGGGTGGCGTTATCAAAAGTTGGTTCACGCTATCACTGACACGGCACTTTTCTTCCAAGGGCCATTCCCATACACTCTGCCACACACAAAGAATGGTGGAACAAGGCAACTCCTCTGGTCCAAGTCAACGTGGGGGCACAATACAGAACCCGGGAAGTTCCAGTCAACTGCTTAAACAAGACACGCGGTGAACAATCACAAACCGGACATGACAGTGTAGAATCGCTTGATCCACCATATAGTGTAATCCATGGAAATATCCTCAGTCCGTACCGATACCAAGGGTGGCCGTGCAACTCACGCACAGACGCGCGCACATTGGCTAAAGCATGGCAGCACCTAATTAGCAACTCTGCTGGGTCGAAAGCTGAATAGCCAAGGGTGCATCAATCTGACATTGCCGATTCGCGATTCCCTGCTCCGGTCACTGTGCGCACACACACACACCGTGTTGGGGACGTAGGGCAGGCCATAGTATTTGCTATGGGTCTCCCTCAGGGTCTCGGTGGTGGACTTGTTGAGAGGGTGTTCACCATGGTAGAGCTGGTCCAGCATGGAGTAAAAAACCTGCGAGACACAAGAGTTGAACCCGCGACCCTCGTAAATGACGCGACCTCGTTACATCCATTTGGCGTTCTCTAACACAGCTATAGTCACAAACCGAACAGCCTTCGCTTCATAGTTATCCGAACAAGAATACACTACATAGACCTTTAACTTCACTGACATAAGATAATAACATTTTTACTTGTAAAATGAATTTTAATAATGAAATTACCTTTAACGGATGATGCTCGCTCATGAGACAGATTTTAAGCAGGCTAAAAGCTGCTTAAAATGTTTGCATGTTTTGCCACAAGTATGTCTGGTTAATGCAGATTTGGTGTTTGAACATCTTAACACCTTTATTATTTCCAGAAAGGGTCAAACCTATTCTTATTTTTTAATAATTTTTGAAACTGACAAAAAGGTCCCATAGATAGGATAAAAGTGGTCACTTTTATTGCAATAAACGATCCAACAAAACGACGCCACGAGCCAGGGAGACGCCACCATCACTAGGACGCTCACCAGGACCGTGCCCTCTTCCTCGCAAGTGCCTGGGCACAAGCGTGTGGGCCCGCCCCCTAGGGCAACGCGGCTTGCATAGCAGCCACAAGCATCGGGAAAGTTTGTCCTTTATGCCAAATCGGCGCGAAACAGTCCTAAATTTCTCTTCTTGGTTCTTTCGGTAAAGTCACGCAAGCAGCCGTCCTTAAGTGGAGAACAGGTCTGTCGAGGAGACAGAGTCTGACAGACCTGTTCTCCACCTGAGGACGGCTGCTTGCGTTGTGGCCGAAACGTCGTGAGAATTATTTTATTATGTTTTATTTTTATTATTTTATTATTTCCATTCTACGTGACTTTACCGAAAGAACCAAGAAGATGAATCCCTGCAGTCACGAAAGCTTTAAATCGAAATTTAGTCCTAAATTTTTTACCACAGTTTTACGAACTCTACTTAGTTCAATATAAATTAATACAATTATAAAGGTTGTTGCAAAAAAACATGAATGCTAATTTGTGTTCAATAATAGTCCCTGGTTACTGCATATGCCAAATCATAAAATAAATATTGGTAACTTTGTAATGCGCATGACATCAGACTTGCAATCACTTATACAGATATCTTCCTCTAAACTTTCCAGATGCATGTATATTTGACACATTTCACACCTCCGATTAGCACTGTTGGCTACAGAAGGTGCAAAAGAAGTTCAACATACATACATACATTCCAAAACTTATTAAAATGTATGTCATTGGTTTTTACTCAGCCATGAATTGGTCGAAAAATGTTTAATTGAAAAGGGGGAAAAAAACTTTTTGCGCAGCAATAATGTCTAAAACGTCAAACAGCGCTAATAGCTCCGTCATTAAACGTTCTGGCCGTGAGCCACCGCACACCCCCCCTTTGCCTCACCTGAAGCTGTAAATCCGACGACGCACACACTTTCTTCGACTCGCACAGACGCGTGACCATGCTCTTTGACAGCGGCTGGAAAAGCAACAAATTAGGGTAAAAAAAAACTGTGGTGGCTTCACAGAAGAGAACCGTGATATGATTCTACACCATTAAGCATTTGCAGAAATCTTCAAGACCGCTGGGTCACCGATACGAAAACGTGATACCCTAGTTCACTGCGCATTTGTTTATCTTGTATAGCTCGAGGCCACCGAGCTCAGCAGCCACTGAGGATTCCGCAGGGCGACTTAAACAGCAGAAAAACCGCACTTGCGCGCTCGCGACAGCATTTACACCACGGCTTCTGTCCAACGCTCTCCCCAGGACACCTGACAATATAATAATTATATTTGTAAGGCACATTTCATCTCTAGACCCCAATGTGCCCCATGTATGGAAAGCAGGAAATAAACAAAACTAGGTTAAATGCCCAGAACCATTTGAAAGAGGCGAGTTTTAAAGACAGACTTAAATAGCTCTAACGAATGATTGTCTTATTACCAAAGGCAAAGCGTTCCATAATACTGGGCACTGCACTGGCAAAAGCCCAATCACCCCAGGAACATAGCCTTGACCTCGGAGTACTTAGAAGAATGCCATTCAAAGATCTCAGGGATATCGTTGGAGCTTAAGAATGGCTCAGTTCCTACACATATTGTGCAGCTAACCAATTGAGAGCAGAATCTTATAATCCACTCGATACTTAACTGGTAAACAATGCAAAGTCAAGAGGGCAGGTGTGATGTGCTTGCGACACGGTGTATACCTAGCAGCTGCATTCTGAATAAGCTGGAGTCTACCCAGCACCTTACTTGGAATCGTGAACACTAATGCGTTGCTATCATCAAGTTTGGGAGAACACAAAAGCATGAGCCAGTCTCTCTCAGTCATTATGTGACAGGAATCGATGCAGCCTGGCAATATTTGTAAGGTGAAATAACAAAGTTCTAACCACCCTAGATACATGTGCCTCAAAGGACAGGGGCTGGTCAAATTAATCACCAAAATTTCTGATCTCCTGTCATGACCATCTATTAATAAATATGAACTGATTTTAGATAAATGCAGAGGGGAGCTAATTAAATACAGCCTCAGTTTTGTTCGCATTTAGTAAAATATAATTTTGCTGCCACCAAGATTTTACGAATTTTTATGATGCAGACAGTGCAGAAGCTGCCATCACACTTGGGAGGGTGATACATCGATATTAACAGTATGGGCTGGGCACGAGGTCTCCAGTCCAATGCCAGGTGCTCAAATTACTGAAATATTGGTAAAGGCAAAGGACAAAGGATTGCCGTATGGGTGTGAATAATTTCCAGATCTCCCCCTCACCGGCCAGATTACCGGGGCTTCTTATGAAAATAGAAACCTAATGGGGTTGGCTCATTCAATGAGTAGTCAAGAGAACGATGCCAGGTCTCGGTCAAACACAGGAAGTCAAGACGGTGACACCATATTATGAATTACACGGAAACCACTAACCACCGATTCATCTTCCCATAAGCTGTGTCCAATTTGAAAGCCGAGAGCTGCGTTTTGAGGGCAGATAACGCGAGAAACACAAGGCCGTGGCTGAAGTTGCGAGAAAAGAGAGGGTTCTGCACAACAGAGGCATTGCTGAGCCATGCAAGCCGTCTCTGCACAATGGTTTCAGGTACTAACCTGGCCCGTTTGGTAATGCCTGGCGAACTGAGACACCACGCGGTAGTCACTGGCAAAATACTCCATGAGAATGGACGGAACTTCTGCAAAGTCTGTAGGACACCTTGTGCCTGTTAAATACACGCGGGGCAACAAACGTTCAGTTCTACTTCTGTTCATTGCTGACGACACGACAGATTTGTCTCGTCAGTTCAGTGACAAAACTGCACAGCAAAGTCTCAAAAGTTTAAGGAAAACAGACTTCATCATAAAAAATGCATTAACATGACCCAGGATAATAATTAAAGTATACATTTGGAGACCCAGGTCACTCTTCCAAATGACACTATCCTATTTTCTTGAGTTCCCACCTGGCTAAACAAATTAACCTGAACTTGAGTGCTTTCATAGGCCAAGGCAAGCACTGTTGATTTCAATGTAGTATAGCGAGCCACTCGCTCACTCTGCTGGGGCTGCGTCACTGGGACCAATCGGCAAAACAGCAGGACACGACAACTCTGCTCACTGAATAATATTTTGTGATCGAGATCAAGAAAGAGAAACGCATGGCTCGTTTAGAGGAACCGCATTTACGGGGAGTGATGAGGTGGGGAGTGATGAGGTGGGGAGCGAGCGTCACTACCGGTGACGTGCTGGTAGCGAGTGCGCCCCAGCATAGAGTGCATGGCGTGGCCCATCTCGTGGAAGAGGTTCTCCATGGAGCCCGGGGAGAGCAGCGTCGGGGCGCCGCCGCTGCCCTGCGCGAGGCTCGGCAGGCTCAGCATCAGCACCACCACGGGTAGTTGATAACCGCCCTCCTCTAGCTGGCGCCCCCCGCGGATCGTGAAGTGGCAGTCCTAGCACGACACACGGGACGACATGTGATGACACACACAGAGTTCTAAACAACGTTGCCGAGTGCAACACAAGGGCCCGAACCGTCAAGCGATCAGTAACAAACAGCACAATCGAGGTTTTTAATAGCTACAGATTACAAGATATTTGAAAAAGAGAAGATGATGGGAGGGAATTCCAAAGGAGAGTGGTATATGGGAAGTAGAAAGAGAAGCGTTCTGACCTGCAGTGTTGTGAGTGGGTCAGTGCGTGAGTGATTGGGCAAGTGTTTTGTTGTGGTTGAAACGAAACAGTCTGGTAGATCAAGTCATTAACACGGGTGAAGGAATCGAGTGAAATTCACGGGAACAGTAACCATGGAAGTACCAATAGAAGCGTAAAAAGGAGGCGACTGACCGCTGGTGAGTGCCTGGAGTGAATCTGTGAGCGCCGGATTATCAGTCAACCTGACTGCTTTATGACCATCATGCAGAATCAAATCAATTCTTGAGCATCTTTGGTATTCAGTGCAAACTCATGAAAATTGCGCACCTCAAGAATGGTGCTGCCCCCGTGGTCGCTCCGTGATACAGTGAGGGAAAAAAGTATTTGATCCCCTGCTGATTTTGTATGTTTGCCCACTCACAAAGAAATGATTAGTCTATAATTTTAATGGTAGGTTTATTTGAACAGTGAGAGACAGAATAACAACAACAAAATCCAGAAAAACGCATGTCAAAAATGTTATAAATTGATTTGCATTTTAATGAGGGAAATAAGTATTTGACCCCTCTGCAAAACATGACTTAGTACTTGGTGGCAAAACCCTTGTTGGCAATCACAGAGGTCAGACGTTTCTTGTAGTTGGCCACCAGGTTTGCACACATCTCAGGAGGGATTTTGTCCCACTCCTCTTTGCAGATCTTCTCCAAGTCATTAAGGTTTCGAGGCTGACGTTTGGCAACTCAAACCTTCAGCTCCCTCCACATTTTCTATGGGATTAAGGTCTGGAGACTGGCTAGGCCACTCCAGGACCTTAATGTGCTTTTTCTTGAGCCACTCCTTTGTTGCCTTGGCTGTGTGTTTTGGGTCATTGTCATGATGGAATACCCATCCACGACCCATTTTCAATGCCCTGGCTGAGGGAAGGAGGTTCTCACCCAAGATTTGACGGTACATGGCCCCGTCCATCGTCCCTTTGATGCGGTGAAGTTGTCCTGTCCCCTTAGCAGAAAAACACCCCCAAAGCATAATGTTTCCACCTCCATGTTTGACGGTGGGGATGGTGTTCTTGGGGTCATAGGCAGCATTTCTCCTCCTCCAAACACGGCGAGTTGAGTTGATGCCAAAGAGCTCCATTTTGGTCTCATCTGACCACAAAACTTTCACCCAGTTGTACTCTGAATCATTCAGATGTTCATTGGCAA
The DNA here is from genome assembly GCF_015708825.2 of Lethenteron reissneri. NCBI lineage: Eukaryota > Metazoa > Chordata > Hyperoartia > Petromyzontiformes > Petromyzontidae > Lethenteron > Lethenteron reissneri. The sequence continues at coordinate 11,567,540 of NC_083825.1, forward strand.
ACTTCAGACGGGCATGTATATGTGCTTTCTTGAGCAGGGGGACCTTGCGGGCGTTGCAGGATTTCAGTCCTTTACGGCGTAGTGTGTTACCAACTGTTTTCTTGGTGACTATGGTCTCAGCTGCCTTGAGATCATTGACAAGATCCTCCCGTGTAGTTCTGGGCTGATTCCTCACTGTTCTCATGATCATTGCAACTCCACGAGGTGAGATATTGCACGGAGCCCCAGGGAGATTGACAGTTCTTGTGTTTCTTCCATTTGCGAATAATCACACCAACTGTTGTCACCTTCTCACCAAGCTGCTTGGCGATGGTCTTGTAGCCTATTCCAGCCTTGTGTAGGTCTACAATCTTGTCCCTGACATCCTTGGAGAGCTCTTTGGTCTTGGCTATGGTGGAGAGTTTGGAATCTGATAGATTGATTGCTTCTGTGAACAGGTGTCTTTTATATAGGTAACAAGCTGAGATTAGGAGCACTCCCTTTAAGAGTGTGCTCCTAATCTCAGCTCGTTACCTGTATAAAAGACACCTGGGAGCCAGAAATCTTTCTGATTGATAGGGGGTCAAATACTTATTTCCCTCATTAAAATGCAAATCAATTTATAACATTTTTGACATGCGTTTTTCTGGATTTTGTTGTTGTTATTCTGTCTCTCACTGTTCAACTAAACCTACCATTAAAATTATAGACTGATCATTTCTTTGTCAGTGGGCAAAAATTCAAAATCAGCAGGGGATCAAATACTTTTTTCCCTCACTGTACATGGTTCAAACAAATTACTGGAGACACCGGTACTATATGACAGAAAAAGCAATTCATTGAATGCTGCTGCAAGAGGCCACATGTTTGGCGCAACGGTCCTTCGCAAACTACGTACGATGATTTTGATATTCATGCAATACTTAAAGTGCAAGACCACCCCGAAGACGGGCGCAGAGTTTTACTTGATCTGGAGTGGTTTTACAAAAAGGGGCCTTGTTGCAGTCTTCTGTGTCTTCAGACCGTGACGCCAACACAAAGTAGCCAGACAAATTGCTGTACACATACTGTCCATCACAATGCGGTGTGCACACTTACTCTGGGCATTTTGATTTGGGAAGTGAAGCGCATGAACAATCAATGGGTAGTAGCATCGGCAGTGAGGATGAAGCTTTGCATAAGGATAGAACAAATGGAATTTTGTGCATTCTGATGTCCATAACTTGGCCATTAAGCGTTATGAAACGAAACTATTTTTTTTACTTTACTAGTGTAATGAGATATTGACATCTTCCATAGGCCTTTGTGTCTCGAGAGACAATTCTTTTGCGCCTTACTAGGTCAGCTGTAGGTTTTGCAGCGCCTAGAATGACTGAGTAGGCCAATCCTTGAGTGGCAGCTCCAGAGGTATGTATTGCTTTTTCTTTACGTCGCTCCCTCTTGGTCTGCCAAGCAGTGTGTATTTTCTCCTAGCCTCTCCTTGAGGCCTGTTTTCACAGCCTGCTGCCAGCCGAGTCGGTCGCCGGCAGTTTTCTCCCAGTCATTTGGGTTGATGTCACAGCTCTTCATGTCCCGTTTACAGACATCTTTGAAGCGCAGGACTGGGCGACCAGTGACCCGTGTGCCTGATGCCAGCTCACCGTACAAGACATCCTTGGGTATTCTGCCATCCTGCATGCGGCGCACATGTCCAAGCCATCTCAGGCGCCTATGACTGAGTAGAGAGTACATGCTGGGAATGTTGGCCAAGTTGAGGACTGAGGTGTTTGGAATGCGATCTTGCCATCTGATACCGAGGATGCGCCGGAGAAATCGGAGGTGGAATGTGTTTAGTCGATGTTCTTGATGGGCGTATGTTGTCCAGGACTCAGACCCATAGAGGAGGGTGCTAAGGACGCAGGCCCGATACACCTGTACTTTGGTGTTGAGCGTTAGAGATTTGTTCTTCCACACTCTTTTGGTCAACCTGAACATAGCTGTGGACGCCTTCTCAATGCGCTTGTCAATCTCTGTGACAAGGGACAAACTGCAGGTGATGGCGGAACCCAAGTAGGTGAAGTCCTCAACGACTTCCAGGGTGTAGCTGCCAATGTTTATGGAAGGGGTCTTTTTCAGACTGATTGTCAGGCCAAAGTTGTTGCAGGCATTGGCAAGGTGGTCGATGAGTGTCTGCAGACCTTGTTTTGTGAGAGCTGTCAACGCGGCATAATCAGCGAATAGGGGTTCTCTGATGAGGACTTTGCAGACTTTGGTTTTGGATCTGAGACGGCCAAGATTGAAGAGTTTGCCATCAGATCTTGTATGGAGAAAGACTCCCTCTTCTGCTGTCCCAAAGGCATATTTGAGCATAAGTGAGAAAAAGATGCCAAACAGTGTTGGGGCAAGCACGCACCCCTGCTTTACACCGCTGAGTATGGGAAATTCCTCTGCGGTGGTGCCGCTGTGCTGTATTGTTTCTTTCATGTTGTCATGGAAAGAGGAGATGACTGCCAGCAGCTTCGGTGGGCAGCCAATCACTTTGAGGAGTTTGAAGAGACCTCCCCTACTGATGAGGTCAAAGGCTTTTGTAAGATCAATGAATGCCAAGTACAGGGGCATTCTCTGTTCTCGAACTTTCTCCTGTAGCTGACGCAAGGAGAAGAGCATGTCAATTGTGGACCTTCCTGCTCTGAAGCCACATTGAGCCTCAGGATACATCCTCTCAGCTAGTATCTGTAACCTGCTGAGGACCACACGGGCAAAGGTTTTCCCCACGATGCTCAGCAGGGAGATGCCATGGTAGTTATTGCAGTCCTCACGGTCACCCTTGTTTTTATATAGGGTGATGATGTTGGAGTCTCTCATGTCTTGAGGCATTGCTCCTTCTTCCCAGCACTGGCAGATAAGTTCATGGAGTTTTGTGAGGACGGCGGGTTTCGCACATTTCATTACCTCAGGTGTGATGCCGTCCTGTCCCGAGGACTTGCCGCTGGCTAGTGAGTTGATGGCGTTGTCAAGTTCCTTCAAGGTTGGAACATTGTCCAGTTCGTGTAACATTGGTAGGGGCTTTACAGCAGCAAGGGCAGCTTCTGACATACCGTTGTCTCGTGTGTAGAGCTCTGAGTAGTATTCTACCCACCTGGCCATTTGCTCTTGTTTATCAGTGATGATGGCCCCTGTGCTGGATTTAAGGGGGGCAGTCCTCCTGATGTTTGGACCAAAGGCTGTCTTGATGCCTTCATACATGGCATGGATATTACCAGTCTCAGAGACGAGTTGGATCCTACTGCTGAGGTTCAGCCAATAGTTGTTGGCGCAGCGTCTGGCGGTCATTTGAGCTGCACTGCGGGCAGCTTTCAGAGCCCTTAATGATCCTGTACTTGGGACTTGCTTGTACTTCAGGAGCACCATTCGCTTGGCTTGGAGATGGGTTCCAATATAGCCAGGTGTTCCTCAAACCAGTCTGTATTCCGCCTTGTCTGCTTACCGAAGGTATTGATGGCTGCATTGAAGATGCGTCTCTGATGTACGCCCACTTTGTCTCCACGCTTCATCTGGTGTGTCGTGTAGGGACTGCTCAAGGCTGTGTTGGAATGACTAAGTGAGCTCTGGGAGGGAGGTCTTGGCAGAGTTGATGCGTAGGTCGCGCTTTTGTTTGAGGCGGTGTATCTTTTTTGGGCGTAGTCTGACCTTGCTGGATAATAGCGAGTGATCGGTGTCACAAACTGCACTGTGGTAGCTGCGTGTGATGAGTACTGAGTTGAGGAGGGCTCATCAGGTGATGACGAGGTCCAGTTGGTGCCAATTAAGAGACCTTAGATGTCTCCATGATATTTTTTGGCATGGTTTGTGAGAAAGAATGAGTTTGTGATACAGATATCGTGGTATGAACAAAACTCCAGTAGGCTTTGGCCACTGGCATTCATCTTTCCAATGCCATGATAGCCAAGGGATGCGGGCCATGCATCGTGGTCAGCCCCGACCCTTGCATTGAAGTCTCCCAACAGAAATATGTGCTCAGAGCTGGGGATTTTGCGAACAATATTGTGAAGCTCTTCATAGATCTGGTCAAGAATCTCCGGAGGTAAGTAAAGTGTTGGGGCGTAGACACTCAGGATGTTTACATGGCCAGAAGCAGTGAGCAGTCTCATGAGCAGAATCCGCTCGGAGCCTGCAGTCGGTGGTTCTATCATGCCAAGGAGTGTGTTTTTGACGGTGAACCCAACACCGTGTTGCCTTAGTTCGTTCTGCTGTTTTCCTTGCCAGTAGAAAGTGTAGTCACTCTCTCGTAGAGAGCCACTGCCAGCAAGCCGGGTCTCCTGCAGTACTGAAATATCCACATGGGAGTCTCGCCAGCTCCCTGTCGATAACTGCAGTCTTGCAGATGTCCTCAATCTGCAATAGATCTTCGGAGAGTCCAGAACACATTGTATGTAAATTGCAGCTTGCAAAATGAAGGGCTGGAACCTTCTTTCGTTTTGTTTTGCTTTTGCCTGGTGCAGGTGTTGCAGCCCACTTGTCTGGTGATGAATCATAAGCTCCAAGCACCCATTGGAGCAGGTGAGCCATGGCGGGAAAGCACTTTATTGGCCGGGGGCTGCCCAGCTTGAGGTGGGCGATGGCAACCCGTGGCGCCCATTTTTTACGCCAATCTAAAATGAGCTTATAACCCGTGACTGCTGCCATCCGTGTTTTTTGGCCACAATTAGATGGCCGAGGAGTGTTCCCTCCCCATTTTTGCACCTCTTGTTGGTGCAAAGCCCGGGCAGGTTATTCTGGAAATCCTGGGTTGCCCATGTATCAGGATCCCCCCCTCGGCCTTGCTGGTGATGTCCAAAGGAGTGCGTAGCATGACGTTTGGTACCAGTTTGGCTGCACGTGCTGCCGGGAATGTGCCGCAGTGCGTCACAAAACCGCCTGAGGGGCCCCACTCCTGATTTTCTGTAGGGGTTTACTCCCTTAGCCATTGACTCTCCTGAGACACTCACAAGGCAATCAGAAAACCGCGTAACTTTGGGAGGGGCCCTTACCAGGTACTGACGGCCGGGCCAGCTGTGCCTGGGACTTGCGTAAGGCAGGGTCGTCACGCCCTGAGGTAGTTTATCACAAACTACCCACTACCACAACTACTGGTTGGGAAAGGGAAGCACAGGTACCAGGCACCACTATAAACATCCAATCCCCAAAGGGAGAGGTATCTGGGCCGGCCGAGAAACTCCAAGGACCGGCTAGAAAGTTCCACGAGAGGGCGTGGCCAGAGGCGGAGCCTAGCCACGCCTGCGGCAATATAAGCGGAGGAGGAATCTGGGTCGGTGTGGGGAGTCTTGGGTCCGGACTGAGTCGCTGCTCGCCGTCATCTCTCTCCGTCGTTCGGCCACGTGTCGGATCTCCTGCGGAGCTCCACCGCCCTCCCCGGCATGCCGCCAGCCAGCAGCGAGACCGGGAGCGGACAGGCGTAACCCGCCGTGTGATCAACCGTGTGTGTAGTCTGTAGAACGTAATAGCTAAGTGTGTACTTGAAGAGGAAGCCGATACCGTTGGCCTGTGCTGTGCCCGAATAAAGAAGAGTACCCTCTACACGACGTGTCGCGGAAGTCGCTCATTACACTAAGTAAGGCCCACTGAGCAATACAGCTATTTTTCAGAATCGACTTTGCCACAAATGATAGCTCAACAAAATGGCTCACCAGCCAAAATACTCTTGAAATGCACGTTTCTAAATGTGGAGGAAAAACCAGAGAACCGGAGAAAATTCTACGTGACCAAGGGGAGAACATGCAAACTCCAAATATACAGGTGTCGGGTTTGGGATTGAATCCACAACCTCCTGCATATCAGGCGAGGGAGTTAATATCTCGGCACCGCGGCACCCATGCTTTTAGTGGAGCGTAGGCATTCTGCTCACCGGGTAGCAATGTTTGCTTCTTTAGTACCTGCTGAGGCTTTCCTGGGCGGCTGAAGAAATCGCAGTAAATGTATCCCAGTAGCCCCTCCGTTTCATGCACGACTGCCTGTGCCAGGACCGAGATGAGCAAGTGATGAACACGAGTTATTACAGAAACACATGCTACTCATCCGTCACAGCAGTCCTGCTCCCAGACAAGTCCCTGTCATTCGCTTTCAGATATGGATATGTTTTCATTCCGTGGCTTTATACCACACATCACCATCGATTGATGCAACCAAGCAGAGCCATACATATGCACATTTAGAATTTTTAAGGTTCCATGTTCATTGTCTGAGATTCATCAAGACTGGCAGAAGAACAATAATAATCTGTGCATGTTTATGGAGCTTGCTTAAATGCCTTAGCACAGGGGTCGGCAACCTGCAGCTCTGGAGCTGCATGCGGCTCTATAAGGACTATATATCTATTAAGGACCGCCGTCTCCTATTCACATACATAATTTAAAAAAATGGCTCTTATTGTCATTTTAGTTCCCAACCCATGCCTTGGCAACTCAAAGCTCCTTGCACCATATCTTATCTCAACACATTCGAAGGGCACCCCCAGTGGCAGCTGTCTCTGTGTGGTACAAGGTAACTCAGCACCTGCCTGCAAGTGGGCACCAATCTGACATTGGGGTGGCAATGATTGCTGCCGTGCGTAACCCCAATTGAGTGATTTAGATGTGAGAAGTGCATCGTTTATTATTATAAATGCTGCCATTAGTAGCTACACAGGTGTAGAGGAGTAGAGGAGAGTGGTGGCGTCGTGTGCGCTGTCTGGTGCGGTGACATCACGGGACGTGGGGTCGCACGCGCTGGGCAGTGCACGTGACTTCACACCTCAGAGGGTATTTAAGGGAGACCCCGTGACGTAAGCGGGGTCACTGGAGGAACGGGGATAGTAGAAGGGGTGGAGAGGGAACCAGGGATAGTGATACGTGTTAATAAACCCTGGCGGAAGCCCCTAACTCACCTCCGTCTCCGAGTACGTCCGTCGGAACTACTCAACAACTGGTGTCAGTAGTTTACACCGTCGCCACAATGTCTAAAGTGGGCGCACGGCGTAAGAACCCACCGGCACATCACTTGGAGGGTGCCGAAGGCGGAGAGGAGGCTCCAGCAGTGACCCCGGAGCCCGGGACCCCGGTGACGGTCCCCATGGAGACGAGCGGGCCGGAGCGGGAGGAGTCGGCTGCGGGGAGTGCCAGCTCACCGCCGCCGCCAGAGACGGAGAGCGTCCCCGCAGCTCTGCTGCAGCAGGTCCTGCAGGCGGTGGGGCAGCTGACCGTCACGTTGGCCGAGGTGGAGGTGCGGACGCAGCCAACCGGCCCGTACTCGGGACGGGAGCAACCGTCAACCGCCATCGTTGAAACCGCCGCCGTTTTCCCAGCGACCGCTCCACCGGAAATGGCCGCCATGTTGGCTGCGAAGCAATCCGCGGCGGCCATGTTGGCTCGGGAGCCGTATGCGGCCGCTGCTACGGCTGCGACGCGGCGGCCGGCGGACATTGTTGCTGCGACGCCGCAAGTCGGCGCCATGGCTGCCATGGCAACCGCGACGCCGCGTCTCTCCACCGACGCGGCCGGGGTTTCTCGGCACGCTGCTCCTGCGGGACCAGCCGCCGGCGACGACGCGGCTCCACATCAAGCTGCGCCCGCCGGGGGGGCCCCGGGTAAGTACGCGCGTGCCGTCCTCGCCGGGCCGCCGGGGTGGCCAGCGGTGGCTGCCGCTGCCCCGTACATCGCCGTGCCGCTGGAATGGGCCGCGGGTGCTGCCGCGGCTCCACCTGTCGCCGCGGTCACGGGGCCGGCCACCGGCGATGCCGCGGCTCTGCACCTCGCCGTGCCTGCGTCCCTTGTCATGGATGCCGCCGCGGCTCCGTGTTATACCGCCGCGTCTTCGGCGTGGCCCGGGGAGGCCGCAACGCCGTGGTGCCTCGCCGTGTCGCGAGAGGTTGCCGCGGCTGCGGCCGCTGTCCCGTACCTCGCTGCGCCGGCGGGGTGGGCCGCGGGGGCCGCCGCGGCTCCGTGTTATACCGCCGCGTCTTCGGCGTGGCCCGGGGAGGCCGCAACGCCGTGGAGCCTCGCCTGCATCGCGAGAGATTGCCGCGGCTACGGCCGCTGTCCCGCACCTCGCTGCGCCGGCGGGGTGGGCCGCGGGGGCCGCTGCAGGCCCGAATTATACCGCCGCGTCTTCGGCGTGGCCCATGGAGGCTGCAATGCCGTGGTGCCTCGCCGCGTCGCGAGAGGTTGCCGCGGCTGCGGCCGCTGTCCCGCACCTCGCTGCGCCGGCAGGGTGGGCCGCGGGGGCCGCTGCAGGCCCGAATTATACCGCCGCGTCTTCAGTGTGGCCCGTTGAGGCTGCAACGCCATGGTCCCTCGCCACGTTGCGGGACGACGCCATGGCTTAGTACGCCGCCGCTGACAGGTGGGTCGCGAAAGCGCAGGCGCCTTCACACCTCGCTGCATCTACGGCGTGGCCCATGGGGGCCGCAACTCAGCCGCACTTAGCTGCGTCTACGGCGTGGCCCATGGGGGCCGCAACTCAGCCACACTTCGCTGCGCCTACGGTGTGGCCCATGGGGGCCGCAGCACCACCGCACCTTTCCGCGTCTTCGGCGTGGCCCGCGGGAGCCACAACGCTGCCACCGCCGCACCACGTCGCGTCCGCCGGGTGGCCCGCAGGTGCCACTTGGCTTCCACACCTCGCGGCGCCGCGCGGCCAATGGCAGTGCCGGTTACCCGACGTTGCGCCGTTTGTCGCGCAAGGGGGCGACTGGTCGGCCTTCCAGGACCTGTTCGACGTGGCATACATGTCGGTCGGCTGGTCCATGGAGGAGGCCTTGCCGGCGCTTCCGACCTGCTTGGACGAAAGGGCTCTGCAGGCCTTCAAGTCCATCCATCCGGCCAATCGGGCTACACTCCCGGTGGCCTATATCCAAATGGCCAACGTTTTTGAGCCGCCGTCCTGCGCGCAGCTAAAGTTCTCATTGCGGCGGCGGGAGGAGGGGGAATTGCCGCTGGCCTTCCGCTGCTCGCTCCTGGCCCTGGCGCAGGCTGCATACCCTGACCTGTACGGCAGGGCACTTGATTCTATGGCCTTGGGGAAGCTGCTTGACCTGGCAAGGGAGCTAGGAATTGCTCTGTCGATCAACAATGATCGGCAGATCACATCCTTGGCGGTCGCCGAAAACATTCAGGTGCACCTCTCCCTCCGCCAAAGGCCTCAGATGGCGGCGTGTGCGGGGGTCCCGGCACCGGACGGGGGGGCCACCTCTCAGGTGGTGGACACCCTCGCGGCCCTGGCGATGCCCGATCGTCGAGGAAGGGGGGCGGGTGGTTGCCGTCCGGAGCAGCGGGGGCGGCCGGGACCTTCCCGTCCGCAGGAGGCGAACACGGTGGCCTGCTTCCGCTGTGGTCAGCGGGGCCACATTGAGCGGGGCTGCCGGAATGCCCCAGGGGCCTTTGGAAAAGGGACTCCACCTTCTCCCAGACCCTCGTTGGCATCGGGTCCGGGGCCCCAGGCGAGTCGCGACGCATCATCTGCGCGGCCGCTCCCTTCACCTCATGCATCTAGCGGGGCTAGGGCCCATCGTCATGGGGTTGTCCTCGAAGGGTCGGGTGCACCATCGTCATCACCCCCACAATGGCCCAGACAGACCCGCCACTGGGATGCGCTTGCGCATAAGATGGTGGCGGCAGCTGCCGGCTCCTCAGCGGTGGCAGGATATGTGCAAGGGGTGCACGTTCGCCTCCTGGTGGATACGGGGGCGTCGGCCACCATTATTTCTGAGGCCATTTTTGGGCTGCTACCCCGCAGCGTGGGTGCGTTAAGGCCGGTTCGCGGGGCTTGTGTCGCCGCGAACGGCGGCAGTTTGGGCATCTTGGGCCACGTTGTAGCGTCGGTTCGGGTTGACGAGATTGAGTTGGCCGGGCCTATTTTGGTCTCCAGGACCTTGGCAGTGCCATGCCTCTTGGGGACCGACTTTTTGTCTAGGATGCCCATCCGAATTCTCGTTGACCAGGGCTGTGTAGAAATGCCGTCAGGGAGGCGGCTGCAATTCCTACAATCGCCTACCGTCCTGTCTCCCTTGGTCGCCGGTGTACGGGCCTTGAATAAAGCGCCGGTGACCGTACCACCGGCGTCACAAATTCTGATACCCCTTAGGTTGCGCAAACCGCTCGAAATGGGCTCCACGGAGACGGGTATCCTCCTGTCCCCGTCAAGCTACTTTTCAAGGACGAAGGGGTTGGTGGGCGCCTTGACAGCCGTGTCGGGGGGCCAGGACCTTTTTTTGCAGGTCCTCAATTCGGGACCCTTGCCGGTCGTAGTCCCGGCCGGCGCCGTCCTGGCACACGCGAACCCGGCTCCTCCACCCGAGAGCGCTGCCCCGGATGGAGGGGTCGTGGCGGGCGTGATGCGCACGGGGGACCCCGACGCATCATGGATCGCCACGTTGTGCGACGAGAATTCCTAGTTGTCCTCCGGGGAACGTCGGCAACTCCGCGACCTCATCGAGCGGTTCACCGATGTGTTCAGCCAAAGTAAGTTTGATCTGGGTCGCACTACTCTTTTGGACCACCACATAGACACGGGCGACGCGGCCCCTATTCGACTTAATTCCCACCGCTTTAGCCCAGCGGAAAAAGATCATGTCCGCTCGGCTGTCGACGAAATGTTGGCGGCGGACATCATCTCCCCATCTACTAGCCCTTTGGGGTGCCCTCATTGTGCTAGTCAAGAAACGGGACGGGAGTCTCCGGTTCTGCGTCGATTTCCGTAGATTGAACAAGATCTCGGTGGCTGATGCATATCCATTGCCTCGCATGGATGATTCCCTGGACGCCCTCTCGGGCGCGCGGTTCTTTATCGACTTTAGATTTGCTCTCCGGCTTCTGGCAATTGCCACTGGATGAGGCCTCTAGACCAAAGACAGCGTTCCGCACGCCCCAGGGGTTGTTCGAGTTCAATTGGCTTCCTATGGGTCTCCATTCGGCCCCGGCCACCTTCCAGCGTCTCATGGAGATGGTCATGTCGGGGCTGCAGTGGGAGTCTTGTCTAATCTACTTGGATGACGTTATTCTTTTTGGCTGTACGTTTGGCGAGCACTTGCAAAGCCTTGAGGCGGTGTTCGTCAAAGTGCGTGCTGCTGGCTTGAAATTCAAACCCCAGAAATGCCACTTACTACAACCATCGGTGAAGTATTTGGGACACAATGTTAGCACCTCAGGTGTCGCCACGGACCCGGATAAAACGGCTTGTGTCCGGACGTGGCCGACTCCCACATCTGTCGCGGAGGTGCGTAACTTCGTTGGCTTCGCATCGTACTATCGCCGGCTTGTCCGCGATTTTGCGACAATTGCGAAGCCATTGCACGCCCTTTCCGCCAAAGGCCAAAGGTTTCACTGGGGCGCGGAGAAGGAGCCGGCTTTTGCGGCGCTTCGCACGGCCTTGGCGGATGCGCCGCCCTTGGGGTACCCGGATTTTTCGAAACCCTTCCTGCTCGATACCGATGCCAGCGACACGGGAATTGGGGCTGTCCTGGCCCAGGTGGTCGACGGGGTTGAGAGGGTGGTAGCCTATGGCAATCGCGTTCTGTCCCTGACGGAACAGCGATATTGTGTGACCCGGAGGGAGCTTTTGGCCATAGTTTATTTTGTTCAGTTGTATAGACCATATTTGTACGGTAGGCTGTTTACGGTCTGAACCGACCACGCGGCCCTGAAATATTCGCTGAAGATTAATCAGCCCTCGGGTCAGCTGTCTCGCTGGCTCGAAGTGCTCCAGGATTACCCCTTTGATGTAATCCACAGGAAGGGGACACAGCATGGAAATGCGGACGGTTTATCCCGATTGCCGGCAGGCGGCGGGTGTGCTTGCGCCCTGGGCTCTAGCCGTTGCAAGGCCCCAGGGGACGCCGCAGCCCAGTTGGTCGCGTCGGCCGAGGCGGCCACCCCTCCAGGTGCGGCGGCGCACGCGGATTTCGGCCTTGGACTTCCCCGGGAGGTATGGTCCAGCTTGCAGATGGAGGATTCCTCTCTGCTGAAGCTACGGGGCCGTGTCGGACATAAGGCCCGGAGCTCAGCTTCGTCGGCTGCCCCGGCGATCGCCGTGCATGACGGACTCCTCATGCGTTGGGATGCCCAATTGGAACGCTATTGTGTGGTTGTGCCCACTAGCCTGCGTGGTAAATTAACCCGAGCCATTCACGAGAAGCTTATGCACCTTGGCTACCACAAGACCTTATTGACCCTTAAGCGGGACTATTACTGGCCGGATGTTGAGGGTGACGTGGCACTGATTTTGAAGGGTTGCCACGACTGCGCGCGGAGGAAGGCCCCAGTTGTCCGGGACCGGGCCCCGCTGCAGTCCATCCGGGTTTCTCGCGTTAATGAGCTCGTGGCGCTCGACATTTTGGGGCCATTCCCTGCATCCCAACGGGGCCACAAATACCTCTTGGTGGGCGTTGAGTATCTCACACGTTGGCCCATGGCATGGCCTTTGGTCGATCAGTCGGCCTCTTCTATCACCGAGGCCTTCGTCCAGGGGTACGTGTTTGACAAGGGCGCGCCGGAACAATTGTTGACTGACCAGGGGCGGAATTTCTCGTCTAGGTTGCTCAAGGAGGTGTGTGACCTCCTTGGCACCAAGAAAATCCGCACCTCGCCCTACCACCCCCAGTCAGACGGGATGGTAGAGCGCTTGAACCGCACCCTTACGTCCATGCTGTGCCACCAGGTGAACACGTCCCAGTCAGACTGGGACCTGTTCGTCCCGGGGGTCTTGGCGGCATATCGGTTGGCCCCTCATGTCTCCACGGGATTTTCGCCTTTTTGAAGGTCGCGCTTGACCGGCTGCGCGAGGCGCGACAGGCCGCTGCCGAGAATTCCGCAAGCCGGCAGGCGGCTAATGAGTGGCTGCCCAAACACCAGGCAGCTGGCCTCCCGTGGGTAGCGGGTCAGGTCCCCGTTGGCACATCGGCCAAATTGCATCGCCCTTGGCAGGGCCCCGTGGAGGTTGTGGAAGTCCGCCGGCCGCAATGCGTCCGGATTCGGTTCGGTCGCCGGCAGTGGATAGTGCACCCGTCCCGGCTCAAACGTTATGTTCCATCTACCCTGGGGGATCCACCCCCAATTCCGGAACGGCCGGCTGATGATGTATCCGGCGTGCCTGACCGGCCGGGTCTCGTTGACGGAGGTGACGTCCGACCTGTGTGTGTGCCCCCAGGCCCCTCTCGAGTGAGGCCGACAGAGACCCCCCGGTCACCGGAGGCCACGGCGGTGGGCCTGTTGCCCGCTGACGGGCCACCTGCACGGGTGGCGGACACCGCACGGGGGAGCGGGCCAGCAGCGCATACCCGCTCGAGGGGGATGCGGCTCCGGTGACGGCCCTGATGGCCGTTCAGCGGGCCCAGCCCCTGGCGCCCGTTCGGCGCTATCCGGCGGATGAGGCCTTCGGGCTCTATTTGTTTAGTTTTTTTGTTGTTATGGTTGTTGTTGCTGTTCTGCTTGAGGGGCCGTGCTGCCCTAAGGTTGAGTTTTCTAGCAGCCGGTTTTACCTTCAGGCACACGAACTCGTGATTATTCGGTCTTCGGTCCGGTGTGGGGCCCCGCTTGCGGGGTGATTGCAGCCGGGTCGGCTGTTTTTTTTCACGGGGGGGGGGGGGGGTGATGTAGAGGAGTAGAGGAGAGTGGTGGCGTCGTGTGCGCTGTCCGGTGCGGTGACATCATGGGACGTGGGGTCGCACGCGCTGGGCAGTGCACGTGACGTCACGCCTCAGAAGGTATTTAAGGGAGACCCCGTGACGTAAGCGGGGTCACTGGAGGAACGGGGATAGTAGAAGGGGTGAAGAGGGAACCAGGGATAGTGATACGTGTTAATAAACCCTGGCGGAAGCCCCTAACTCACCTCCGTCTCCGAGTACGTCCGTCGGAACTACTCAACACAGGTAAACAAATGCAATTTACACCTTGGAACCTTTCCACCGGATTCACAATGCACATTCAACACATACCAACGAGCCAGATTGAGACAACACACACACATTGTTACATCACAGCATCTCCCCATTCTGGTGAACACTAGGGGTCCCCGCTCGTTTCCACGCTTAACCCTCAGCTAGCGGCGGGAGCTCCACAAATGCATGGCGGGGCCAGTCTCTCTGCAGCACTGTTATTATTGTTGTTGTGCACGCACGGCTCCACTCACCAGCTTGCGCACATCCTCGCTCCACAGCTCCCCACTGTTGGGCTGCTCCGCGTAGAGAGACACACCAAAGAGCTGCGTGAAGAGCTGATTTAGACCCTCCATGCAGGCACCCAATGAGAAGAACGGGCTGTAGAGGCTCGGCTCGATGTTGTACCTGCGCCAGATGTGAACAGCGCCAATGAGAGTACATGTAGAGTCGTCACCGTAGTGTTACCGGCTCAATGGACAACTACTCACCACGCCGCACATATTTATTATTATTATGTGTGACTAGATATGGTGCCCACTGTGTAAATGTATAGTACTGTGTAAGTTGTGTTTGTACACACGCGTGTCGTAACGTGTTTGCAATGTATGCGTGAATCGCCAGGATGGACACCCTTGCAACCGAGACATTCTGTCTTGAGTGACGATCACCCGGGTTACTTATTTGAATAAATAAGGAAACGTACTCAGACATCACATCTCAAAGCAGTTAACTCATCTTATATCTGTAGTGAGTCCAACTGAGTCGCAGACGTTCTTTAGAAGCAACATATTTATTATACAAACACGTAATACACAAAGGGGTAACTGCCCCTCTACCAGATACAGCCTAGGGTGGTGATGACCCAGCTAACTACACTATACGGAGGAGTTACAGCTAAGAAGGGTCGGACCTTCACTCGGGTCCTGGCCACGTGTTGATGCCTTGTAGAGCTTCCAGCTTGTAGACATCGAGCTTCCAGCTTATAGAACGAAGCGACCCCGATCCCTCTCAGGGACCCACCTTATATCCTCCTAGGTCGGGGCTGGCTCCGCCCAGGCCACGCCCGTCTTCTCGACCGTTCTAGCTCCCTCTTGATCCCTCTCTCGAGAGCTCTCCCCAGACACATGATCCCCTAGCCAATAAAGTGCCATGGCCCGGGGCAACCCTGTCCCTGGGCTGACACTCTCCCGCTCCCCCTTGTGGGAGCCCACACTACACGCTATGCGTGGTGCCCGCGCTACCCCAGCGCTCACCAAGCCCCGCTAGGGCTGGTACTACACCCATCTACGTGGTGTACGCGATGACGGTGCATCGCACGCCGTGCTATAGTAAAGCTGGCATCACACAGCAACCCACCCAGTGCTGTCCGCGATGTAGGAACATCACACGCCATGACCCTCCCGGGCTGGCACCATACAGTGACATCCCCGATGTCACTACATCACCCCCCCCCCCCCCCCCCTTCGTAGCATCCGGCCGTCCCGGCTGTCAACTCCCCCTCCAAACGAACAAATTATTGAAAAGCAAAAAAAAAAACAGTGTGCCTCAAATATAACAATAACAGCAATACATTACACTATGCACAAATGTACAAAACCCACAGGGAGAAGGGTGTTTCCCAGCGAACCCATAACAAGACAACAACAACAAAAACGCGTGAACCACGGGATCCCCTCCTCCACCACACCTCCCACCTTCACCGTATAATGACTCTCGTGAGCTCAATGATGGCCAGGATCAGCCAATGACCGTCACGACTCAACGAGCGCGACAAGCAACTGACAGCGTGGGAGCGTGTGTGCAAGGGGATCACGAAAAATGAGTCTTTGAGCGAGTCCGTGATGCCGGGCCCCCAGGGGAGGTGGGCTCGCTCACCCTGGAGGTCCCGGGGGGAATGTGCAATTGTTCCGCCGAACCCGGCTCACACACGAAGAGCAGTAGGCTGGGCCGACGGGTCCTCCGTGCCCGAAACTCGCGGAGCCGCCACGAAAGTCAATCCGCGACTGACCTTGTTGGAAGGTCCCAAAACAATCCCGTTCTCCGTAGCCGCAAAATCGACCGGCTTCCTCAAGCGGAGGGGGACTAACATCTGTGCGCCGGGAGGGATTCTCACCGTTCGGCGCGCGAGTGCCTGCACCGTAGCGTTGGCCGTACACAAACGGGTGGGGGAAGGCAAAAATGGCATACAACGGCCGGAAGGCAATTCCAAACAGCCACGGTCAATGCGGATTTTCAGAGGCATCCTACCAAGAAAATCAGTTCCAAGTAAACATGGAACAGCCAGGGATGTGGAGACAAGAATATGTCCCAACAATTTAACATCAGCGATGCGTACCTCGGTCGTTATCTGACCGATAATACCCAATGAGCCGCCTTTAGTGGCGAAACACGGTGCATCAACAGGGTCTAGAACCCGAGATGATAGTTGCCGATGCACCCGTGTCGACTAGCATCCTTATTTCCACACCCTCGATAAACCCAAGCACGGCAGATGAACCCGCGGCTGCAGCTACCACCCGATGGCCCAGCTCCGACCACTGATCCGGTCGGAGCTGGCGAACCTTACGATCACACGTAGGACTCCCCCATACCGAAGCGAGACCAGGACGCGAACCAAAACGCCTAGATGGGTGAGGTGAGGCCAGGGGTCGAGTGTAGAGTGCGTCGCGGCTCCCCTTAGGCTGTAGGGAAGTGTAGGATGGCGGCGATGCTGGGAGGTGCCGTCATTGTACGCGGCAGCCCAATGACACGTGCTCCGGCAGGCCGCAATTGTAGCAGGTGACACGGCCGCCTCCGGAACGAGACGACAACCTTGGCCGCCGCTGCTTGTCCGTCCGTCGCGCCCCATCATCACGCCGGTCGCCTCCACCCCGAGTCGACGTGCATGCCGAAAGGGGCTCCTCTCCATCAGGTGGCCCCGGCTCCGTGTGGGACATGGCACAAGTCACCAGCACCCTGTCCCGTTGTAGAAGTTGCTGGGCTTGAATGCACTTAACGACCTTGAGAGACGAGACGTCATCATCTTCGGCTGGAAGAATGGTGTGGAGGGATTTCACCAAGGCAAGCAGTCTCGCGAGGACCAACGCGTCGATCCCATCATGGTCCATTATGGGGAAGGCGGCTTTCGCCAGCGCCAAAAGTGCACTATGACTCGGTCTCCCCGTTCCGCCGCCTGGAGAATGTGGTGCGTGTTCGCCGGAGGCTCGTAGATGGACGCCATCTGGTCAAAAGCCTGCGTGAGGGTGGACCTCTCCAGCGGCGGGATGGCGAGGAACGCCGCAAGGGCATCGTCGTCGATGGCGGCAGGCAACGCCCGCAGCGCCTCCGCCTCCGTCCATCCCGTCAAGTCGGCGTTCGTGAGGAACCGTCACCTGAAGGCCACCCAGTCGCCACTGGTAGCCGACGGCGCGTCTTCAATTTTGGCGGGCTGTGCGCTCTGCGCCGGCGACAAAATGGCGGCCAAAAGTGTGGGCTACGCCACCGAGTTTCCCGCCTGCTGCAGAATGGCGACGGAGTCGTCGTCCCTGAGCGGCATCGCCACTCCCTTCTTCACCGGCAAGACCGTGGGACTGATCTCCGTGAGGAGCAAAGCCGCAGCGTGGAGCTCCGCGAGGCGACCGTTCGCCTCTCGGAGGGTCGCCTCTGCCGACGGCGAAGCATCGAGCGCTCGGACAGTGCTCTGCTGGCAGCATCTCCCCCGCATCTTCTGAAGCTTTAGGCGGCACGAGGTCTTCATCCTTGCTGTCCTGACGTCCTGGTACATGGTCTGCGACATTTAGACATAGTCTACTGCTAGCTGTATAGACTAGCGTGTTGGCCACTTCCAACACCATTTGTAGTGAGTCCAACTGAGTCGCAGACGTTGTTCTTTAGAGGCAACACATTTGTTATACCAACACGTCATACACAAAGGGGTAACTGCCCCTCTACCAGATACAGCCTAGGGTGGTAACCACCCAGCTAACTACACTATATGGAGGAGTTACAGCTACGAAAGGTCGGACCCTCAATCGGGTCTCGGCCACGTATTGATGCCTTGTAGAGCTTCCAGCTTGGAGAACGAAGCGACCCCGGTCCCTCTCAGGGACCCACCTGATATCCTCCCGGGTCGGGGCTGGCGTTCTCGCTCCCTCTCGAGAGCTCACCCCGGACATGTAATCACCCCCTAGCCCCCCCACCTGGGGCCCTCTCTCCGGATCACGTGTCTACGGGGTCAACTAGAGTGCCATGGCCCGGCACAACTCTGTCTCTGGGCTGACACTCTCCCGCTCCCCCTTGTGGGAGCCCGCATTACACGCTATACGTGGTGCCCACACTATCCCAGCGCTCACCAAGCCCTGATAGGGCTGGTACTACACACATCTACGGGGTGTACGTGATGACGGTGCATCGCACGCCGTGCTATAGTAAAGCCGGCATCAACCCACCCAGTGCTGTCCGCGACATAGGAACATCGCACGCCACGACCCTCCCGGGCTGACACCATACAGTGACATCCCTGATGTCACTACATATCTTATATATTTATATAGGCCAGTCCCCGACTTACGAACGGGTTCTGTTCCTGAGAACAATTCGTAAGTCAAATGGTTCGTAAGTAGGAACCCAATGAAGCTGATTGTAATTACCAGCGAAACGTCGTACTCAAATTTTTTAATGCTGTTCATTCTCTCTTCAACACACCGGTGGGCTAAAGAAGTGAATTATTTTGTCCTTTGAAAAACGTAACACATTTTTTACTGTTTGGCCGTGACGGGTGGTGGAGGGTTACGACACATTTATAAATAACGCGATCTGACCCAAAAACCTATATTATGAATATTGGTCGCGAACCTACGTGCTAAAAGGAACACAATAATGCACTGTATTTAAATGCACATATGATTAGTGTTATAAAATGTGTTATGGTTCAACAAATATGGGAAGCATTAAACTCATAAGAAGAATACTGTACATTTGCATGTAATACCGTAAATAGTTTCACGGTTCGGTTCGCAAGCGCAAGTTCATGTTCGTAAGTCAGACGGTTAAAAAATATATATCTTATGGAAGCTCATTCGTAAGTGTGCATGTGAACACCAGGACAAAAAGGCCTTGTAGCCCACAGAGGCCTCCTACCCCACCCTACTGTAGGTGATGGGTAAACGCGTGTTTGTGCGGACAATTTCATCAACACTTCTCTAAGCTTTTCAATTTCCGGTCACTGCATTTTGGTTCCAGTATTAACAAAATATAATTCAAAGGTGTAATTAGCTCGCGTGGAAACTCTACCTCTCTGCTCTTAAGACACCGCTGTAGTATGGGTGATCCCACGGCATTAATTCCTAAAAGAAAGGAAAGATTTTGTCAAAAGGATCTCCAAACAACCTCGATTTACATCACACAACTTCACATCTCAACTCAGTTTTTGACGTGTGGACGGAAAGTGTACGACAGCATCCAAGAGAGAATATCGGTGATGAAAACACCGGTGCATGTGAATGGCACAGGGAGGTATTTAAATCACATTCAGTCTTGTTGCAAGAGAGACCTAGTTACAAGTGACAAGTGTGCATTCTGATGTTGTCTACATTTTAAAATGAAAAGGAGTGTGTTCACAAGGTTGCAACTTTTTGTACCACAATCACAAGTCCGTAACCGAGCAGCAGGACTCTTCAAGTATATGTTGTCGATATTGAAAAATACAACGATGTTTTACGTGATCAGATCACTGGGACGCGCAGATCTTATACGAATTGAGAAAAGCCGCCTGACCTCGGGTGTGTCTTACTTTCAAGGACCCCACTCTCCACTTACGCAGTCCAATATCTCTCATCCACCCTGCCCTACAACTCCATCAGCTCTCCCTCTCTCCAGCACGTCCTCCCTTTCTGAACGTGTTGTGCCCCCCCCCCGACACCCACCCAATGGGTTATATGTCCGTCCCTCTCTCCGCAGGCATCTGCCATTCCTTATACTTTCCAATACCAGTGATATCCTTAGCCAGTCAATAAATGTTTGGCTCTTGGTCTTAAGGCTTTGATTTTATCCTCTACTCCACTACCCTGTAAACAAAGGTTGAATGCCAAGATCCCTGACCTAAACTAATGCTGAAAAACCCTTTACAATCCTGAGCAACATGTCTCCAAGGCTTACAGCAGCATAATGGCCTAGAATCCAGCATTCAACCCAGCTACCAGGGTAGAGGAATAGAGAATGAAGGCAATTCTAGCTGTTTTTATTACCGGCAAAACGTCACAGTACTTGAATTGTAAATATTGTCGGTTTACCCTCCAACACACTGGTGTGCTGAACTAGTGACTAATTGGCATGTTTTGCTTATGTCACAAACTTCACTAATTGGCTGTGTCGGGTGGTGGTGGGTTTAAGAACACATTTTATTTACGCGATCTAACCCAAAAAAAAAAGATTTTGGCCCACAACTGTTCAGTGTTTCTCTACTTGAGAATAAGTGTCAGAAATATGTAACAAAACTATAGTCTTGGTTCTTTCGGTAAAGTCACGTAGAAGGGAAATACAATTTTATTGTTTTATATTTATATTATTGTATTACTTCCCTTCTACGTGACTTTACCGAAAGAACCAAGAATATAAATCCCTGCAGTCACGAAAGCTTTAAATCAAAATGTAACAAAACTGTTTATTATAAAGTGGTGTCAGTCCACTGCTGGATGAAGGCCTCCCTGTGCCATGTCGGTCACAGGATTTTTTTTACCGTACTTCACCACGCTGGTCAGTGTGAGTTGATGAAGGCAGGGGAGGGGGGGATTTAACTTGGGCCATCGCCGGGTTCACAGCACTGCTCCAGCCCCTTCGCAGCACGTCCAATGAGCACGAGAGCACACGGATGTGCAAGAGATTATTCATATCTTTGATAAATGGGGGATCGTGTACCCTTCTCACAAACCCCGCCAGGCTCCTATGCGGGCATCGCAACAGAACCAAACGTTTGATTGAGCTCAAGGCTTCACCGGCAGCTCGAGCCGCGATCGTGGTGCATTGTGGCGCGACGCAAGGTGAGACGTGGGTGCCCCGAACAACTTACGCCGCTGCCCGGGTGTAGTTTCGCTTGCGTGCCCCTCATCATTTCGTAATCGTTCCGCGTTCTGAGAGCGAAAGTTGGAGCGACGTCAGGACGTGTAGAGCGATGTTCATGTAACGATGACACTTTATACGTTTAACAGGAATGTCGAACAAAAATTCAAATCCATTTGCAACACAGCATTTTCTGTGATAAAACTGTGCACTGTAAACACTGCCCCACAGATTATAAGGGACAATACGCTCACTATCCCAATGCCTTTGTTATTAATCCTCCATCATCGCCATCGCCGTCGAATTGTAACAATGAAGTTGGAACTCACTTGTCTTGAAGTCGCGTGGACAGCTTCCCCAGAAAGTCGGTCACATTTTCTGAAGGACACAAGGAAATGGCCATTTGTAAGAGAGATACCCTGAGGCAATTGATGTCTGACAACACCGAGCGATGCAATTACAGCAACCAAAACAAGCTGGAGGAAAATCAAAACACGGCCACTCAATCGTAATTGCTCAGAAGTAAAACTGCAATGTTTTCAGTGGAAAAGGGGTGGACTTTCAATGTGATTTGATGTTCAGTTTTGCCGAGAGTAAACGAGTGAAATTAGTTTAATGGATAACAACATAAAGATACAGGGCATGTATTAGAAGTGTTACAATTGACGAGTGTAGCTGTTGTTAGGTTTTTATTTTCCTCTCGGTGAGAAAAGACAAAGTGTTGTCGTCATGTCCGCTCACCTAGTGCGCACAATACAAAAGCGAGAAACCGAGGTTCTTATCAGGTACTCTCAGCATTTTCTCTGGATGGGCTCAATCAGTGACGGAGTGGCCAAAATGGCCGCATGAACATATGCAGCAGAGATTCGGCTCACCAGGAACGCCACCATTAATGAGCTTAGTGCTATTTTTGTCTTGACAACACTGAAGGGATTTGTAAACTTAGTGCAGACACTAGGATTTATTTTGTGCTTATGTATCGCACCATACGTAGAGAACCGTGCTAATCAGAGATGATTATATTAGATGGATGGACAACTGCCCAAAGTTGTGATACATTTGGATCATTGTAAATAAGATTGGGGAGACCTTCATCCAGCAGTGACTAGATCATACCTGATGATGATGAATTGGGACTTGCTATTTGATGTGGTGATCATGATGCTTATTTTTTATATATTTGCTTCGTCTTTCATTAACATTGCATCTCAGTATCGCTGAGGAACTCTATATGTTAAGATATTTTCAGCCAATTTATGTATGTGGGATAAAAATGTAGCACCTGGAAAAAAAACCCATGCATGTATGGGGCAATACTCTCTCCTATACAGAATAGATTATATTAGTCCACACTTTGCTGTACTGCCTTCTCCTGGCCCTCGCTGCTGCTCCCTCCACGGTGCTGGATTACAGGCAGCCACGTGCAGCAGAGCGTATAGCTGATTTAACACAATCTCTAGTACACCCAAACGCACTGTTTGCATTGTGGGTTTTGGCACTGGCTTTTAGGCAGAGACGGTAATCACAAAACGGCGACGAGTTCAATCGCAACCGCTTCTGCCGTGGCCCGCTGCGTATTTACAAAGGGACGAGTCAGCGCTGAGTGGTGGAGGGGGTGGCGGAAGTCACCGGGCGTGCGCGCCATGGTGCCCCGCAGGGCCCGGTGAGCGTAGCTCTCGTATCCCACCAGCCGGGCCATGCGGTGTCGGCATGAGAGCAGCGCGTCCAGCCTCGCCAGCTGCGCCTCGTTGGGATACAAGAAGATCCGGTATGCGGCCTCTCGCACCTGTGGTGGTGACACACGTCACTCCCTCTTAAAGTATTACGAAAAAATTACAATGACCGTCATCACAAAAACACACATTGATGGGAAAAAAAGTCCAAACACAGAGTAAAATGCACTACATTTAGGCTGCAAGGGACCAAAGAAAATGTTTTTTCATGGTCCATGAACCCATAACGGTATTCAGTATTACTGAATACCATTACCAATGGCAAAAAACCCTTTTATAATACCAGGTTTCTCTCACGTTTGGTCGGCCTGAAAATCTAAAGGTTCCCCATGATCTGCGTTAAATTATGGACAAAATCAAACAATACCACTGCCACGTATTCTGCTATATGCTTGTGGTTCTCAAATGTCAGTGATACACCCTGGGTATAGCTTGGGTATGCAATGTCAAGCGAGTAATTTTTTTTACGTTTCATTTACATGTGGGTGCATTTTGAAGAGGCTGCTAAATTATTTCAGATTTACTGTGCTGCTAATAATTTAAGATTTACCAAAAGGTTACACAATCGACAAAAGGTCACGTTCGACTAAAGGCATACCAGGTGATCTGGAGAGTCGGAGTACAAGCCGTTGATGTAAACATAGTTCCCCTGAAGCGAGAAGCACCGATGCAGGTGGGGCGGCAGCGCACGCATGTCCACGCGGTTCGGCGTGTGGGTCCCCGTCAGGAATTCGCTGTTTAAATCCAGGAGGTCGACGTGAAGTCCAACCACCTCTTGGCGCTGCAGGAGAGAGGAATGCAAGACAACGCATTTAGATTCGTTTTAAGCAATGTGTGAAAGAAATCCATCCTATAAAGCCTTTGTGATTAGAATAACATTAAATGCAATCTATAACGTGCACGTATTTTGTGAATTGGATGCAATGTTCGATCAAGAATGCAAAGGCGTGAAGCCAGAGTTCAAAGTCCTTCATATGCCAGCCTGAACAGGTGAGAGCCTTGAGCTTCTGCTTGAATTTCGCTGCGTTTTTGCAGTGCAAGAGAGTTGGTGCCGCTACGGGCACATTGCCGCTCATCCAATAATAGCAATCACAGAAACTACTGCATGAAGGTCTCCCCACACCGTGTTGGTTTATGTAGGGGTTGTGTGTGACTATACTTCACCACTCTGGTCAGCGCAGGCTAGCTGTATTGCAGTTAGATCAGTCATTAAAGGCTCGCCTCTAGCTACGCTAATCATTGTATGTGAGATGCCGACATTCTCTACCCTTTGGGCTATGCTACTCCATGTATATGTAGTGAGTCCAAATGAGTCGTAGACGTTCTTAGAGGCAACACATTTATTATACCAACACGTAATACACAAAGGGGTAACTGCCCCTTTACCAGATACAGCCTAGGGTGGTGACCACCCAACTAACTACATTATACGGCGGAGTTACAGCTACACAGGGTCGGACCCTCACTCGGGTCCCGGCCACGTGTTGATGCCTTGTAGAGCTTCCAGTTTGTAGACGTCGAGCTTCCAGCTTGTAGAACGAAGCGACCCCGGTCCCTCTCAGGGTCCCACCTTATATCCTCCCGGGTCGGGGCTGGCTCCGCCCAGGCCCCGCCCGTCTTCTCGAGCGTTCTAGCTCCCTCTTGATCCCTTTCAAGAGCTCTCCCTGGACACGTGATCACCCCCTAGCCCCCTCACCTGGGGCCCTCTCTGTGAACACTCCGGATCACGTGTCTACGGGGTCAACCAGAGCGCCATGGCCCGGGGCAACCCTGTCCCTGGGCTGACACTCTCCCGCTCCCCCTTGTGGGAGGCCGCACTACACGCTATGCGTGGTGCTCGCGCTATCCAAGCGCTCACCAAGCTCCGCTAGGGCTAGTACTACACCCATCTATAAGGTGTACGCGATGACGGTGCATCGCACGCTGTGCTATAGTAAAGCCGGCATCACACAGCAACCCACCCAGTGCTGTCCGCAACGTAGGAACATTGCACGCCACGACCCTCCCGGGCCGGCAGCATACAGTGACATCCCCGATATCATGGCATATAAAACCATCCGCCAACACTAAAATACTAGACTGAAGCCACTCACCTTTTCTTTATCGAGGTGGATTCCACTGATTTCAAAGTCAAAAAGGAAGAGCTCTGCCACTCTTCTGTAAAAGGAAGGCAGACATAAATTTTATTCCATCTGTGAATGTTAGCCACTCTATGCAAATTACATAAAAGGGGGTAGCTACTTCCTCCACCGTTTAAGGCTCCACCATGAACATAGGGGGTCAGCACTCCCCACCCCCGCACCAAAGTGTTGTTTGGACATAGAGGTTTGCCCTTCTCCGAGACCTCATGGAAATACTCAGCAAACCTGTGGACCTGAGCCCGGGGGGTGACCGATTGGATGGACATTCTTCCCCTTCAAGATGGTGGTGCATTCCTAAAGGTGCGAAGACGAATATCGAAATGATGCAAAACTATTTACAGGGTAGATGGAGGTGAAAGGCTGAGGCCACAAATACGAGAAAGGACGGATGCTGTCAGCGACATAAGTGTGGATTGAGGCCACGCAAATCAACTAGTGGTATTAATAAAATGATGATGTATTTGGGAAACGGAAGATGTAAATCAGGGTATTACTGTAATAGTAAGCTTTTCAGTTGAGATATTCCTGAAACTCAAAAATAATTTTAGTTGACAATCACACAAACTCATTGGTGCTGGCCAAACATTCCAATCCAGGGCCCTGTCTTTGGACTCTGTGCGGCTATCCTGGGTAAATAAGTAACGTGTTAATTCAGCATTATATTCAACATATTTTTTGTGAAATGTTTTTTACTATTTCATATGGAACTTTAACGTAAGAGAAATGACGAGTGTACGACAAGAAATGGAATGAGACAAGGTAAAGGAGATGGGAAAGACATTAAAATCACACCGGTAGTGTTGGGAGAGGTGAGAGCTAAGACATGGGCAGACAAAGATGCCAGAGAGATTGAGGTAGAGGTACAGAAGGAAGAGGAAAGCAGAGATGTGAAAACAGGAGCACCGATGTCTGCATTGCAACAAAGAAAGCTTTGTTATGTATCACTACAGAAGTGAAGGATGACCATTTATGTGTAAACCCCGATGACAAGCTTAATTTTAACCTTGCCTTGTTTCATGATCCAAGGAATTTGTAATATTCTTATCATCCAGAACGTTTCGGAGTGACTTGTAAAGATCCACATTCGTGTTCAGCCTACAAATATCGTGTTAAACAACCGTGAAAAGCAACAGGGTGTTAATATTAATACTTTACAATATTCATATACGAGTGACCGTAAGTCAGTTTATATTAACCTTGTTATATTTTAGGTTTACATACTAAATAAACGTTCACAAGTGTAACTATCAATGACAACATATTGAGTGTAGCCTCATACACAATGCTCTCACCAATATAAGAATAGGTTTTCCCCTTTCTGGCAATAAAACAGGTATTAAGATGTTAAAACACCAAACTGAAACTTTTGCAAGGAATCATGTCTGTATTAACCACAGTATATGCATTGCCTTTGAAACAGTGTTAGACCAGAGGATGCCAAAAGGCGAACAGTACAAAGACAATGCACTATCAGGACATTGAGAGCTCGGGGTGAACAGCTACATCATGGGACCTTCATGGGACCTCCTTTGCCAGTATCAAAATATAATATTCTTCATGTGACTTCCTTTTGCCAGTATCAACATATAAGAATATTTTTATATTTAAAAATATTATATTTTGATACTGGCAAAGGAGGTCCCATGATGCTCTCACCAATGTTTGACACTCGGCATGTATGTTCATGCCAGGCAAGCATGGAAATGGCTGCATGCACAAATGTTAAGGGAGCATTAACACTCTACGAAGCCACATGGCTCAGCACTAGAGTGAACAGCTCGCAATCAGACGGTTGCTAGTTCAAATCATAGCTGAGACTTGACTCGCCCCATCAACCCTTTGGGGTCGATAAAATAACTACTACTTTGTGGGGAAGTCCACAGGAGTTTTCCTATGCCAAGACTTGCCCCTGGCATAAGGAAGAGGAATTTCCACCACTGGCATAGGGCTGTAATCAGAAGATGAAAGCACCAATGCCTCAATGCTCATTTGAGGACATTACATTGGCTTGACTTTTACGTGAATCAACACATGTCATGTCTTAATCCCAAGCATCGTAACGTGGAGAGAACATCGCTCACTTCTCCACCACAGTGCCTATGATCATGCAGGCCTCGTCCGCCGCGTCTCGGTACTCAGCGCTGGGATGAGCGACACGAACAAAATCGGCCTGAAAAAGGATTACACAAGGTGAATGTTTAGTCAATGTTTGCATGGACAGAGGTGGCCCATTGTAACTTTGAGGATGATAAAGTGGAAAGTAACAGTGCTTGTGCAATGGAAAGACTTAAGAAACAGAATGCATTGTGTTGGGTAATTAACACAATCACGTGAAAACCAGCCAGGTGGCTCAGCGGCAGAGCGAGCGACTCGCAACAAGAATGTTGCAAGTTAAAATCCTGGTTAGGGGTTGATTCGGCCCATCATCCTCTCCAGGGTCAATAAATTGGGTAACCACTTTGTTGGGATTAACTCACACCTACCATATGCATGATACATGTCCACCATTGGCTCAGGGCTGTAAAACAGATGAGCGCCGCCTCAATGCTCATTTGAGCGCACATCGACTTGTGAATTCCTCTCACCAGATCAGCGACTTGGCAGAGGCTGTCGGAGAGCTTGTCAAAGATTTGCACAACGCGAGGACCTGGCGGGGCACGGCATGCATCCTCCACCAGTCGCTCGGTGGCCGCCAGTGCTTCCCGCTGGGCAATGCGGAACCCGGAAGGAGAGCTCAGCTCGGGAACCCCAAAGAGACCCTCACACATAGGAACACGCCACACAACGTATCACGTTATGCTTCATCACTAAAAAAAAATGACATTTTATTTTACCAAGTAAGGCCCACTGAGCTATACAGCTCTTTTTCCAGAAGTGACCCGGCCACAAATGATAGCTTAACGAAGTGGCTTATGTTAAAATGTATTGCAGACAAATACGAGACTCACATTTATAACATAACATGGTGAGAGCTGGGTTAGCTTTAACAACACACAGACACAGAGCTTTAGTAATTAACCGCCTCAACTTTGATCACTTAGAACAGGGGTCGGCAACCTACGGCTCCGGAGCCGCATGCGGCTCTTTACGGGCTGCTTCTTGACGATGAGTACGTATGCATTGCGGCTCTTGAAATACTGAATTTTGTACCGAATTGGAAAGAAATGGCGCTTCTTGTTATTTTGGTTGCCGACCCCTGACTTAGAATAATAACGTGACTGTAGTCCTCTACTTACGATGGAGATGCGTTACGACGACCTAGCCTACACCCAGGAGTCGTAAAGAATGATGATAATTGAGCAAAACAGAGAAATTTCACAGTACCGTACTGTATAAACTATATACTATATGTATTTATTAATTACAATACTGTATTGCACAATAAAATGTAAAGTAAAATAACAAGGTAAATTCTTAGCCTACCTATATGAACAGCAATTTAATAGAACGTTTTTTTAGGAAACAATCCTATCTGCTATAAAAAACTTTTAACATGCATTGAACGCTAAGGGGGGGGGGTCACTACTAGTGGGGGGGTCACCGCTAGTGGGGGGGGGGTCACTACTAGTGGGGGGGGGGGTCACCGCTAGGGGGGGGGTCACTACTAGTGGGGGGGGCACCGCTATGGGGGGGGGGTCACTACTAGTGGGGGGGTCACCCCTAGTGGGGGGGGTCACTACTAGTGGGGGGGGAGGTCACCGCTAGGGGGGTTGGTCACCACCAGCACCACGGGATCACGGGGTGAGGGCTTTGGGTACCTGGGTCGCTGCTCCCGGCTTCTCCGCGCTCCGCTGCTGCCGCGCGTTGAACGCGGCGCCCACGGGCGACCACGTGGAGACGGCGCGGGCCGCACGCGGGCCCAGCGCGGCCCTGGGCAGTAGCAACAGCGGCAACATCGCAGCTCCCCGCCCCGCCTGTCCCTTTCTACGCGCCCCTTGCCCTCTCCACCTGCCGAGACTCTTAGGGCTCTCCCCGCCTCCTCGCGTCGCTGTCCCCTCGTCTCCCTTGGCTAACACAGCGGCACCATCGCAGCTCCCTCTTCGCGTCTCTCAACAGACTCTCGGCCGCAGCAGCAGCGTCTTCCCTCGCGAGTCCCAACTATCTTACACGACACAGCTCAAGCTACGCTGACAAAGACCCCACTGTGGGCGGCCTGTGCTGTTAGCGAGCACCTATTAGAGCCGTGCCGACAACGCACTCCGCCTCTAAACCACGACTCCCTTCCCCTCTGTCTCCAGCAGCTCGCACTGTACTCAGGGCGAGTGAGATTATTCAGAGTTCAGGGCAAGTGGGGTAGTTCAGAGTTCAGGGCAAGTGGGGTAGTTCAGAGTTCAGGGCGAGTGGGGTAATTCAGAGTTCAGGGCAAATGGGGTAGTTCAGAGTTCAGGGCAAGTGGGGTAATTCAGAGTTCAGGGCAAGTGGGATAATTCAGAGTTCAGGGCGAGTGGGGTAATTCAGAGTTCAGGGCAAATGGGGTAGTTCAGAGTTCAGGGCAGGTGGGGTAATTCAGAGTTCAGGGCGAGTGGGGTAGTTCAGAGTTCAGGGCAAGTGGGGTAGTTCAGAGTTCAGGGCGAGTGGGGTAGTTCAGAGTTCAGGGCAAGTGGGGTAATTCAGAGTTCAGGGCGAGTGGGGTAGTTCAGAGTTCAGGGCAAGTGGGGTAATTCAGAGTTCAGGGCGAGTGGGGTAGTTCAGAGTTCAGGGCAAGTGGGGTAATTCAGAGTTCAGGGCGAGTGGGGTAGTTCAGAGTTCAGGGCAAGTGGGGTAATTCAGAGTTCAGGGCAAGTGGGGTAGTTCAGAGTTCAGGGCAGGTGGGGTAATTCAGAGTTCAGGGCAAGTGGGGTAGTTCAGAGTTCAGGGCAGGTGGGGTAATTCATAGTTCAGGGCGAGTGGGGTAATTCAGAGTTCAGGGCAGGTGGGGTAGTTCAGAGTTCAGGGCAAGTGGGGTAATTCAGAGTTCAGGGCAAGTGGGGTAGTTCAGAGTTCAGGGCAAGTGGGGTAATTCAGAGTTCAGGGCGAGTGGGGTAGTTCAGAGTTCAGGGCAAGTGGGGTAATTCAGAGTTCAGGGCAAGTGGGGTAATTCAGAGTTCAGGGCAAGTGGGGTAATTCAGAGTTCAGGGCAGGTGGGGTAGTTCAGAGTTCAGGGCAAGTGGGGTAATTCAGAGTTCAGGGCGAGTGGGTTATTCATGGCTCAGGGCAAGTGGGGCAATTCAGAGTTCAGGGCAAGTGGGTTATTCAGAGTTCAGGGCAAGTGGAATTATTCAGAGTTCAGGGCAAGTAGAGTAATTCAGAGTTCAGGGCAGGTGGGGTTATTCATGGTTCAGGGCGAGTGGGGTTATTCATGGTTCAGGGTGAGTAGGGTAATTCATACAAGCGGGAGTAATTCAGAGTTCAGGGGGAGTGGGGTTATTCACGGTTCAGGGAATTTGGGGTTTATTAATTTATGCATGGTTCAGGGCGAGTAGGGGGTATTCAGAGTTCAGGGTGCGAAGTGGCTGTTCAGATAGACTGCAGGGGTCGGGAACCTTTTTGACTGGGAGAGCCATAAAAGCCCAATATTTCTAAATATATTTCATTGAGAGCCATATAGTAATTTTTTACGTATAATAAATTAAATATGTCTTACTTTTAATGCGACTTCTGGTGCTGCATGGTTTTACTGATGGCCTTGTAGTCTGGTTCATACGACTTGGTGAGGTTGAGCTTCGTGCAGGCGTGACCCGTGAAATTTATCTTCAAAACGAATTTCTGTTTACTTTAAAATGACACGGTATTATTAAGCAATATCACAAGTATTTTAAAATCAGTTCCAAACAGATTTTTTTTTTCAACTCAAAAATTGTCTGGGAGCCATATGCCGTCACTCGAAGAGCCATATATGGCTCGCGAGCCATAGGTTCCCGACCGTTGTAGCAACACTCGCCATGAACTATGAATACCACTTGCTTTAGAGCAGGGGTCCTCAAACTACGGCCCGCGGGCCACATGCGGCCCGCTGAGGACATTTATCCGGCCCATGGTCACTAATTGGGCTGCGCTTGTGAGCACTCATTGGGCTGCGGTGGTGGGCACTGATTGGGCTGCGGTGGTGGGAACTCATTGTGCCCACCGCACTGGGATTTGTGAACAAAACTGCAGGTGTAATTCACTTTTTAATGGCACCCGCACCAGTGTGAGCCTGGGGTAAAAGCGGAGTTCCCCCAATCAGACTGCATTGATGGGCAGTGCAGTCTGTACGTCTCTGTGTGGGCAAAGTTATTGCTGGTATATTGTTTTTTGTAGCGCTGTATATATTGGTATTTTACTAATAGCAATTTTGACTCCCTAGGAAACAATGATGTGAAGAAAGAGAAAAATTTACTCGGAGTGTAGGATATTCAAATAACAGTGGACTTATGATTACTTTTTCATGCAGTACAAGGAAAGAGCTGTGTGTCTGATATGCCAGAATATAGTCTGTGTTCAAAGAATACAATTTACGTCGACACTATGAAACTCAACATAAAGATGAATATGATTGTTTAGTCGGAGAAGTGAGAAAAGATAAAATATTAAAACTAAAAAATACATTAACAACTCCGCAAAATACTTTTGTGAAGCAGAAGCAGCTAAATATTTCATCACTGCGAGCAAGTTTTCAAGTTGCCAAGCTAATAGCGTGCACTGGCAGACAATTCGTGGAGGGAGAATTTGTTAAAGAATGCCTTCTTTCTGTTGCCAAAGAGATGTGTCCAGAGAAGGCCGATTTATTTAGTACAGTGAGTCTTTCAGGACCTACAATTACACGGAGGATTGAAGAAATGGGAGACAATTTGCATCAGCATTTGCAAAACTCCACAAAAAAACTTTCCTATTTTTCCTTGGCACTCGACGAAAGCAATGATGTTCGTGATTCTGCACAACTTCAAATTTTTATTCGTGGTACGAATGACTTTCAAAGTCACAGAAGAGCTTGCTGCACTGCAAAGCATCAAAGGAACAACTACAGGAGAGGATATCTATGAAAAGTTTTGCCAAACTGTGAATGGTTTGGAGCTGAACTGGGCTAAACAAGCCAGTGTGACAACTGATGGTGCTCCTAGCATGGTGGGGTCTAAGAAAGGAGTAATTGCTCGCATTAACCAAGAGATGGACAAACATAACCATTCTCATCCAATAGCCATACACTGCCTCATCCACCAACAAGCGCTGTGTAGTAAATCACTGAAGTGGGACTCTGTTATGAAAATTGTGGTATCTTGTGTTAACTTCATTAGAGCTCATGCACTAAACCACAGACAATTTCAGGAATTTCTGTCTGAGCTAAATGTTGACTATGAAGATGTTCTGTACCACACAGAAGTCCGTTGGCTGAGTCGAGGGAGAGTTTTGAAACGTTTCTATGACTTACTTTCACAGATTACAGCTTTTCTGCTTTCAAAAAACAAATAAGTACCAGAGCTCAATGATGCAGAATGGAAATGGCACCTTGCCTTTATGACAGATGTAACAGAGCTACTCAACAGTTTCAATGTGTAACTTCAAGGAAAGGGGAAGCTCATCTGTGATATGCAATCACATGTCAAAGCATTTGAAGTAAAACTAGGCCTCCTCATCAAACAAGTGAAGGAGGAAAACTTCTGCCATCTCCCCACAACTGAAAATCTGTTAGCGGAAAAACCATTGGTTGCATTCCCAAACAAAACATGTGTGGATTCACTGGAAAAATTGCAAAAGGAGTTCCAATTTAGATTTAAAGAGCGTCATCTCCATGAACAGGACATACAGCTTTTCCGTAACCCATTTTCTATTGACATTGAAAATGTGGATACAATTTACCAAATGGAACTGGCTGAACTGCAGAATTGTGACTCTCTGAAAGACGCATTCAAGTCAAGCAGCCTTCATAATTTCTATGCATCTCTCCCCTCTGAGACATATCCTCATCTCAGGAACCATGCACTCAAAATGGCAACCATCTTTGGCAGCACTTATGTCTGTGAACAGACTTTTTCCAGAATGAAACATTTGAAATCTCCAACCAGATCTAGACTAACGGATGCACACTTGCATCACTTGTTATGACTAGCAGTGACAAATATGGAACCGGACATTGACCATCTCATTAGCCAAAAGCAGGCCCATAGTTCCCATTGAAATACTGGCAAGTTTGTTGATTTAACTTTACTTGTTCATTTTAAATATTGTATTTTTCCCGTTTTGTTTCTTCACTTCAAAATAAGATATATGCAGTGTGCATAGGAATTTGTTCATAGTTTTTTTAACTATAGTCCGGCCCTCCAACGGTCTGAGGGACAGTGAACTGGCCCCCTGTTTAAAAAGTTTGAGGACCCCTGCTTTAGAGTAACTGCCGAGATAACTATGCATGCGCACATCTAAAAACTAGCCACAAGAAAACATCTTCTGGACACGTGAAAAAGATCTTAATTGCTCATCAGATTCCTCCAGTATAAATATTCTGATTTGTGAAATGTAATTCTCATCAAGCCCTATGGTGGTAAGTTCAGTCTCCAACCCCCAACTCACTCCAGCCTATTTGTGCGATAAGAGGGCCATTGTATTGTCCAAAACGTCGCCGATATTTTTTTTCATCACAGCCGCAGTGCGATCAACACGGAACGCATTGCGTTTTCCACGAACCCAAGCACTCGCTCCTTTGTGAGAATACTGCCCCAACTCAATGTGCTCACTCACCCCAACGCTGAATCGACGTAACAAGCGCTGCAGGCTGCCCCTTCTGGGCCAGACGTAGTGCCATTGTACTGTACTGCACTTTATGGTCCCCTTATTCAAGCCACACTGACCAGCTGAAAGTATGGTCAAGTAATACCCACATGCAACTCTCAGCACCAGGATGAAATCTACGATCACGTTAGTCAAGTCCATCTGAACCATTTCGTGCGAGTTAAGGAGACACGTCACATATTTAGTGGGCAAGTGTTCAAACCGGTGACCTTGAAAAAGACTCGTCACGAGTACATTATAAAAAACAAATACTTGATCAAAGTGCTAGTGGATTTGAGGTTTTAGCCGGAGAACTCTCCCGTGTGAACATTACCACTTTGAACGGTTGCCAAAAAGGAAAATGTTTAAAAGTTTAAATGTGTTCCAAGACCCCACCAAAGGGCACCAGAGCACGCACCTGCAGGCGGGCAGCGAGCCCAGCCGCATCATCGGAACTAGCCCACGGCCTGACGTGTGGCTCCAATGCAGCACGCGTCGTAGACAACGTACGGAGTAATATTTGGAATAAGTGAAAATCCTACGCAGGTTAATTCGCTTCGTGTGAATTTAATGAGTAAAGAATAATACAAATATGTTCAAATATTTTAAAAGAGTCCCAAGACAGAACGTGCGATTTGCTCAGAATATTTGATGAGGGCAAATGTGCAGTGATGCTTCACACAGCAGGTGACGGCTCCAGCTTCTGGCTTTTCCCAAAGAGAGAACGGAACAATTCCGTCCTGCACACGCAGCACACGGTACATACAGCAGACGCACAAATTGTAAACACGTTTTTTTCCGTGTGATGCATAATGGTAACGCCACGGTTGTGTGCGATGCGCAATGGAAACACCACAGTTGTGCTGTACCTGGCCTCATCGCTCATGCAGCTGTTGTCGACGGGAGCCATGAAGCTCAGCAGCTTGCTGTGCACGTTGTACCTGCATGAGGGCAGATGCCGCACAAACGTGAATATGAGCTCAAGGTACGCTACCCAGTGTTCGATTGCTGGGTTCTAATGCAAATATTCGGCAAGTTCTGCAGCAGTAGCAGCACAAACACCAAGGCAAAGAGCCCCCTCCCCCGTATAGCCTAAACAGACTATTGCAGCAAGTGCTGTTAGTGAGCACCTACGAACGCCCGGGACGCCTTTATCTCCTGTGCCGATGATCACCATAAACAATTTTACGATGATGACTAGGGAGTAAAGAATCCCAAAGGCCGATGATCACCATAAAAACTTTACGATTATGACTAGGGGGTAAAGAATCCCAAAGGCACGGAGTACAGCCAGAGACCGTCTTTGCTTGGGCTCTTGCCGAGGCATCACGATCCTCAATGTGTCTACCTTTGCCATGCTGCATGAAACGTCACCACACGAAACGTTACCACACGACCGTTCGAAGAGATATTTCTCTCAACCTGATTTTGCGTCCTTTGCTGGCTTTCGTGTCAACCTTCTTCTTAACTTTACTTCTTAACTTTTGTATCTCCAGCCACTGCCTGCAATGAAAACCACCACAAACTGTTGAAAACTGAAGTGAGCGAGCGCGCGTAGAGAGGCAACGCAATTGCTCTTTTATTCAGCATCGCACTTCCAATTAGCACGGTTGGCTACATATGGTGTGAAAGAAGTTCAACATACATACAGGGTCAACTCATAGTGAGGATGTGCGCACATTCACGTTCCCTGCACTTACACCTCAACATATGCGTGCGAGTGGGTGGTTCCAATGAGCATTACCTTCCCCAAGCGAG
This sequence comes from Lethenteron reissneri, assembly GCF_015708825.2. Taxonomy (NCBI): domain Eukaryota; kingdom Metazoa; phylum Chordata; class Hyperoartia; order Petromyzontiformes; family Petromyzontidae; genus Lethenteron; species Lethenteron reissneri. Next base: position 11,602,792 of record NC_083825.1, read on the forward strand.
CTGATCGTTAGAGTCCGTGGCAGCCGTCTTGCACTCGATCAGCTCACGCAGCAGCTGTAAGTGGCAAACGGCACAAGTCTATGTGTATGTATACGGGGAGCAGTAGTGTAGCGGTTAGCGCGCTGTGCTACGAACCGGGTTCAATTCCTGCTCGTGGCCAACACTGGTGACGATTATCTGAACCGGTCCTGGACCTCCCCTAGGTCCGCTCAGCCTCAAATGAGTACCTGGTGTTGTGTAAACATCGCCACTCAGAGAAACAAAGGCGGTCGGGCATGGTGCTTTCCACCCACCCCCTCATGTGCAGTGCCAGCCTTTATTGGTTCTTGCTAACAGCACTTACCCCAACAGTCTCAGGCTATACGGGGGATTTTCATCTACGAGTGTATGGTATGACCATACTTGATTAATCCATGCGCAGTGCATTAATAAGCACCGTATTCACATGCACGCATTGTATTCACGCACACATATGCAGCGTATTCGTGCACAGCGTATTCGGGCGCAGCGTATTCTCACACGCACGGAGTGTATTCACACACTCATTGTACCTGGTGGTAGAAATCCCCATCATCAAACACCTCCGGATCAATGTCCTTGAGCTGTGACGCAGCCCGTGGTGCGACCTGCAGGTCACAGCAGCTCGTCAGCCAAAATTAACGACAAGACTTCTATGAGAGCCGCACTAACATTCACCGAGTCTACACGGGGCAACAGAGTGAGGGTTTCATGCGAGTACATCACAGAGTGCGCATCACACTCAACGAGTGCATCACAGAGTACGCATCACATCTAGACTATGTTTGTACCGCGGGATGTGACTCGTCGGTCCCCATGCCGCTGCCGCTGGTCTCCTCGTTTGGGGTCTTCCCCAGGATAGTAAAGGCAGAGCGCTTGGTTTGCGTGCGGAGGAGCAGGCGCTCACGCTCCTGCAACACGTGCTCAATTTGCAGCAGCACGGAGCGATCAAACGAGGCGAAGCCCTGCCACCAGATCACACACATAGAAAAAGATTACACACACACACAATAACAGCCGTCATTTTTCACTGAGTGGTGGTGACATCACCACAGCACTTGTGCCAAGTTAAGTGCACCTAACCTGGTTATAGCAAGCCTTCCACACTTGACGTGACCTTGAGGTCACGAAACAGACCCATGTGCCAGTTTGACTGAGAGGACTGGGAGATGCACCATGTATGGTTCCCACTGTGCCAACTTGCTGCTTTTTAGCCGCCCAGAGCTCCGTTCATTGTTGTGAACGTTGTTCCACTGCTCTCTGTTGTTGCTGGAGGACGACTGCCTCCAACTTGCCAGTAGCATCCTTCGCTGGTACCAGCCATCGACAAGTCCAATTGACTCCACATCCACCTGTTCCACATCAGTCCATCTATTCTCTAGCCAATGCCGCAACCGTTTTGCCTCCTTTATCCGGCCAAATAAAAGCTACTTAGGCATGCAGTGGCTGGGCATGTGGGCTGCATGACCCAGCTAATGCAGCCTCACCTCCCAAAAGGAGCTCACCGATGGGACAGTGTCCAAATCTTTCAATAATCTGTGAGCTCACATAATCCAGCCTATAATAATAATAATTTACTTGAACCCTGGATGGATCATAGACAGCCCAGCCTGATTTTTTCAAACCCCGCATCTCCCCGGGGAGCATTCCCCACTCATTCTACAATTACCTTCATCTTGCCTCCGCTGAGTTTAGTTTTGTCGTGCCACTTTTGAATGACGGCATTGCGATGATGCTTGTAGGCAGTGAATCTCTTGGCGGAGAAGTCGGGGTATTCGTCCATGAGCAGCGAGCGCTTGCTGGGCACTCGGCCCCCCTGAGGGAGAGCAGCACTGCCTGGCTGCTCCTCCCAACTGCCAAAGCAAGACAGATGGTGGCAGCACTGAGCTCTAGCTGCACTTGCACAACATCCATGCTGCACCCGAGCCCAACCATTCCAAATCAACAAGTCACTCAATCACACACACATGCTCTCCGACACCACCCAGACGCTACAAACACACCGAAGCAGAGACACAGTGCACACACAAATAAAAGATGAAGACAGAAATACCCTGTAAAGCCTTAACAGACTTTTGGGGCAAGTGCTGTTAGCGAGCACCTATTAAGGCACGGCACTTGAGAGGGTGGACGCGCAGCACCATGCCTGGTCACCTTCATCTCCCTCATGGTGATGTTTACACACTGCATCATGTACTCATTTGAAGCAGAGTCGATCGAGGGGACACCCAGCACCGGTTCAGATAATCATCACTGGTGTTGGCCGTGAGTGTGAAACAAACTCGGGTCACCGAGTTCGTAGCGCAGCATGCCAACCAATGTGCCACCGCTCCTCACGCCACATACAAAGAGATTCCCCATTCAGCCTTAACAGACTGTTGGGGCAAGTTCTGTTAGAGAGCACCTATGACGGTCGGAACAGCACACGAGGGGGTGGCTAGCCAACACCACGCCTTAGTGGCGATGTTTATACATCGCACAGGTACCCATTTGAGGCCTAGTCGACCTAGGGGAGGCCCAGGACCGGTTCAGATAATCGTCACTGGTATTGGCCGTGAGCAGAAATAGAACATGGGATGCCAGGTTCGTAGCACAGCGTGCTAACTGCTATACTACCGCTCCCCACTGCACAAACACACTCATACACGCACTCAACGGTACCGCCCAGACACCAGCAACACACAGAAGCAGACACCGAGACAAAGATACACACTTGTGCAGGCTGCTCCTGTCCACCATGTGCTGTGTGTCTGCATTTGAGTGCAGTAGGTGGTTCTGCAAGTCGGTCAGTAGCCTCATTTGCTCCAGGAGCACTGAGCGACCTAAACAGCAGACAAGCACAGAGTACGTCACACGGATCAGCAATGCCCGTTAGTAATAGTCTGTAATTACAATGCAATTTGAGTTAGCGCAGCATCTCAATGCAACAGTATCTGAAGCAGCTTCACAGCAGAGGACGTGTGGAAAACAGTCAAGGCCATATTGGAGAATGTAAACTCCGGTCCTGGTGACAGCCCACGCTCCTTCGTCTGTTTATGATCGCCAATCTCTTGCATTCAGAAGCAAAGCAAGGCACTGCATAAGCCTGAGGTTGGGTAATCATGCCAAGCAAACTCTTGTATTGTGAACTAGGAGCCATCTCTAACAGAGAGGGTCCTTGCCTATAAACATGGTTGACCAGTATTGGCTCAAGCGAAGCACGATTGCCGACGAGACACTGAATTTTGTAACCGGCGTCTCGTATGTGCATTTGTTTAGCTGCTCGAGGGCAGCTCAGGGTGAAGCGACTCACTTTCGCCAAGTGTGCGCGACAGGGCGTCGCCAGAGCGTGCCTTGAAGCCGGGCAGCGTGTCGGGCTGTGGGAGGCGGTTACAGATCTCCAGTGCCCGTTGCATCTTGATCCGAGCTTCCAGCAAATGATCCCAAAGGCCTGCACATCCAAACACGGGCAGCTGCACTAGCGCCTCTGACAAGCCCACTCTGGGCACAACATATCGATATACCAGGGACGCACAGCCAACACACTGTCACAAGCAGCATAGGAAATATTATGCAATGCGGTCCAATGACTAATTTTCATAAATACTCCTTGCACAATTTATTATGGTTACCAGCCACTTTACAACAAATATGCCCTTCGCAGCCAAACTTGGAAGTCCTGACCTTTTCCTAATTACCCTTCACATGTGGGCCTTTGAAGTGGCCAAGTCGGAGCACCGGGCCAATGGCAGCATCAGACAAACGCCGACGTGGGCTGGCTTCCACAGAGCAATTCAGCGCAGGCGCGGCCCACAAGGCGGACAGCATCTTCCGTTCTACCGTGACGCAGTGGAACCGATGCAAGCACTGGTGAGAAGTTACACATGCGTACCAATTTGTCGTTTGATGGCCTGACCCTTGCCCACCTCTTCATCAATCTCTTCTGACTGAAATGTTACCACTCCTCCATTCTCAGGTTTGTGCAGTCCACCCTGTAACAGGCCTTCCCTGTGGAACGTCAAGTTAAGAAAAAAAAAATACGTGACATATCGGGGTCAATGGTCAAATCAATAATATCTTTACAATGTCGTTCAACACGCATACATACATACATTAGTTTGCCAAAAAAATGCTGATGCACGTCACATTTCAGTCATTTAAAATTAAATGCTGAATCAAAGTTTCTAATAACACCAATTAAATTGCTTTCTATAAATAGACTTCCCTCTAATGCTCTCGTGTGTGAATATAACTGTGTACAGGCCCAATCGCCAGTGAAGTGGACGTGGCAACAAATTTAATTTTGAAGCAACGGCTTCAAACATCAGACAGGAATCCCGCTCTCCCTGGTTTGGCGAGCTCAAGCTGTCACCAGTCATCCATCACTCTCCTGCTACTGCTGCGAATCATTAGAGAGTCAAGGCCCCGGTGGCAGGGTGTTTTGGTCTGCAAGAGCGGCGCTACTGGCTCAGCTCGCACCAACCCACATGCATCTCAACTTCCTTCTTCGGTTTAGAACAATTAAACCTCTTAACCAGGTGATACAACACAGGTGTTAAGATAGTCTGGCAAAAAGGGTCCCATAGCTATACCTCTTAACCAGTTTTATCAGTTTGGGTTTGGATTCGTCTACATTTAAAACACATCTTTCGTCACTTTCTTATAAATGCACTTATATTTCTCCTAATAGAGATGTCTTTAAATTCTTCTTATTTGACACAAACCCAATTAACTATGACCGTGCTAGTGGAAGAGACTCAAGGATTGTGAACTCTACGATGTGCACCCTTACTCTTCAGATGTCACCTCCTCCTCTTCATCCATGACATTTCCATCAGCGTCATCATCATCGTCATCATCACCAGGGCTTTCATTTTCGTCATCGTCTTCCTGAAGTTGCTGCTCTCCAGGGCGCGCGTGTTCCCACGTCGCGCTCGTGATCGCTGCAGGCCCTTCCTCCTGCTCCTCCGCCTCCACTTGCACTTCGCTTGCAGCTCCTACCGAACTCGCTGCAACGACAGATGGGTCCGAGGTGAACGCGTTTCACGGTCTATCCACCGCTAGAGTGTGTGCCCTTCTGGAAACACATGGGACGTGTTCTAAATTGAAAACTCGTTTCTTTCTAACTGCTTTTTGTGTTTCATTTGTTTTCCTTCCCCCAGCACCTGATTAGCAAGATTGGCTGCATACAGTGCGCGAAAGCAGTTCAACATACAGTGAGGGAAAAAAGTATTTGATCCCCTGCTGATTTTGTACGTTTGCCCACTGACAAAGAAATGATCAGTCTATAATTTTAATGGTAGGTTTATTTGAACAGTGAGAGACAGAATAACAACAAAATCCAGAAAAACGCATGTCAAAAATGTTATAAATTGATTTGCATTTTAATGAGGGAAATAAGTATTTGACCCCCTCTCAATCAGAAAGATTTCTGGCTCCCAGGTGTCTTTTATGAAGGTAACGAGCTGAGATTAGGAGCACACTCTTAAAGGGAGTGCTCCTGTATAAAAGACACCTGTTCACAGAAGCAATCAATCAGATTCCAAACTCTCCACCATGGCCAAGACCAAAGAGCTCTCCAAGGATGCCAGGAACAAGATTGTAGACTTACACAAGGCTGGAATGGGCTACAAGACCATCGCCAAGCAGCTTGGTGAGAAGGTGACAACAGTTGGTGCGATTATTCGCAAATGGAAGAAACACAAAAGAACTGTCAATTTCCCTCGGCCTGGCGCTCCATGCAAGATCTCACCTCGTGGAGTTGCAATGATCATGAGAATGGTGAGGAATCAGCCCAGAACTGCACGGGAGGATCTTGTCAATGATCTCAAGACAGCTGGGACCATAGTCACCAAGAAAACAGTTGGTAACACACTACGCTGTAAAGGGCAGCCTCGAAACCTTAATGACTTGGAGAAGATCTGCAAAGAGGAGTGGGACAAAATCCCTCCTGAGATGTGTGAAAACCTGGTGGCCAACTACAAGAAACGTCTGACCTCTGTGATTGCCAACAAGGGTTTTGCCACCAAGTACTAAGTCATGTTTTGCAGAGGGGTCAAATACTTATTATTGCATTAAAATGCAAATCAATTTATAACATTTTTGACATGCGTTTTTCTGGATTTTTTTGTTGTTATTCTGTCTCTCACTGTTCAAATAAACCTACCATTAAAATGATAGACTGATCATTTCTTTGTCAGTGGGCAAACATACAAAATCATCAGGGGATCAAATATTAAAATTATAGACTGATCATTTCTTTGTCAGTGGGCAAACATACAAAATCAGCAGGGGATCAAATATTTTTTTACCTCACTGTACATACATAAGATCATGCCATATTCTGGTTTAAAATTGCAAGACACTTTCTGAAAGCCCATAGGACACACAGGAATCCTCTTCCCTCCGGTTACGTGCGGTGACCGCATCACAGACGAACACTTACAAGATTGCTTGCTCCCACACCATTGGGCATTGCCCGCAGTCCGCGCCACCTATGCCGGTGGAATCATCTCTTGATTGGACATTGCAGATTCCTTTGACGGGGTTTAGTTTATCCATAGGAAAACTACTGTTGACTTCCTTTAAATAATGGTAGTAATTTTATCGACCGATGAGGAATGATGGGCCGAGTTAATCCCCAATCAGGATTTACACTCGCAACCTCCAATTGCGAGCCGCTCGCTGCACCACTGAGCCACCAAGCCTGAGTTACAATCCAGGGAACGGTTAACAGTTGCAGCACTCACCATCATCGCTTCCATCATCATCATCATCCTCATCGTGGTGGTCTCCGAGGAGGTGGAGGTCCTGGCGCGTCGCGATGAGGCCGCGATAACGCGCGTCGCTCTCTGCGAGCGCGGCGCGGCGCCGCAGTACGCTGGGCCCAACCTCATCCTCCTCGTTCTGCGCAAAGCGCTCAGCAAGCCGAGCCCCGCAGCAGCCTGCACATAGAGAGACACCCTGTAGGGAAATCTCCCTCCACACACTCACACAGTGCGCGCACTTGCGATCGCACCACGCGGCTTGGCGACCCATTTTGCCATTGTGACCCCCGTGTTATTATTAGGAAGCCACTTGAGCACATCTCGATTGAAAACGAATTTCTTTAGAACTGCGTTGTGTTTAGTTTGTTGTCCTACCCCCGCACCTCTCGATGAACACGGTTGGCTACGTACGATGCGAAAGAAGTTCAAAATACGGCACATACATCATGGCCCCCGTGTTACAATGACTCTGTGCGAGACCCGCCGTGTACCTGTGTCCGCGTCTTCGGGGTCCACGGCGCGCGGAGTCGGGTTGAGCAGCGCCGAGAGACTCTCCGAGAGAGACATGGTCCTCACCCTCCCACTCACCCCTCACTCACTATCACCCTCGCACCCACCCCCTCACTCGCTCACTCCTGCACCCACCCACTCACTCACGCATCCACTAAATCGCCCCTCTCCGCAGACGCCTCTCTCCTCCACAGCCGCACGGATCCTCCCTGTGTCTCTACAGCTCCACGCACTGTACTCTGCCTCCTACACGTGCTCTCTGTATAACTTTATTGGTAGTCTCGCACCGTGTAACTTTATTGGTACCCTTGCAGTGTCGCCGTATCTCCTTGTGTAACTTTATTGCTACATCGCTTCGTGTAACTTTATGACTACCCTCGCTCTGTATAACTTTATTGGTACTCTCAGTGTAGCTTTATTGGTACCCTTGCGATGTATAACTTTATTGGTACCTCGTTCGGTGTAACTTTATCGGTACCCTCGCACTGTGTAACTATCGATACTCCCGCTTTGTGTAACTTTATTGGTATCACTTTCTGTACTGTACTGTACAGTATATCTTTATTGTGCTGCCGGGCGCAGTGTCGCTCTGTGGGTCGCCATGGATCGGCTGAGCGCGGGTAACGCTCCGTTTGTGTCTCTCCGCCTCTGCCTCTCTGCGCCCCCCGTCCAGCCTCGTGTAGCAGGAGCGGTTGTTTACGATTGGCAATCACCACGACGGCTCTCGTCGCCCGCTTGCTGGGTAGCGACCCCCCCCCCCCCTACGGTGGGCGATGAGCTGGAGGGTTGCAGGCTGCTGTGTGCATCACTGCCCCCCCACCCACCCTCCGTGTGTGTGCGCCCCCCACCCTCCGTGTGTGTGTGTCACTTGTGTGCCCCCCACCCTCCAGTTGATCCGTTCGCGCGGCCCCCGTGCCCCGGCTGCTCCTCGTATCTCGTGGAGCCGTACATCAAGTGCAGTCAGTGCGGACCCCCTCCGCTGCTGCTTTGCCTGCAGGTACAAACACGGCACACCCCCCTCATTCCCCACAGCTAGCAGTAGTAGCAGAGGGTGGGGGGTGCCTCGCCGCCGCCGTCGTCATCGCTGTAAATCCAAACAGATTTGTGAATAAAATAAATTATAATCCTACAAACACGAACGCAATAACGGTAACGTCAAAAGCACTTCAGCCTGCACCGTTCACACTCTTATGAGGGAGGGCACTTGTGAAGATGTGTGGGACCACTGGTTTGGCTGTTAAACCCATGCAACAACAAAAACAGCATATCATAAACTCCTTTAAAACGTTTTTTTTTAAACAACGGTTTTATTAACAACTTCGTTTTACTCGCGTTCGAGAAGTCAGTCAATGGCGCCTGAAACACGCGGCGCCTGCGTTTTGTGCGAGCCGATTCCACAGTTTAGGGACCGCGGCGTTTTTGACCTACACAAATATATAAATAATAAGTCGTCCATACAAAATGTTAATTGCTTGAAAGTAGCGAATTAATTGATGCCGATTTTGATACAGGCATGCATTGTCACCGGATCTGAGTACGTGTGCAAAATGTGGAATTGATTGGACAACGGGAAGTAGACTAAATTTTATTACAAGATTTGACCACGACAAACAGGAATCGAGTTAAGTAAAACCGTTGAACAAACGCTTATCAGACTTAAAGCTTTCGTGACTGCAGGAATTCATATTCTTTGGGTCTTTCGGTAAAGCCACATAGATAGAAGAAAAAGAAAATATGATTTTTTTTCTACGTGGCTTTACCGAAAGACCCAAAGAATGCACACTTATAAAGGTTTTAATCACATGAAAAGAAAATCCTAAAATAGTTTCAGAGAGCCACGCCAATCGCTGCCTAGCAGATTTCATGCAGATTTTTTGTACTCAGACGTCGGGTTGAAAATGCACGAATATAAACATTGACAAACCAAGTTTGCCGCTCACAGACTTGGTAAAGTGCACTTGACATTGGAGTGACTGAATAGGTAGCCTCTGTGCGTGGATTGTGTGTTTACACCGCTTGTACTCAACGCGCGTGTGGGACATGTGCGGCAGTGTTTTGCACAGGGCCTGGAGTTAAGGAGCCATCGCAGTGAGCACAGCTATGAAATCGTGGTGAGTGCTGCAAGTCGTCACCTTTGCCCAGTCTTCACCTTTGCCCAGAGCGCGCTGGTGCATCAAGCGCACGGCAGCCTTGCAGAGAGCACCCATGCACATCAAAGGCACCCCCCCCCCCCGTGTAGCCTGTGTTGGGGCAAGTGCTTTTAGCGAGCGCTTATGAAGGTCGGCACGGCACACGATGGGGGTGGGTGGCCAGCACCAAGCCCGGCCGCCTTTGTCTCTCCAGTGGCGATGTTTACACACTGCACCAGGTACTCATTTTGTAGCCGAGTCGACCTAGGGGAGACCCAGGACCAGTTCAGATAATCGTCACTGGTGTTGGTGGCCCTGAGCGGGAATTGAGCCCGGGTGGTCAGGTTCATAGCGCAGCGCGCTAACCGCTACACAACCGCTTCTCACGCACACGCTATGTGGGGATCTTTGAGAAGGGCTCGGCGACATATCCCCAGTCCATTGAGATGCATTTTCACAATTCACGGGGCGATTCAAGATTCAGTAATTCAGTTCTGCGCAAGGAATGTCAATTTACGTTTATTAGCCGACTTACATGGAGCCGTGAAATGCACAATTAATCGAAACATTTTGATTATTACCCCCGTGATTCTGTGCATATATCATACGGTTAAGAGTTAATATTTATCAAGCAATGCCTCGTGACACCCATAAACTTTAAGATGAAAGCGGCGACCGGAAATGTTAATAGCCCACTAAGCTGCGCGAACAGCAGCTCAACAATCAACAAAAACCGCATCTGTTTGATTTTGACTGTCATTCGTCATTAGTTGGGACGTTTGCTGCATTGTCTCCACCAACACGACAGGCATTAGGCCCGCAAGGTAACACTGGTGTGTGCTATTGCAGTCCAGTCGTCTCACTCAGAGCAGTGGGCGCACCTGAGCACCACCTCGCCCCTCTTGTGTCCCCTCTGCAGACGACAGATTTCCCGGTGCTCGACATCGGCTGGACGGCACAGGAAGAGATGACGCTGCTGGAAGCTGTTCTGGACTGTGGGTTGGGAAATTGGTGAGATTCCTTATCCTTCGCAGTGTCCATCACGCGTTCTCAAAGAGCGTGAATAAAAAAAAGCACCACGCTGCACTGACTGTCTTCCCTTGATTCCTGCACCGATAATACTGCACCTACAGATCCGCCGATAGCACTACACCTACGGCACTAAACCTGTCGTTCTAATTTTTTATTTGCGTGTTTCGTTGTCTAGGGTGTAATTGAATAATGACAGTAACCCATTCAAACCAGAGCTGTTTGATATAATCGCATGCAACGCAATGGTTGAACACAGTGGCAAACCACACACGCGGAAACAAGACTTTAATGCAAGAAAGTATTTTCTTTATTTAAAGCCAGAACATCTGTCATTAATATGCAACCGGTGTTTGGTAAAACTTATAACACTGTTACGAAGGTTTTTAATTTGAATGAAATAGCGCATAAAGTAGGCAATGCTCTGTATATATAAAAGCAATGAACATAAAACAATCCAATATCAAAAGTAGTACATATTTATGCACTACTAATACATTATAAGGCCTTAATACCACAGACCCGAAGTAGTTGTGATACGTATTGATGAATGAACTTTCAGCACAGTCTGTTATCCTTTGTCACAGTCAATGAACATGCGCCTTCTGCTTGTCAGAGTTATTGCACACGATGCCTCCTCCGGTGCAGTCCGGATGTTAACAGCGTGATGCCGCAGCGACAATGCTACATGCTAGCAGTGGAGCTGTCAGCTTGATGAACAAAGGCCCCGTCACAGTGACGATGCAGTTTTGGGCCATTAATGAGAGCACAGCGGCAGTGCAATCAGCGCTGAACTCTTGACGGAGTGCATATATGATCTTCTTGTAGATTTAAATCAGGGGTGGTGAACGTCCGGCCCGCGGGCCGTATAAGGCCCACAAAATCATTTGGTCTGTTCCAGCCATCACATTAGGGGTGAGGTAATTAAATGTTTGACCAAATATAACAGGCAAATTTTTAAGTTGATAATTTTGTATGGCCCGTGAATAATGTTATAAATATCCAAATGACCCTTGGCAGAAAAAAGGTTCCCCACCCCTGATTTAGACAGTGACTGCACTCTCCGTCAGGTGACAGATGGACAGATTTCTTCACCATGATGATAATCCACAGACTCATGTTGATTACAGCTTGTTTTCACCTCTTTGTGGATATTCTCCTCAAGTCATACTTATTCACGAACCACTCTTGACACTTTCACTCTTCAAAAATGGCAAATCTTCGGATCTTCTTTAAACAGCTCCAATGCTCTATTATTTCAGCTTCTCCACTCCTGAAGCATCTCAATAGCGTATTGCTATTAATTCATTACAGCTGTGTTACAGCTTCTCCTCTTCTGCTTCTCCACTGCCTTCCACTATTCGTTCAGTGGTGGCTTATCTTGATGGTGTACATCCGGGTCTCGTGATGGGGCGGCTTTCCAAGCTATTGCGCTCAGCCAATGTGAACCACACACAGTGTCCTAGCCACTACTGATCTGCCCACATTTCAGTGGTGGCATGTGTAGATATACTGAAATCATGAATTGACAAATATGTAGTGACATAGCGCTGACTGTTAGACAGCAGCAGCAACTGCAGGTGGGCACTTAGCGCACACGCCACTGAGCATATACGCGGGTGTGCCGGCAGGGCGGAGGAACTGGGGTAAGGGTCATGATAGACCTCGTGTGGAAGCCCTTGGAACCCTCTCGAGGGTTCGAGAAGGGAGGCGTGGCTAGGGCAGAGCCAAGCCGCGCCGAGGGGAATAAAAGCAGCGGAGAGCGAGAGCTCCGGGCTGCCGGTTCTGGGGTTGGACTCATCTCGTCTCGTGGTCGGTGTCGTCGTCCTCGTCGCTGCCGCCTTCACGCGATCATTGCGTTGCTGGACAGCCGTTGGCTGTTCCGGTCGACGCCATCGGTGCAACGCAGACAGGGTCATGTCTGGGACAGGGCGTGCGGCAACGGGGTCATGTGTGAGAGAGAGGGCCCGAGTGGTGGCGTGAGCTCGGCAACAACAACGAATAAAGAGGGCAGAGCGGTGCCTCCTGCAAACACCTCATCTCCGGCTGACTGTGTGTGCGTCGCACGCCACCCGCATGCACAGACGACACTACAAGTGTATGCCAATTTATTTTATTTCTTATCCGATCTTTCCCATGAAAAAGAGCTGCCTCTTTCCAATTGCTATAAGTCCTCGTTTAACGCGATAGAGGCGTTCCTGAAAAGTACCGCATTAAGCGACAAACAATTTCCCCATAAATCATGTATCGATAAAGTTTGGCGCGATACGATATACTACGCACACACAGTAAGATGGCGAGAGTAAAATAACTGAGGGTACGCCGCCACATTACCTTATCATTCCTTGTACTGTATCATACCGCTCACCCCCTCAGCACAAGAAAGTAGTTTGTCGTCGACCGCACAGAAACTGCTTTATAACGAGGGCATTCCACGTTATAATGGGCACGTTCCGCATTATAACGGGCACATTCCGCGTTGTGCGAAAAGTGTTCCCTAATCGAAGAACTACGTTTTACTGATGCGTTTTGTGAACATGCGTTAAGCGAGGGCTTATAATGAAAGCTTTTACAGTATTGTGCCTCCCTTTTTAGAGGTAGAGAGTGTATGTTTAGCTTGATACAGCTGCGAGCCATTAATTTCGTGGTCGGCAAAGGAGAGCACTTCTCTCCCTTTCTATGCCCAAGTCGGCTCTCAATGCTGTTTTGTGTTGTGACTCTTAGGTCAGTTTGACTCCGGTTTGTGGTCTCAAGTTCACCGAATGAAAACACAGGAAAAGCTCTGTTATCTGGCACTTTACCATCCGGAATTCTCTATTAACCGGAAGTTGTTATATACGGCAATATAAATCTTCCTTTACGTATCCGGATAAAATCCGATAGCCATTTGGCATCTTGCCATGTGCTTCTAATATATCTGTTTACCGAAGCTTCAGGACGTCGTTGAGTGGTGTCACTAGCGGCAGTGTTAATTGTAAACATCTGCCATTGTGATGCATTAACTTCGTATACTGTACTCTAAACTGCCGCACTGCTTCCCTACAATCAACTTAGAATGCTCTATCACTGACTGCTGAGTACTTTTGTAAAAGAGTATATTATTTCTTAATAATATAAAATGTAGGTTTAATTTATTTTTCTAAAGTTTTATGAACTTGAGCCATAAGTCTCACTCTCAAATAATATTTGAGAGTGAGACTTATGGCTCGCCAAATTTGATTAACTGGCACCCTCCATTCCCCATGGATGTTGGATAACAGCTTTTCCTGTATATATAAACTTTATGCAACCAGAGCAACTACTGCATTATTATACTCATCTAATTTGTTCAATGGTATAACCACGACACCTCATATCACCACACACATCTCCTATTGCACACCACTTATAGCACCACACAGCACTGCACCTAGAGCACTACACCTGTAGCACCACATCTGTAGCACCGCACCTGCACTCAACCTACAACACTGCACCTAGCAGCTGTGTGCTTTCACACTCCCGTGTTGTGCTGTGGCCTAGGCAAGATGTGGCCAATCAGATGCGGAGGAAGAGCAAGGAGGAGTGCGAGTGGCACTACATGGAGCGCTATATCAACAACCCCCATTTTGCGTCTCCCGCAGCCGGCACGGGGCCTAGCGACAGGGCGGAGGCCACCGCCGTTGCTGCCCCCATTGCTTTTCAGGGTATGCAACACCACAAGGGCTCGGCCCAGTGCTATGCAGCTTCCGCCATCTCCTTGAAGAGCGAAACGGCTTTAAAATCTCTCCGAACAGATGCATCATTGATCTGTGTGTGAGGGGCATCTCGGCTATTGTGCAATAATCTTAACGCGTGGGGTTGGTCATTCGGGTCAGCCTGGAGGTCATCTCTTGACCACTGTCTCGATGCGTATTTATTCCTGTTGACAGAGGGAACTGCTCCAAAAGAGTCTATAATAGTGATTGACACAGTCGTTCTCTTGCGGGATACGGCGTGAAGCTGAATGGGAACCCTGCTTCAGGCTTCCGACGCCATGACACGTTCGCCTGATGTCGCCATGTATCTGTGATTTTCATTGGTAGTGGAGGGCAGGCGTTTGCAAGGAGCGATTTGCCTTCCCCGCTCATTTTTATGAAATGTCACGGTTTGGGGTACTGATTTAAATCAAGGATAAATTTTGTCTTTCAGTAATTTTTGAAAAATTATAAATGAGGATTTATTTATCCAGACAATGGTAGCGCATGCCTTTAATCCACCACTGTGAAGACAAGGATTGGCAGAACACACTAATGTCAAGGTGCCATACCGTGGCTTGCCACCGTTTGTATGGTATAGAGCAGTGGTTCTCAACCGGGGGTACACGGACCCCTGGGGGTACGTGAGGTGATTTATAAATGTGTGAAATTATATCATACATGAGTCATTGGTGAATAATCATGGATGAATCTGCCAATATAAAATAACTACAATAAAATGTTTAACCATATGGTAACCTAGATCTACATTAAAGACTTTTCTAAACTCATTGACCATAAACAATTTGGTTTCCAAGAGTAACCGCGGAGCGCGGACCAATTTTACGTCATACATGCAGAGTGCCCTTGGAATTTTTTCTTATTCGCTTGCAGTTACGAGCTAGCTAGGATACCTCACAATGTGTAAATGGTTAAAACATTGATGTTTATTATTCATGCATAAATTTTTTTGAACCATGTTGAGTCAGGAAGGGGGGTACAGTAGCCAAAAAAAGGTCTGAACCACTGGTATAGTGTATCTCCCTCAGACTTGTGGGTTTTTCCTGGTTTCTTACCACGTGTAGAAACACTTAATTGGCCCATAGCACCTGAATACAGAAGACCGCAGAACCTCGCCAATTGTTAGCGCCGACTCTCCGCAGCAATTGTTAGCGCCGACTCTCCGCGTCCCTGCTGCCTTTCCCGCAGTGTCTGTTGTTCTTCCCGCAGTGTCTGTTGTTCCTCCTCGTGCCTCTGAGTCATTATCTCCTTGCGAGAGTGAGTGAATGCTGTGTGCGTTACAAGTTGAAAGTATTATCTAATGGAGTTTGTGACATCTTCAACAGCAAATGATTGACGAAAGTCTTCATGGTTTAATGAAGGAGATGCGCGTGCGTGTGTGTGCGTGAAGCTTGCGAAGATCCTCCGAGGCCGGGACTTGACTCGGCAGTGGCAAGGGAGATGGCCGGGTACATGCCGGCCCGATCTGACTTCTGCCAGGCAAGATGGTGACCCCATGGCGCAGACACATGGGGGGCACGCCGCCGGCCTTGGCATCCCGTTGAGATGGTCCGCCAACGCTCACTTGCGCAGCATCTGCGACTTTTACACCTAGGGGACATTCCATGTGACCCGGCAGTGTGCGCCGTGTAATTGCACACGTGTTTATTTATTTTCTGCGTGGTTGGGCGCGATAGTCATTGTGTAAGTGCGTACTGTATAGTAATAGGCCTAATGTATGTATGTTGGACCTTTTTCGCACCATACGTAGCCAACTGTGATAATCGGAGGTGCAGGGGAAGGACAACAAATGTGTTCATGTGTTTGTCTACACGTGTCATGACGTGATTGCAATATGTGTGTCATCTGATGCCCTGGATACCTGTGCGTAAGAGACGTTGCATCTCAAGGGATTATCCCACGTGAAATATTTGAAAAATAAAGATCAGGCCATGGGTCATCACAGTTGGCTCAGGGCGGATAGCATCTGTAATATCATAGAAGTACACCTTGTTTAAGTTAAGTAATATACGTTTATCATGATTTGATGTGTGGTTGGTTTTATTTCAGGAGTTTGATAACTATGCTGAATGGGACTTGAGGGACATAGATTTTGTGGAAGATGACTCTGATGTCTTGCGTGGTGAGTAAGGTGGCTCTGATGTGTCACGTGGTGAGTAAGGTGGCTCTGATGTGTAGTGCGGAACCAATGCAGGTTCTTTGACATGTCACAATGTGCTCGTTTGTTTCGTACATTCAAACATGTCGTCACACTTGTAGCACGCACTGCACTCGCCGACGCTGCAGAGAGCCCTTGCAGGGAATGCATGGAAGCTTTGGGGAGTGCAGACCACTCCTGCATTCAGAACGATTCTACTCTCCAGGCAATGCAGCAGACGTGAGGCGAGTTGAGGTTTTCAATTAAAACATAGGACCAGAATAGGTAGGCATGCTCCAAGAGAATGGACCACAATGAATGGTGGTCCATTTGTTTACCAAAGCATTTGCAAGAAACTAAATGAGTATTTCTCTTGCCAACAGGAATGTTGTTTCTGCAGCGCCAATTATTTGTATCTAATGCAGAGAAATGTGCTTATTGTAACAATCGCCTAGGGTTCCAACCCATTTTGGCCCAGGCTGCATTGCTCATGGGTGTAATTTAGAGCCTCCATGGTAAAGCATATATCCTTGATTACGAATAATCAGGTACGTGCAGTGTGATTTTGCAAAATACACATCGAGATTGGTCATCACAAGAGTTGGAGCTGTGGGGGGTACTGAGCCCCCCCTTAGTGGACACTGCATGATCTTCTCTCTCACAGCCCTGAAGATGGCCGTGGTGGAGATCTATCACTCTCGCCTCAAGGAGCGGCAAAGGCGTAAAAAGCACGTAGCATACTCTATACGAACTGCTCTACATGAACTGCTCTACACGGACTGCTCTACATGAACTGCTCTACACGGACTGCTGTATTCATACATTTGTTTCTTTGTATAAAAGTAAAAGGGATCATTTGTTTTTCAGAATTGTTCGTGACTATGGACTCATTAACCTTCGCAAATTCCAAGGTATGCTTTTTTGCCAAAGGGAATTATTTTTTTTAATAGAGGGAGTTGGTGATTGTGGGAATCTTGGTTGGGAGTTCCTATCCAGGGGAGGTGGAACATTCCTTCTCTATGCTCTACATTCTTCCACGCTTTTTCGTACAGAGAGAGAAGCCATTTGCGTGGAAGGTTCCGCTCCACGTCGCGTGGAATACGTGGGCAGTTTTACTGTCGTTGCCACTCTTCTAATTACTTTATTCGATAGCTGAACTACTTCAATAATGTGTTCAAGGAAATTACTTCCTTATTGTGCATGTTAAAACATGGCGCGGTTTATAACTGATTATGAGTTTGATTAAGAGTGAACATGTGCAACGAGCGTTGTTTACAAACGGCTGCTTGGTTCTGTGCTTGGGCTGCGTCTCTGCAGTCCTGGAGCGACAAAACAGCAAAGAGGTGCGGGATTTAAGCGAGGCCATTCGTCCCTTTGCTAAGACGATGAAGCCCTTGGAGATGGACAAGCTGATCGAGAGCTATGCACGTGAGTTTTAGTATTACACCGGAACCAGAAACACCATTGGAAATGATTGATGGTCGCTCTCATTGAGACGCACCCACACAGTTGCTAGAGGCAGCAGGGAAAGGAAGGAAACCACAGGTGAATATTTGTCATGATTAAGTTGAAGCAAGTTAAACTATGCAGGGACAGCTACTCGTGAAATGAGGGTATGCATGCACATCACAGACTAAGTTTGCTACATGGTGCATGCTTACGAGTGTAAGAGGTGGATTGCAGAGTCGAGTGTTGATGTGTGGAGCGTCGGGTGATGCTGCTTTCCTTGTCTCGTTTGCAGTAGAGTGTGAATTGCGCAAGGATGTCCAACGGCTACAGGATTACCGTGTCTGTGGAGTCACCACCTTCAGAGGTACGCACCGCATTTTCCAGTGCCAGCTGTCCTTCCCTCAATGTGTCACATGCACACGATATTGTAGGCCGAGTGAAACTCTTTAATCTCAACAGGCTGACGAGTGCGGAGCTTGACCTTGGTAATGAAATGCATTTGTTCAGTCTTCGTCGCAGCCCGTGAAGCAATAGCAGCGAAACGCATCGGCTGCTGAGCACCGTGCTTGTTGTGAAAGGCCTTGGTGCAATCAGACTCGACTGGGTCATGGAGACCATGGAGAGAGGTTTTTCAGAAAGGTGGGAGAAGATGCCCCTTTCAGGGCCTTTGCAAGCGAAGGAAGGGTTTGGATGGGATGGAGTCTGTAGCAATGTTTGGGTCCAGTGCTGGTTTCTTTATTACAATGGAGGCATTCAAGAATCTGATAATGTAGGGACCAGCATATAACAGCCAATGAGTGATTGGTGGGCAGAAGATCCCTGATGGATTAAGACTGCTTATGGTGGGGATACGGTGTTGAGAGGAGGTGGTGGAATGATGAGTAGACAAGGCCACTGGAGAGGGAAAGTTGGATGCCAATGCTCAATCCTGAGTGTCTCAACCTTTGTTAAGTAGGAAATTAGTTGATCACACTTGGCAGCTAACAGGGTAGTGGAGGAAGTTATGGTGGCCTTAACTCGTCACCCCATATTGTTTCACCCATTACAAAATACAGTCTGAAACAATGTCAAGAGTCACTGTAGTTATCACACCAGCATTGAGACATCACAGGCAATGGTGCTCTTCAACCAGTATCCCACGTTGAAAGATTGTAACAGATCATCACCAATGTTATGGCACTAGTTTGTTCTGCACAAGAAAGTCTCTTTGTCGATGCCAATCGCATTGCGCCCTCTCTCTGGTTGATGTCTATTGTTCGATGCATAGGAGCGCGCGTGTATGAGCGGCTGCTCGTGCGCCGTGAGGAGGAGAAGCTGCGGCGCACTGTACTACAGGATGTGATGCAATACGTGCAGGACCCCAACGCCTGCCAACAGTGGCTGCAGCGGCAAGCAGCTCTGTGAGACACGTGCGCACATACCTACATTGTTCATTACACACACGCTACACACCATGTGTACTTTGCTTGCATTAACATGGTACAGGTTCACAATGCAAAGGACTTTTTTCGATTTAAAGCTTTCGTGACTGCAGGGATTCATCTTCTTGGTTCTTTCGGTAAAGTCACGTAGAAGGGAAGTAATAAAATAATTATTTTATTACTTCCCTTCTACGTGACTTTACCGAAAGAACCAAGAAAATGCAAAGGACCTTTGAGTTTTTTGTTGTTGGTGATGGCTGAGCGAGACCTTCATCCAATGGCGGATTGATCATGGCTCGTGATGATTATACTTTTTTTTGTTATGCAGAGGAAGATGGATGTAAGATTGGAGTTGATATACAGCTGTGTTTACCAAAACATGTGTATTGGCTGCAAAGTGAAACTGCTTGCATAATTGATGTTCCAATTCAACCTCGTGTTTCCTGGGGCTTTACTCACTCTTTGTTATAATGCTCTTGCTGTGTTTTGCTTTCCGTCGTTTTTTCGTGTTTAGGGATGCTGGCCGTAACCCAGGTGGACCAATCATCCCCTCTCTTGGTAAAGTTATCATGCTGGCATTCGCAACCACTGTGAAGCACACGTACACAGCAACCACTGTGTATGCGCTTCACGACATGAGTCTTGCAACATGTAGAGCATAGTTGTGTGTATGAATATACAGGCAGACCTTACTCGGCGCGAACCTGTAGAACACCGATTCGTTATTGTGCTCTTTGTCCTGTTGAAAATCTTACGAAACAAAATTCAGAAATACAATTTTCTTTTTACAAAGTGCTTACTAGTGAACACGCAGTAGCGCCTGGCTGAGAAAACGTACCCGCCCCCAATGAGAGTGACGAATGCTCTCGGCCAACCAGACCCCCACACCCTGCGATTCGATTATTGATAATTATCACTGTTTGTGGTCACGATTACATTTAAACAAAAAATCGATTTGTTTAGCTACTCATGAGACGAGGAACTCACGAGACCAGGATAGAGTCTCTTCTACACCTGAAAGAAACCTCATCACATCTATTTAGACTGAGGGCATCACTAAGATCACAGAGGTCTTGCAGCTTTTCTCCTAGTGACCCAGACTGGGAGCGCAGCAGTTCCGACAGCCTCATCTCCGACCTCTGCCATATAGGAATACAGTAGAATGCACTTGTCAGGACAGTACATAATACTGATGTTATTAAGAATATATATGAAATCAAGTTTACCCTCATTATTAGAACTTATGGATACCCCAATGAAGCTCTCATATAATGCTGACACGAAAGAAATTACACTTTTGGGAATAGATCCCCATATGCACGATGGTCTAATTACCCCTTTTAGCACTGATTATATTCGCTCTCATCTTGAGCACCAAACGAGATCTCCCTTTATATGTATACTAGCGGGAAGTAACCGGCATTGCCCGGGAGAAAAAGCAGACACACACACATCGAACCACACACACAAACACATAGACTTGCACACACACATATGGACTTACACACACAGACATTCACTTTAGATACACACACATGGAGTTACACTCACAAATTGACGTACACACATACAGCGACTCACACACACACATACGTAGACTCTCACACACATTGACCTAAGCACACATATGCACTTACACACACACACATATCGACTAAGACACACACACATGGACTTACACACACACATAGAGCCACGCACATATGGACTTACACACACATATGGACTTACACACACATATGGACTCACACACACATACACATCGACGTACACACACACATCGACGTACACACACACATCGACTGACACATAGACACACACACACACAGTGACTTACACACTTTAATGGAGCCATGCACACACATCAACTAACACACACACACACACATCAACTAACACACACACATCGACTAACACACAGCAACTGACACACACGGACTGACACGCACACTTGGACTTACACACACACATCTGGTGTCGCCCGGGCAAAAAAGACAGACACACATCGACTTACACACACACATGGACCTTAACGCACACACATGGACTCACACACACACATCGACTTACACAGCAATCCCCGATGATGCCACAGCTAGAGCTGGATAGAACTGGCCACATGGGAAATTGACCATTTGGTTGCAGACCACATAAAAAAGGGCAGGGTCTTGATGGGGGTGAGGTAGCTCAGCACTGATTAATGTGTCAATGTGACTTGCATGAATTGTTTCCCTCATCCATAGCAAAATGTGAGCATGAGGAAGACGACGTTTTTGCCACCCAATGGTTGTGCAAGTTACTGCTTGTCTATCCAAAGACGCCGCCTTCGTTGGTCGTAATAAGCATCATGAGGTCATAAACTTTGAGTTGTAAGACCCTCGCTAAGATGTCATGTCTGTCTGGTGGCTTTTGGTTTGGATAAAGGTAAACCTGGATCTCCTTTCATTTGGGATTGCAAGTGAAGGTGATGAAGAGATGGGGCATGGCATATTGGCTGATGTACGTCATGGCATCCTGAATCTTCTCATGCATGTATCTTGGTGGAGCTGTGAAGGATGAAGGCAAAACAACGAATCTGCCCACATTGTGAGCGTTTGCATCTCCTTCGGCATTGATGGCGTCCCAGAAATGAGCATACTGTTCACACACAGGCGGTTTTGATTCAGTTGAATGTAAAGAAGGCGCTCACTCTCAATGTTTACATACTCATCGACAACATACAGGTGAAAGAGGTTGGCGCACCATAATATGCGGTTTCCTCCTCTGTCCATGATCACGAAGGAATATAAGTTTTTTTAGAGGAGACAGTTTTGTGAGGATGTCTTTGTCCTGCAGCTTTGTAATTGGAAGAATGTTGACGTGGTACCCATCTTGGCCTTGTGACAGGAAAATGGGTTATTGTAGGGCATCGTATGCTCTGTTAGTGTCAGGAAATCGTGCGACGGTGTTTTCTTGGTATGGAAGAACAATGTCTCTCTCACAATGTCCCTCACCCACCATAAGAAAGCAAGGTCAACAATATTTGGGGCATTGAACCTCCCTGCGTGTTCCTCGCTTTGGTGGAAAGTAAAGGTGCGGTATGGCAACATATAAATGGGTGATGTTCCGACGAATGTAACGATAGACGAAATGCAATGGGCTGTATCGAAGAAGGTCCAACGTATTTAGCAGTATAACATATTAATCAGCATCGCAGGAAAAAGTGTGGCGTGAGCAATCGAAACAATAGAAATGCATTGAAGAAATAAGTTGAAATAAGCCTACATTAAAGAGCAGCAGTATGCACAGGTAAGTTGAGAAGCAGTCTACAGTCTAGATTATAAACTGTCAGTACGCTGACTCAATGACATGAGCATTGCTACAGTCAACATAAAAAGCTGGCAATACGGTCAGCAGCTGAAAAAGGATACAGTCAACACGAAAAGCTGGCAGTACACTGAGTGAGGTAAAGAAGCAGGCAACAGATTATAGACTGGCATACACTCATAATAGCCAAAAACAAAATTAGCAGTGTAGGTAATAGTGCCAGTGCACTGACGTTAATTAAATAAGCAAGCAGGAGGTCACAGCATAGACTGGCAGTACCCTGTCTCAGTGTCATAAAAACACAGCTAAAAAAGGAAATATTTAGCAACCTAATAATGAAAATTTAGTTTTGTGCCCCCAAACATTATTATTGTAATATCTGCCAACTTATTTGTTTCCTAATAGTAAACAATGAACCTGAGTTCTTATCTCCACACAAAGATTATTAATGTAATATTTGTCAACTTATTTGTTTCATAATAGTAACAATGGACCTGAGTTCTTAGCGAAAGATTCAATAAAATTGTACTTTACATTGCCGTGGTGAGGCCTAGTCCCATGCACAGCCAGCGGCCTCGCCTAGATTGCCCAGCCGGAGCAGGTGACACATTGCCAGGCTGGGGGTTTGGCCGCTACCCCCCACCATCCCCCAGCCCGAGCTACAATACTACTATCTAAGCATTAGAGTATTAGTATCTACCGACCCTATAGTAGTAAGTGCACACATTGGGGTGGGGGGGGGGAGAGAAGAGGACATGACACTGATGAATTTACCTCAGCGTTGCATGTATTTTTGTTCCATTTTGAACGCGAATGAGAAATCCCCCCACCCTCCAACGATAACGCACGTGCGTTGCCAGGGGTAACCCCCGTGCAGCTTGGGCGGGGAAATACATAAATAAAGAGAAATCGCACAAAAACGCTATTTTTACTACTTTACAGTTTACGGATGGGAAAACGGCATAGCGCCTGCCCACCTCTGGGCTTAGGGCGTGCTACCTGGCAAGTTTTTTTTGACAAATAACCCCACGGTTCGAGAGCCAAATCCCTCGCACGTGCGCGGACAGACGGACGGATGGACAGAATTTTTTTTACTTTTATAAGTTAGAAGATACTGTATACATATGCCCTGCTCTATACATGTGTGCCATCTTTCCGATTGGCTGAAACAAGGTCACAACTCTTTTTTCAGCCAATCACATCGCAGCGGTGCACCTCACGTTGGTAGTAGTTGTGCCAGGTAATGACAACCTAGTGGCGGCGCTAGCTCAGTGATCTGTGAGGGTCTAAATCGCACGACAGTGAGGGGAGGGGATGGGACGAGACATCGCCGAGTGATTAAAAAAAACGCGAGACAGCCATTGGAGGCAGCATCCAGAGGGCAGAGGACGAGGGGAAGACCGGGGACCAGGAGGTGGGGGAAGTTCGCCGGAAGGACCTGTGTGGAATTGCAACAGTTGTGGAATCTGGGAAAAGGAAGGAGGTGATGGCGACTGTGGTGGCATCAGGCATTGAGCATGAAGACCATTTTTACTATGGATTGAAAATTGGTGTGATTGTTAGAAGTAAGGTGCGACTTGCCTGGTCCTCTTACATGATGAAGGTCTCCTCAAGGCACAATTCTTTCTGACATGCAGAGTTAAGAGGCTCTGCCGCTGTACTAACAAGACCATGCTGCTGTGTGTGGTGTAGGCCGAAGAAATGCACCGCCTTTGGATCTCACCGGACTCCCTGGCACTGAGAGGCTTAATGAGCAGGAGAAGGAGGTATAATCGATTTGTTTTATTTTCACCCTTCACTAGCAGGACGTGTAACCACTGGTGTCTGCATGAGAATGTATCGATTGTCACTGCCACGAGTCACGTGGCAAAGTGTCCATCGAGGCCACCAGGAGCAGATCCCACAGCTGTTGCATAGCCGACAGGCAAGCAGCGGGGTCTCACTGCCTCTCATTCGTGTCTCCCCCTTGGTTTCCGACCTCTCTCCATGTCAGGGCTTTCTCGGTTGCCTGGCTCCCTGCACGCTCTGCACAAGCCCGAGCCATTGCACCCTCCTCTTCGTCCGTCTCTTTTTGCTGAATAGAACCACAGTGGAGATCTCCACAGCCTGTAAAGAACACGATCGTTCCCCCCCACACTGTGTTCCCCAGCTCACGAGTAGCAGCAGGGGCAGCAGCAGTAGCAGCAGCAGCCGAATCACCGCATACTTCCTGGCGGCGTTCCATGCATACATTCAATTATTCACCTCTTAGAGCCTGCATCTGCTCTTCCTCATCCAGTCCGCTCAGCAACTTCATTCTCACTGAGCGAATCCTCTAGCGCCACCACACTTCTCTTTCATCTCCAACCTCATGGAATTATATTAAAATAGCCTTTGTAAAGTTTAACTGGAACTGTTGCAATATAATTTGGGCTTGTGTAGCATCTGAGCATGGAACATGTGCATCATGAATGTGAAGTAAAGTGTGTTAGATGTCACTTGAGAAATAGGGACAGTCACTAAGAGATGGGGTTAATCATTTTAGAGATGGGGTTAGGCAGTTACTTGAGATATGGTATTAGCAACTTGAGAGGTAAGGTTAGTCACCTGAGTGGTGGGGATAGTCACTTGAGAGATGGGTGCAGCGGTCCTCGGCAGAGGAGGTCTTGATTCTGGAGATAAACGGGTAGGGAATCGGCAGCACGGGCTACTGGAGGAGGCAGCTCCAGTCAATGCTTAGGAGCTGGAAATATTTGTTCAAATTGAAGTGAAAACCCAAATGTAATTTGACACTGTTCTTGTGAAGTCATTGGTGTCTGGCGCTGAGACTGTCAGCTCACGACACCAGAGATTGCGACCACTTCTGAATTTCACGGTTTACATGGATTCTGCTTTACATCGTTTGTTTCTTTGCTTTTGCGTTACATTCATGTGCTCTACTGTTTTATCCTGGGTCGTAGCCAAGTTATAACATAACTCCGGACACTGCCACCCGGTAACATGGGTTTTAATTACTGATGACTGGGGGTGCTTCCACAGCGGTGTAATGGTTAGCGCACCAGACTTGCGATCCAGAGGTCACCGTTTCCATCTCCCGGCACGGCAGTTGAAACAGTGGGGCCAGGTTTCTGTAATCCTCCCCGCCTCTGTCCACCCAGCGGCATAAATGGGTACACCAGTCAAACGGCAGGTTGTGTGTGGTGGGGTGAAGTGTGGGTACCCCCACTTCTTGCAAGACATCTGGCCAGCCTTGAAAAGTAGGCCAAATACCTTAATGTAATGACCGCAGGATGGGGAATTGTCTGTGCCTCGAGAACTGTTGGTGATGTATCTAACTGTGCGTTGGTGAATTTTGTTTTGAGGGGAATTTCGGTGAGCGTCTCTAGCAGCAGCAGGACCACAC
This sequence comes from Lethenteron reissneri, assembly GCF_015708825.2. Lineage (NCBI taxonomy): Eukaryota > Metazoa > Chordata > Hyperoartia > Petromyzontiformes > Petromyzontidae > Lethenteron > Lethenteron reissneri. Next base: position 11,628,656 of record NC_083825.1, read on the forward strand.
GGCGGAGCCTCTTTGCCGCACGTGCGAGCGTCGCGCTCAGCTCCCGCGTTACCGTGTGCCGTGTGCATGCCCCACAGCTGTGCCAGGCTGTGCGCCTCGTCCCAGAGGCGTACTTGGAATATCGTGGAGCTCTGGCAGCCGAAAGCCGCAAGCTGGGTGGGTTGCGTCTTGCCCAAGCCCGGGCTCTCATAAAGATTGATGTCAACAAAACTCGGAAGCTGTACGACTTCCTTCTGCGAGAGGGTTACATATCCAAAGGTTAAGTAATGGTGTGCCCATCAGCCTGTTGCATGAACCATTTCTTCTGTTTACACGTCACTGATTTCTCTTTTAGAAATACAGACATGTAGGTGCTGTGAACATCCACACGCATAATCTGCACAATATGGAAGCTGAGTGGATATATGCCTTACAAGTGCTTGATGCTGAGATGTGTTTGTTTACTGAGCCCCTTGCTGCTGAGAGATGCTTCTGTTGTTGCATCTTGCTGGCAGCGCAGTAGCAGCTGCCGGGCGCTGGTGACGCACGCCTGTAATCCAATTATATGGAGGCAACGGTGGCGGCGGCGGCGAGTGAATCACACATGTTGTGAAAGTCCCTGCCCATAGGTGCCAACGTGCAATTATAAGTACAGTGGTACCTCGGTATACGTCGTTAATTCGTTCCAGAAGGTAGGACTTATACCGAAAATTTCGTATACCAAACGAATTTTTCCAATAAGAAATAAAGGGAAAGGAAATAATCCGTTCCAGAGTATAAGAAATTATATTTTATATGGCATATACATTAATGGGGTTGTATGAAATAATTTAGACACTACTTATTACTAAAATGCATACATGAATTAAAATAAATGCATAAATAAATTAAAATAAAATGTAACATCACTTTACCTTGCTAAGAGGAGTTGATAGCCTACGAGGATGGTGGTGAGGAAGGGGGGGAGGAGGAGATGTTTAATGGAAGGAGAGGGTCCCCTTCCATTAAAACTTCAGGAAGCTGAAATTCTGGGGTTTTTTCTCTTTCTTTTTTCTGTCTTTTTTCTTGACTTGGACCTGTATTCTTGGTTCTTTCGGTAAAGTCACGTAGAAGGGAAATAATCAAAATAAAACAATGAAATAGAATTTTCATGACGTTTCGGCCACAATGCAAGCAGCCATCCTCAGGTGAAGAAACAGCTGTCGGAAAGACAGCGTCCTAATGAACACTGCTAAGCTTGGCAGCGTATTTTAAGCTGGGTGGGAGGAGGAGAGCGCCTTTACAAAGGAGTTTACATATCAACAGAGGAATTTAGAATATTGATGACAAATGTAGATATGGGGTTAGTTACTTCTTGTGGAATGTGTAGATCGGTGGGGGGGTCTCAAAGTCATATGCTAGTGTATTATGGAGAATTAGCAGTAATAAAGGAAGGGAAATTTTTAATAATAAAGAACTGCAACAGCCCAAACCACCGCGTATCAAGCTAGTGCATTATGTGGAAAACAAAAAAGGAGCTTCTAAAGAACTACAAATACCCTACTACCATACAATAAACCGATGTGGAAAAACTAAATATAAACTACATCAATATAATCAATATACCCAATATACTCTCCAATAAGCCGAGCTATTAACATTAAGTAACTGGGTATACACTACACTAGTAGTTCTTTAGAAACTCCATTTTTGTTTTCCACAATGCACTAGCTTGATACGCGGTGGTTTGGGCTGTTTGCGTTGTGGCCGAAACGTCGTGAGAATTTTATTTTATTATGTTTTATTATTTTATTATTTCCCTTCTACGTGACTTAACCGAAAGAACCGAGAATATGAATCCCTGCAGTCACGAAAGCTTTAAATCGAGACTTGGACCTGGTTGAGGCTCACCAGGTTTGAGTTTTACTAAAAACCTGTCCATTCAAGTTTGTTTTTGCCTTCTAAGAATGTTCCTGAAGTGTGACAATGTCTGGTCATGCCACCACAATATTGTTACGGCTTGTTAGACCCATAACAGTATTGTGTATGTGGGTACTGTACACGGTGACTCATCCCGACCCATACAAGTTCTAGCAAGCGCGTCGTATCCCAAGCAAGACGTCGTATCCCAATACATTTTTTTATCGTCAAAACACGACGTATACCAAATTTTACGTATTCCAAAGCGGTCGTATACCGAGGTATGACTGTTGAACTTCTTTTGCACTGTACGAAGCCAACCGTGCTAATTGGAGGTGCGGCTGAAGGACAAGAAACTAAACACAAAGCAGTTTTAAAGAAATTAGTTTTCAATCTAGAATTTAAAGTGCATAGCTCCAGTGGCTTCCTAATAAACTGGCTTGCCAGGAGAATGCAGTAAAAATGTGGACTTCACCTGTTCTGTCTTTTCGGGATTGAGTGTTTCCCCCTTGCATAGGTGTTTTTTTCCGAGTGCTCTGGTTTCCTCCCACATATAACCACTAATTAATTGGCCGATGCCTTAATATATAGTGGTCCGCAGAGCTTGGGGAATTGTGGCTGTTTTCCCACTTGTCTCGGTGGTTCCTCTAACCTTTAAGTTATTCTGAGTGATCGGATATTGTGCGGCCTGTTCGTAGTTCGAATTATTACTTGGGCATGGCCTAAATGGTAAAATAACACACAGCGTTTACAGAAAGCAAACGCACACTGATGCCTATCTGAATGCAGATTCGCATCATCACCCAGCTCAGAAATCCTCTCTTATCAAGACGCTCATACATCGGGCTAAAACAGTGTCAGATGGTGAAAGTCTAGTGAGAGAGATTAAACATGTTAAAGAAGCACTAAGACAGAATGGCTACAATAATGCTCAAATTAACAGAGCACTAAAAGCCAAATCACGATCGCAAAGCAACACTGCTGAAAGCGATCAGATTATTAAAACAATAAAAATACCATTTATCTCAGGAGTAACTGATAAATTAGCCCGTGTTTTGCAAAAGCAAAACATTACAGTAAGATTTGGTACAGTACACAAAATTCTACAACTAGTAACGTGCACTAAAGACGAATTACCTAAATTATCAACAGAAGGTGTATATCGGATTAATTGTGTATGTGGCAGATGCTATATTGGACATACAGGGCGTAACGTTAGTGTAAGACTAAAAGAACACCAGAGAAATATTAAACTATCACAAACACAACTGTCGGCAGTAGCAGAACATGCATGCCAACAGGGACACTCAATTGATTTTGACAACGTGGAAGTGTTGTGTAAAACTAGTTACTACTGGCAAAGACTAATTAGAGAATCGATTGAAATTGAGAGAAACAGAAATAACTTTAATCGCTCAGACAGCTACAGGCTTAGTGCGGCCTGGAAGCGTATTATTAAATAAGATACATTACAATTCCTTATAAGGGAAACAACCACTAACTGATTACTAATGTAGCATAATCACAATAAAACACATTCCAAATGATTACTAATCTACAACTCGCATCGTAACAATAGCCTGATTACTAATCTAGTATATAATTACAATCACTCCCCCCTTGAATCTTTGCACCTGATGAGTTAATAAGTTAATGATGACGTCACCCTGCTGCTGCTCTATATAAGAACGGGAGACACAGCAGAGCCCCTCACCATTCTGGCGAATTGCCCGATGATGCTGGATGCAATTACCAGCGACACGTCGTACTCAAATTGTAAATGTTGTGGCTTCAACACACCGGTGGGCTGAAGCAGTGAACTATTTGTCTTTGTCAACGTGACACATTTTTTACTGATTGGCCGTGTCGGGTGGTGGAGGGTTACGACACATTTATAAATAACGCGATCTAAACCCAAAAACGTTGATTATGAATTCGAATTATTAAGCGCCTCGAAAATACATGTTTCTCGGTTTCAATGTAAAATGGGCGAAATCAAATTCAAGAATGCTCCCAAAACTAAGATGAGTGTGAGCTCCTGTTGTCGTTTAGGTGCTTGGGAAGAATAGAATCCGATAGGTTTTCGGTTCTCACCACTTCACCTTCGGTGGCCACGCGGGTGGATGATGATCCCGATGAGTAAGCAGTCTTTTTTTGTTGCTGGTGTCGGTCTTGTCTTGCACCCTTTGAGTTGGCCTCATTTGCGCAATGCTGCATGCATTTCCTTGTGTAATTTCACATTCTGCTCACTTTCTCAAGGTTGGCACGGCTCCCATTCAGTGATGGTCCAAAAGAATGGGGCTCTTCGTATTAGTGCGGCAGTAGCTGTTTAATGTTCGAGGTGGTGAGCTGAGATGTTGTTTTAGGTGAAGTAGTCTCTCCTAAGTGTAACACGAATAGGGCTGAGTAAAGTGATGAGGCGGGGGGATTAACAGTGCCATGTGTTCACAGACTGGTTGAATCAGTTGTAGGCTTTCGCGACCAATATCATCCATAAGAGGTTTTTTGGGTTATATCGTGTAAATTTACGTGATCTAACCCCAAAAACCTCTTATGGTTGAATCAGCTTGGATATGGCTACATGCTGGTACACCACCTGGGCAGGGAGTGTTTTGTCTGAAGGCGTGGGCGGGACGGGTTGTCTATTGTGAGGACATATGCAGTGGCCCGACGAGGCAGCTTTGACATTACTACAAAATTATTAAACTTTTTATTTTACCAGGTAAGGCCCACTTAGCTATACAGCTCTTTTTCAGAAGTGACCTGGCCACAAATGGTAGCTCAACTAAGTGGCTTATCATGTGGAAATTTCTAGCAGCCAAATACTCCAAACGCATGTTTCTAAATGTGGAGGGGAAAACCGGAGGACCCAGAAAAAAATCCACACCACCATGGGGATAACATGCAAACTCCAAATATACAGGTGTCGGGGTCGAGATCAAACCCATCACCTGTATACCTGTCGCGGTAGTTAGCATCTCACCACTGTGCTGCCCAACCTGGACCTTGAGTGCATGCATCAGTCTCATCAGTAAAGAGCCACCTATCTCTCGCAGGTGTCAGTGGTACAGCTCTCACTGGGAACAGCATGGCCTGCATGGAATGTGACCATCACATCCCACAAGCTTATTAAAGACAAGATTGGTCTTCCTCGGAAATATTACTGTTATCTGTAAATGTCTCAACAGGCCAGAACAAAATGTAAAAAAAAGCCCAGTCTAACAATTTAATGGACTTCGAAATAAAACGTTGTGGAAATGTTGACACCCCCATCATCTCCCCGTACCGAATTGTGCGTATGCAGTCGTGTGACCCTGCAGGGCCAATCACGCGAGCTGTCCCTGCGCATTTTGTTTTGGCTCCGTGTGGGCATCGTGGAGGACGCGAGACACGGGAGGACGCGAGAAAGACACCAAGGATGTGAGGGAGACTCCAAGGACGAGAGACACACACCGATGATGTGAGGAAGACACCAAGGATGTCAGCCTATTGCTGTGGTTTGTTTATATTCACGTGGATAAATTGTGGAGACGTGTTGCTTTCTCCAGGATATTCCTGGTATTGATTTAGACCTGTTCAGCATTGTCAGTAGCTTAAGCTTTCCACCCTTTCATTTAGTAAATTACAAAACTGGTACAGATGTGAACTCAACCTCATGTGCAGCTCGAGCGAAAGTCATTCGTATTAGTCTCCATGAACATGCATTGGGCCTCTCGGTTCGCCTGGCTGCAGCAAGTCCAGGCTATTTTTTATTTTATCAGCTTTGGCTCAACTAAGCTATATAGCTCTTTTTCAGAAGCGATCTGGGTACAAATTATAGCTGAACGAAGTGGCTTGTGGAAATTTATAGCAGCCAAATACTCTAAATGCATGTTTCTAAATGTGGAGGGAAAACTCGTAGAATCTGGAGAAAAATTCACGCAGCCACGGGGAAAACATGCAAACTCCAAATATACAGGTGTTGGGGTGTAAGGATCTTTCCCACAACCTCCTGTATAACAGGTGAGGTAGTTAACATTTCACCATATATACCTGCGTTTGGATTGAACACACCTAGGACGTATGCTCTGCTTGCGCATTTATACACAAAACTATCAAACCCGTCTCTTCAATGTTGATGGAAAGTGGGGCAACTAAATTTGAGAATGTAATCTTACATCTGCATCCATGCCGAGTCATGGGCAAGAGACATAGCACTTGTGGTCCTGTTACTGTAAATTACTGTGATGCGAAAAGATCATTGGAACCCCGATGAAGGGAATGCCTCTTCAAATGTGCAGTTTATTGTGATGAGTAAAAGCGTAATGTGCCACCTGTAAAGTGTGAACTTTATACATGCACATTCACTGGAGGACTCGTTTTACAAGTAAAACAGAAATGACTTCACCATTAGCATTTATCTTGCACTTTATTCAAAGGCGTACATATCTTTCAATGCACATGTTTATAAGGTGATCCGTATTTCCTTTCACCTTAGAAACATTTGCCCACTTGCATCGCATTGGCACTTACCAATCTGGAACTACTATTGCAATGCTCTGTTACTTGAGGTTCTGGTCTTGGGACTATAGCTGGTCCAGAACACGGCCTCCAGGATGCTCATGCGGGCCTTATCCCTTGAACATTCCTCCTATAAACAAAAGCTATTCAAATTACATTTTAGGTCCAATTTAAAGTATTGCTGCTAACATACAAGGCTTTAAAGTGCCTCGCAGCACTCTATATTCAACAGCTGATACACCCCTACACACGATCATGATTTCTTGGATACGCCAATTTACATGTGCTCCATGTGCCAAGAACTGGACTGCACCTGGAGTGACTGAACCTTTGCATGTGCTACGCCAAGACTCTGGACCGCCCTGTTACTCATGGTTAGACATGAGCTCACTCGCACTGTTGAGGTCTTCTCTAAAGACTTGACCTGTTTCACCTGGCCTACACTTCCCATGTATGACCAGTAGACTCTGGATCTTGTATTTATATTTCTTAACTTCTTGGATCAATTGTGCCTAATAAATGTGTAGTGACATCAGGGATGTCACTGTATGATGCCGGCCCGAGAGGGCCGTGGCGTGCGTTGCACGGTCATCGCATACACCCCGTAGGTGGGTGTAGTACCAGCCCTAGCGGGGCTTGGGGAGCGTTGGGTGGAGTGTGGGCTCCCACAAGGGGGAGTGGGAGTGTCAGCCCAGGGGCAAGGTTGCCCCAGGCCATGGCTCTCTGGTTGACCCTGTAGACACGTGATCTGGAGTGTCCACAGAGAGGGCCCCAGGTGGGGGGGTTAGGGGGTGATCACGTCTCCGGGGAGAGCTCTCGAGAGGGAGCTAGAACACTCGAAGGTGGGCGGGGCCAAGGGCGGAGCGGCCCCGACCCAGAGGGTTATAAGGTGGGTCCCTAGGAGGGACTGGGGTTCTTCATTCTACAAGCTGGAAGCTCTACGAGGCATCAACACGTGGTCGCAGACCCAAGTGAGGGCTGCCCTTCGGTAGCTGTAACTCCTACGTATAGAGTAGTTAGCTGGGTGGTCCACCACCCGAGGCTGTATCTACCCTTTTGTGTTAACGGGTTGATGTTACAATAAAAGTGTTGCCTCTAAAGAACGTCTGGGAGTCAGTTGGACTCACTACAAATGTATAGTCCTCCACCAGTGAGCAGTTGAGATTTGAAGCACAGGTAATTATTAACTGTTGAACACCAATAATGCCACATGTGCAGTGACATGGAATGGGTCACTATGGAGCATAGCGCTGGTTGCTGGCAGAGAAGGAGTTCTGCGGTTGCAGCAGCCCTGTCAGCAGGTCACGTGATAAGCAGAGGGATGTAGGGCAAAGGTGATAGAGGGGGCACGTGAGGTAAGCCCGGGAACACACTCGTAGGTTCTAGAAGGGGGGTGTGGCCTGGGGCGGAGCGAGGCCACGCGAAGAGGATAAAAGGCGACCCCGAGCAAAGGCTGTTGGTTGGAGTGGAATCCCGACGGGCTGCTGGAGTCTTCATCACCGTCTTCACCTTCTTGGCGTCAGTCTTGACAGTCTGATAGCTCTCCTGACTGAAAGTGTAGCTACCCTTTGTATCCTGTGAAGGATGTAATAAATAGCGCCTCCTACTCAGAGTGTCTCCATGTACAAAAGCAGCAGTACTTGGGAGACAATGTCAGGCAAGATGCCAAAATGAATGTGCGAACAAAAGTAACATCTGACTAAAATGAGGGATCTTTCATTTTAAGTATCAAGACTTTTTTTTATATGTGGGGACCGGTGGTGCAGTGATTGGTGCATTGAGCTATGAACCCATGACCAACATCGGTGATGAATATCTTAACCGGTTCTGGTTTTCCCCGAGGAGGTTAAGCTTTAAACGAGTGGGTAACCATCAGCACTGGGAAGACCAAGGTGACCAGGCAATGTTTTGGGGCCACTACCCCTCTGGAGTATCATGCCTGTCTTCATTGGTGCTTCCTGACAGCACTTGCCAACAGTGAATGCTATTCAGGGATATTTGTCTTTTTGTGAAAGTGCGCATGTCTATGTACTTTACATATACTTGTGCCACTGTTCGTGTCTCGTTTGCTCAGCTTGCACCATCCTCTGCAATAGTGTACGTAATAGCATTGCGCCCAGTTGCACAGCGCTTCATTTTGGCCAATTGCTTTTGATCAGTAGGGAGCCACTGTTGCAATCCAGTCACTACCCTATTGATTGTGCTGAAATTGCATTGTGTGTAGAACCATTTTATTTCCAAAAAATGGACAACTTGTGAATTTAAAAGACACCCCATCCCATTACATGAAACAGAAATCCGAAGTTCACATGCGAAGAGAGCGTGGGGGACACCCAAAGCTGTTATCAGGGGCACTTGATGCATGTGTGGTTGGCAACACTGGCATTGGGTAAGATACAAAAACAAGAGTTTAACACAACCGTGCCAATATAAATCTAACCTGGGCAAGCAAAGAAGCAGAGGGGGCTTAGATAAAGACATCCACATAGGAGAGGGCTTGGTGGCTACTGTTGCATGCTGAAACTACTACGCCGCCACCACCCTACAGCGTGGGACACTAGGGCACGGCTCAGTTCTGCCCGACGATCGCCTGCAGCATGCGTTTGTAGTCTCCGCTGGTGTCACCCTCCATCATCTTGTACAGGGTCTTGTTGTACTTCTCCAGGAAGGCATGCTTCACGTTCACCAGGTCGATCTGAAACGGCAGTGAATGAGCAACGTGATGCGGCGAGGATCGCTCGATGCCCAGACTAAATTGCGTTGATAAAGATATCGCGAAATGCATGCAGCCACTGCAGTGAGACACACGATTCCCTCGTGTCAGACGACACCACGCGTGCGTTCGTGCGTCTGCACCTCGCTGCGTGATGTCACGATGCGGATGAGCGTCGAGTCGTCGGTCCCCGCGCCCTTCATGGCCTCGAACAACCTCTCAGCAAAGAACACGGGGCGGTTCTTGGCGCATTGCACTGCAGCACAAACCGCACGACGCTCGTCAGCATCACCACGTACAGCAAAGGCGTTAAACCCTCCTCCCTCGCTGCTTTATCACGGACAGCAGCAGTACTACATTAATACGGTTTATATTAAGGTCTCAAACTCTGTCAAAATGTGCCGAGGTAAATCTGCAAAGGGTATCAGTTAGTTGGGAGGATGAAGGGTGGAAGGCTATAAAGCAGAGGGGACAGGTCGCGTGTGTGGAGAAGGTACGAAGTGATATTTGTAGTGAGACGCAGTAACCAGTTGGAGGGGAACACAATATTGATCGGGGTTTGGTAGAAGCACCGATATCTTCAAGCTCAGGCAGAGCTGTCGTTGCTCGGGTACATGTTGTGAATGGATCCGTGCACAAGAAAGCCTGCTGCTGGGTGCTACTAACCAATTGCCTTAAGTCCGTCCTTCACGTTCCCAGAGAACTCTCTGTCAATTGTGTTGATGATGTCTCGTTGAGAAAGCTGTAAAGAAAGGAACACCCCACCCATTACACGTGCAGCTTAACATCACAGCCTGAAAACAGTGTCACAAATGAATTTCCCCACAGAGTACTCCCTTAGCCGCCAGGCTCAACACATCCCCTGACATTCACGGCAGAGTGCATTTCAGTTCACGCACAACCACACGTCACAATTATGTCAAGATGCTATAGCTGGTGATCACTTCCATTGCACAGTGTATTGCTATTCAGTCTATGCTGATCGATTAGGTCACTAATCGCAGCAACCCTGGTAGCAAATCAACTCATAAGTACGTTTTATACGACCGAGGTTTGTGTTTTTAGCCACTAGTTTAACCCTTTGCAAACCACAACCTGACATTGCCAATTTAGCTGCTGGTCGCACATGGAGGCTGTGGGGAACAGAAGTCGATCACGTAGAACACAAAATAATCCTTACCGTGGGGAGAATACAACATGAAAAAGTAGCAAACAGATCACATATCTGTGCCTCCGTATAATATTATTAATAAAAAAATATTTTTTTACATGTGTAGTGAGTCCAACTGAGTCGCAGACGTTGTCTTGGGAGCAACACTATTCAATAATCAACATAACATAACACAAGCTACACTTGGGTGTTGAATGCTCATCTAGCCACGCTATGGCAGAACTAGACATGGTTCGCTATCCCAGCCCGGACTACACGCTAGGTCCCGGACCACGTGGCTAGAGGCTTCATCACCAACAACCCGAAGAATCCGGAGCCCCGCACGGGGCCCCGTTATATTGGCCTGGGCTGGGGCTGGCTCCGCTCCTCGAGCTCTTTCCCGAAGGCTCCCGAGAGCTCCTTTATATCACGTGACTGCCCAGCGGCACCCGTCCACCGATGGTCCCCCTCCAATATCATCCAGTCAAGTGTCGGCAGGTTAACCAGTGTATCATGCCCACACGTAACCCTGGCTGGCTGACACTTCCTCTCGCTCCCTCACCGGGAGCCCGCACCGCATACTGGACGTGGTGCCTTCATGCTGACCAGCGCTCTGTTGTATATATAGGCCTTTTTCCAAAAATGTATATTAAGAATAATTCTGCCAATATATTTTTTTTATCATAATCGCGGTGTCGCTTAGGGTACACAAAGGGGGTGATGCGAACCCCCTCCCCTCAAACGGCAGCTGCCTTTCACCAGCACACCAGGCAAGGAAGTAGCTATACAAGGTAATAAAACCCCAGGTGCAAAAAGGGGAGGGGGGGGTTGCTAATGAGATTCTGGGGAAATCTCTACCGGGCTTCAAAGGCTGCTATATACCACGTACAAGCAACGGGCGCCACAATTCTTTCCGGGCGGCGGGAACCAAACACAATATTTTTGGTTTCTTTTCAACAGTAAAAGTTCGAAGCTTGGCTATAAGAATAAGTCGACATAGATTGCACTCAGATTAAGAACCAGGCTATAATTCTAGATTTGAAGCTTTCGTGACTGCAAGTATTCATATTCTTAGGTTTTTTCGGTAAAGTCACGTAGGTAAAAAATGTAAATGAACTCGTGGACCTAAAAAAGAGAGATGATATAGTCATCCTCTCGACAGACAAGGGCAATGCTACGGTCATCATGGATAAAGATTCGTACAACAACAAAATCCTGGACCTACTTAATGATAGGAGTTACTCCAAAATTAAAAACGATCCTACTAATAGCCTAACGACAAAAAACAACAAAATCATCACGAGTTCGACTTCCCTAATCGAACCAACCAAACGTCCCTCTCTAAAACCATCGGCGGCAAGACCTCCCAGACTCTATGGTCTTCCCAAGATCCATAAAAAAGGCACCCCGCTACGACCCATCGTGTCGACGATCAACTCTCCTACGTACAAACTGGCCCGGTTTCTATCAGATACTCTGCTTCCCTTCACAGGCAAGACCTCTTCGGCAGTACTCAACTCAACCCAATTAGTCTCTATGGTCAAGGACATGGTACTCCTGATGACATCCTCGTCAGTTTTGATGTAGTATCTATGTTTACCAAAGTCCCAGTACCGGACACCCTAACAATAATTGAGGACTTGGTCCAACATGGATTGAATTCGGATGTACCTACGCTGGTTAGGCATTGCCTCACCAACACTTATTTTACCGGGAATGGCACCTTCTAAAAACATAATGAGGGTACCCCTATGGGCTCCCCCTTGTCACCAGTGATAGCCAACATGTTCATGGAAAAGTTTGAATCAGACGCCATCCAGACATCCACCCTGCGTCCTTCTCTGTGGAAGAGGTATGTGGATGACACTTTCGTCATTTGGCCACATGGCCTCCCAGCATTGAACCACTTCTTGGACCACATCAATTCCAGACACCCATCCATCAGATTCACCATGGAAGATGGTAAACTACCATTCTTAGATATTCTGTTTGAGAGGAGACCTGACGGATCCTTGGGACATTCTGTCTACAGGAAAGCCACCCACACAGATTCCTACTTGAAACCGGATTCCCACCACCACCCATCTCAAAATAATTATCTCATCAAAACGCTATACCACAGAGCTCATGGCATTTCTGACCAACACCACCTGGCCAGTGAATTAAGACATGTACATCGGGCCCTCAGGACGAACGGATACTCTGACCGCACCATCCGCCAAGCTGTTTCTCCCACCATACAGAAACAGCCACATGAAACTCCGATCAAAACTATCACGTTGCCATACATAGCAGGCGTGACCAAAAAGATCTCCAAAATTCTAAACAAACATAAGATCCAAGTCCGATTCAGTACAGTGCATAAAATCCGTGATCTGATTCCATCTGTGAAGGATGTCGTTCCTGACTTACAGTATCCTGGAGTCTACAAACTGAGTTGCAGTTGTGGTGATTGCTACATTGGAGAAACGAAACGTCATGTCTCTGATCGTGTCCGCGAGCACAAGTCAGATCTGAAACACGGCAGAATTGATTCTTTGGCCGTTGCCGGTCATTGCTACAACTCTGTGGGCTCTCATGAAATTGTCTTTTCTGAGACCAAGGTACTCTGCAAACCTCCTGGCTACCATCAAAAGTTTGTACACGAAGCCATACAAATATACAAACACAGCCATAATTTCAACCGTGATGATGGGTACAAATTGAGTAATCATTGGAAAGATGTGATTAACCATGCAAAAGAGATTTAACCACATATTTGGACCATCTTATTTGACAGACAACTATTCTTGAGTTACTGTACAGGTTACTGATAGACAATCAGTTTTGTTTTACCATATTTAGCTTCTTTTTTCACACATTGGTTTCCTGCTATAAGTTTTACCCACCAAACAACATAGCAGGAGGCTGTTTCTTCCTGAACTGCTTTTGTGCTTTTACCATCTACATGGCAGAGGCTCGGTCTCATTAGCAGCAGTTGCACTTTGAACAACTCTGGCACCCCCCCCCCCCCCTCAGGCTCAGTCCTTTGTTATGTAGACTAGCCGTAGTGTCAAGCCGCACCTTACCATAATAAAGGCTCAGTCCTTTGTTATGTAGACGAGCCGTAGTCTCAAGCCGCACCTTACCCCCCTCAACCAGTATATATATGGGGTAGTATCTCTTGGAATCTCTCATTTACTTGATACAGCTATCGTGCTGTGACGGTTCCACCTGAAGACGGAAGCTTGTGCTGCCTCCGAAACGTCGTGATTTTTATTTTATTTTTATTTTACCTTTATTCATTTTAATTTTTTACCTACGTGACTTTACCGAAAAAACCTAAGAACCAGGCTATAATCTACATTAGTGGATTATTCTCATATTATTTTAATATGAATGTTATTCACCTTATTTTTATTCTTCTTCTTCTATCTACGCGACTTTACCGAAAAAACCAAAGGAATTCTGGCAGTCACGGAAGTTTAAGTCAAAACTTAGTTATATTTTGATATCCTGAGGTTGGAGATATAACTCGAGAATAAAGCCGAAACAGGTCAATCACACGCGACCAAGATAATGTGTTTCATAGAGAGAGCCTCCCAACCGCCTTTTGTTTTCCAGAAGCACGTGGTAGCAATAAATTACATACACATAAGGAGGGCACCTCCCCTCAAGATATCAAACACCATGAAGGAATTCCAAACCACAATGGAAGTACTGTAAACAATGCTCCAAACATACCTTGAGTCACTTACAGAGTCAAAACTGCAAAAAGTGGTACGTGTCAAGTTATAAGAGGTAAAATAATATTTTTTACTTCCAACCGGTACGAGAGAACACGACTTCAAAGGCCACAGCGCCCCTCTTTGAGAGAGACAAAAATGTAACACCTCGACCATGACAGGAACAGGCCTTGATGAGAGTTAACAGATTGCTTAATAAATCAGAACATACACACATGTACACTGGACGAACAACTTCCCCCACAAGCTAAGAGAAAAATCAAAGGAATTTCAGTCCTTTGTGAGAGGGCGAGCCGAGGGGAGAGAATTTCAGATATAAGCAGACATGACACACTATTTGGTGCTGCGAGCGGCAGGCTCCGGGAATCTGCCCCCGTGACAGGCACATCGGTAGGGAGCTGCATCGGCAGAAGCCACGGGTCTACAAAGTCAACGAAAACGGCGTCCTGCGAGCGGCAGGCACCGGGAACCTGCCCCCGTGACATGCACATTGACAGGGAGCTGCATCAGCAGAAGCCACGAGTCTATGAAGTCAACGCAAAGAGTTGAGTTTTGCTGCGGCAAGCTCCGGGGGTGAGCCCCGCAATCAAGAATGGCGCGGCTTGCCGAGTAGCCATGTGTCACAGAGTACGAGTTCAGCGCTGACAGACGAAGTATCGCTAAAAAGTCTTATTCTACATTGAGTGCCAGCTCCCACCCAGCAGCGGCACGATTAAGGAGAGAGTGAGAGAGAAAGAGTGACGAGTAACGACAAGCAATCAACCTGGAGAAAGGGCGAAAAGCGCTAAGCATCGACCAAGCGAGCATCCAGAGGACCAGCAGCAGCGGACGAGCTGCGACGCATCGTGCATCGCCAGAGAGCACGCGGCAGGAGAGAGCGCGCAACCAGCGCCACCGAGCAAAGGTGTCTGCCACCAGTGAACGAGCTGTGAGTGCATCATGCATCACCAGAGAGCACAAGCAGGAGAGAGCGTGCAACTAGCACCAATGGGCGGGGGTGTCAGCGGCCAGCGGACGAGCTGCGAGCGCGATCGAGCACCTTCAAAGACAAGCGTCGTGCCGATTCAGCTCATCCAGCAGTGAAAGGAGCCTGCAGCTGCCGCCGAGCAAGAGGGAGAGCCGTGTGTATGACACGCTAACACACACACACAACTCATCGCTCAGCAGGGAACAAACACATTTTTGGTAAAAGAAACGCCCCACCTCGGCGTCTGCTTAACGCAAAGAGCTGAGCAAGGAGAAAATACACCAACACACATATAATGCACATACTCTCAAAGTTATCCTTGTGTTTCGCCCATTGAGTTACGTGGATATGGTCGTTAGAAGTATTTTAGTCATTCTTTTTGTTAATTGCCTAACTGTACCAATTAATTCATTGATGAAACTAAAACATTTATAAACATCTACATTACCAATCTACACACTCACAGGGAGACTTGTGTTGAAATCTTTCTTTTGATCACAGAATCTTGCCCGCGAATTTACTGAAGCCTTAGCCAATTTTTCGATTTAAAGCTTTCGTGACTGCAGGGATTCATCTTCTTGGTTCTTTCGGTAAAGTCACGTAGAAGGGAAGTAATACAATAATAAAAAAATAAAAATAAAACATAATAAAATAATTCTCACGACGTTTCGGCCACAACGCAAGCAGCCGTCCTCAGGTGAAACCAGGTCTGTCGAGGCGACAGCGTCTGAATGAAACGGCACACGTGCTTGGAGCATATATATAAGCTGGGTTGGAAGGGGGGGGGGAAGGGCGCCTTGACAAAATAATTTGCATATCAAGAGGAATTTAGCATATTTATGGGAAATGCAGGTATGTGATTAGATGGAAGCATATTATATTTTTTACGACATAGAATTGTAATGTATTACTTACTGTTAGTAACTCAGCTTATTGTAGAGTATATTTAGTATAATGATGATACTATGTAGTTTATACTTTAGTTGTTTACGTGGAATGCGAGTAGTCATCCACCGTGTTGGGTGCCAGAGATGGCCATGACTCCTAGCAGCGTGGTACGACGCGTATAACAACAAGCGACTGAATGAGCAAGAGAAACGTGCGCAGTCTCTGACCTTGATGTACTCCTGGAATGTGGCCTGCAGCTGCGGGAAGCTGCGCACCGCCAGGATCATGTTGAACGCCGACTCGTCGGTGCCGAGCTTCCCCTCACCGGCGCTCTGAAGCTTCTGCGCATCAGAGAGCGCTAGTGCCAGGTCCACCGAAGGGCTCTCATCACGATTGCCCTGGGCACATACACAGCAAACACACAGGACGCACACACGCACATGCATTTGTCAGGTTATTCCAAAACACATTCCAAAACACATGATCAGGAAATACCACTTAAAGAACACCCAGAATGGGTGTGTGATATTTAGTAGAGCAGAAGGCTCCTATTCCACATTACACTTCAGTGGGAACAACTCTTTAACTTATGCATGTTAGCCACGATTATTGCATTGAGCGCTTGGCCACAGTTACCCAAGCGATATAAGTGCTGAGTTGTTGCCAGTCACTTATTATCGTAGAAGCGTTCTGCTAAAATGCAGAGTTCAATCCCAGTTACATGTTTTAATAACCATCTCGACTACAGTGGTGTGTGTAACCTCTCTCGACCCAGGGAAATGGTCAACCCCGCCAACACCACGAATAAACATAGTTTCTCTGAAGGAAAATAACCCACGTTACCAATACGTCCAATGCTGCAGTAAAACCATTATGATGTGTGAATGAAATGAAATCTGCTAGTTACAGACTCCACCCCCCCGAGAAGGAAATGTAAGTCCTCGTCACTCCCACACCTGACACATGGAGATAAGCAGCCGTTTGAAGTGTCCGCTCGTGTCCGATTTGATGTCCTTCTCCAAGTCACGGCCAAACTCGTCCTTGTAGCACGAAACAATCTCCCGGATCTCCTGATTGGTGCGCGAGCACAGGATCTCCACCAGAACCTTCTCATTGGTCCCAGCACCCTGCACAGCACCACAGGACACACGCATCACTCACCATGCCAAAATCACAAGGAGTGCACACAGCCATCTGTGTGCATTCCAGGTCTCTCACTGTGAGGGTTACACAAAGTCATTTGTGCGTGTTCCATGTCTTGCATTTATTTTGTATGGCTTAATAGCATATTAAATGTAATTTTAGATTTGTTAGCCACTCAATTGTCTGTTCAAATGCAGAGTTGATCTCGTCCATTCATCCTTTAAAAGGAGTGAAGACAGCAGGTGATTACAATGTCTTCAATGGTTAGGGATTTGTCGCCGCTGTCACAGGCTGCCAAATCTTTGATGTGTCATTTGTAGATCAGGTGGCCGCATAGGCCATGCCCGGTCGTGATTCGGTTGATGGTCGACCATTGGCAGCGTGGAAGGTTGAAACCAGGAAGTTTGATGGTAGGGTCTTGTATGACATGTTTATTTTTGACATCGGCCACAGTCCAGGCTTACTTCCAACTCCCGCCTTCATTTGTATGTGACGTGGAGTGAGGCTCCTGTGATCCAGAAGGGGTGGCGTGATTTTAGGCGAACAGGCGGCACTGGGTTTGTGTTCCAATGTATCGGAAGGTGCGGGTTGAGGAGATATTTTTGGTACTCCCGACGGCCAGTTTCACAACGAATTTATGGCGGAGCGATGTGGGTGAGCACTAGGAGCCACTGGGTCGACGTCAACTTCAGCGTACCTGAGATGGCACGTATTGTGATGTTCAGTTGCCTGTTGATAACTCGAGTGCGAGCGCTGCGTCCACACACAGGTGAGCAATACTCTCTTGTGGAAAACACAAGGGCAATCATGACAGTCCGTAGTGTTCGCGCATCACAGCCCCAACTCGTTCCCACCAGTTTATGGATAATGTTCGTGTGGGTTTTTATCTTGTTACTCAACTGCTTCATGCGTTTCCTAAAATTGAGACTTCGATCGAGCAGCACTCCATGGTGTTTTAGGAGTGGGTCGTGGGTGATGGTTTTACCACAAAACTCGATCTTCAGAGTACATTTTGCCTCCGCATTTTTGAGATGCAACGCCAAGGGCACCGTCTTGGTTGGATTTGGCTTAAGTCACCAGAAGTAGAAATAATCTCCCAATTTCTTTAGGTCGGTGTTCAAGGTGTCTTTAGCTGCGCCGAGTGTCGTCGCTTGCCTGGCCAGTGCTAGATTATCTGCGTAAATGAACTTGCTGCTTAATGTGGCCGGCATGTCACTGGTGTAAAGATTAAATAGGGCTAGTGCTAATACCGACCCTATGGTAGGCCAATTTGTAGAGTTCGTGGGCGGCTGACCTGGTTTTCGAGATGGACGCGAAATTGTTGGTCGCTGAGCATACTGGCAATGAGGCAAACCGTTATTTTACACTTGATGGTGTTGGCGAGTTTAAAAGGGGAGGAGTCCTTGGCGCCAGACCGTAAGCTATGCAGAGTACAAGTCTATGAAAGCAGCCTCTGTTTTCTGTTTATGCTGAAAGACAGCTTCAATGTGTGATGTTAAGGCGAGAATCTGGTCACAACAGCTTTGCACTTGGGACGCTGCTGTCTTCAAGGGGGGACTACATCCCGGCGCTGCAACAGCGCTTGCCTTCGCTGCAGGTTTTTGCGGCAAAGGGGGGGGACTGGGCTGCTTTTTCACGCCGTTTCGTGGCAAATGCCGAGACGGCTGGGTGGTCTGCTGACATCGCTCTCCGAGCCCTGCCTTCCACCTTGGACGACGTGGCCTTGGCCACGTTCCTCCTTATTCCACGGAGGGAGCGCTCCACTTTGCAGGAGGCCCTCGATCGGATGGCCTTAGTGTATGGACCTCCATCCGAAACAAGACATCGTTTCGCCAGTCGGAGGAGGGAGGCGGACGAGACACCCCTTGCCTATCAGAGTGCCAATACCCAGATTCGACATAATAATTAAATTTTGATTTAAAGCTTTCGTGACTGCAGGGATTCATCTTCTTGGTTATTTCGGTAAAGTCACGTAGAAGGGAAGTAATAAAATAATAATAAAACATAATAAAATTATTCTCACGACGTTTTGGCCACAATGCAAGCAGCCGTCCTCAGGTGAAAACCAGGTCCGTCGAGGCGACAGAGTCTGAATGAAACAGCACACGAGCTTGTAGCATATATATAAGCTGGGTGCCTTGACAAAGGAATTTGCATATCAAGAGGAATTTAGCATATTTATGGGAAATGCAGGAATGTGATTAGTACTACATATGCATGTGCATTATGCAGGATTAACAGCATCTGGCTATCATGAGCCATCTGGCTATCATGAGAGATTCGTTCATGAGGCGATCCACATATACAAACACAGAGACAATTTCAACCGAGAAGATGGATTCTGGCTTAGCAATCATTGGAAGGACGTAATAAACCATTTCGGATCTTAACTGATTGTGTTCACGTTTTACGGTGATTTTCAGACCACGTTCCACTCACTGGCATGGTGCAGTGTGCAGAGTAATGTATGGTGTCGTAATTATATAGTAAATATATAGCAGTGTGATACACATTAGGGTGGGTAGAATAATACATAGTGTTATATTAAAATGGATAAGGCAGCAACTGCAGCAGCAGCAACTGCAGCAGCAGCAACTGCATCAGCAGCAGCAACTGCATCAGCAGCAGCAACTGCAACTGCAGCAGCAACTGCAGCAGCAGCAAAAACTGCAGTAGCAGCAGAAACTGCAGCAGCAGCAGTACCTGCAGCTCCCTTTGATGCTGTTAATCCTGCATAATGCACATGCATATGTAGTACTAATCACATTCCTGCATTTCCCATAAATATGCTAAATTCCTCTTGATATGCAAATTCCTTTGTCAAGGCGCCCAGCTTATATATATGCTCCAAGCTCGTGTGCTGTTTCATTCAGACTCTGTCGCCTCGACAGACCTGGTTTTCACCTGAGGACGGCTACTTGCGTTGTGGCCGAAACGTCGTGAGAATAATTTTATTATGTTTTATTTTTATTATTTTATTACTTCCCTTCTACGTGACTTTACCAAAATAACCAAGAAGATAATAATTAAAGCCAAGTGATGGGGCACCATGTCACATGCCTTCTCCGAGTCAACAATTATTGCATTGCAAGTATAGTGCCATTATTAGGCGGTATGGTTATCACCATTGATTCTTACCTGCAGTAGCGGACATGTACCAACAGAAAGTGGTAGACATGATAGGTGGGATGAGTTGGGCCGTTGGGCCACCAGGGACCCCAGACCCTAAGAGGGGGGCTGGGGGGGATGCCGTTACATTCCAGGGCCCCCCCCTAGAGAGTTTGAGAAGGAATGTGTGGTGAGGGGCGGAGAGACTCTGGGAACGGCTATAAAAGCCGGACCTCTGAACGGGTCATCATCCACCTGAAGACCTGAAGATATGGAGATCTGAAAAAACACTCTGAAAGACCTGCAGCGAAGAGCCCAAAGGGCAGAACCCAAACCCCTGGCTAGGGTCGGGTTCAGAGCTTACCAGTCTGGGGTAGAGCTATAACCAGAGTAAAGGCACATTAGTCCGGAGGGGCTACCTCTGTAGGGTATAGGGTGTAAGGGGCCATTACCCCTTTGTGTTATGTACCCTTAGTTATAATAAACGTGTTGCCTCCAGCAAGTTTCTCTCCCTACTTACCCACTACAAAAGGATTACAATTATCAATGCCATTGACACTATTTTGCATAGGACCTAAAGTGTTACTATCACAAGGAAAACCAGGCTGTAAACTGTGTTGCTTGTCAGATAATAAGTTACTGTATGATAGGTGGCATCTGACAGGCCCACACTATTTGCTCAAATAGTTTAAAACAAACGGATGTTATGCAAATGGATCTGAACCGTCACATCGTGTTTGGGTCCTTGTTTGTAAAGAGGCATAATGAACGAGTCTACCCATTAACATAACACATAATATAAATATTGGACATATGTTTGTATAATAATTTAAACTAATGTACACGTAATAAACGTTAACAGATTCCTGTAGTTTTGCTTGATAAATTAATGAATAGTAATTGACATTTGTAAGGCACATTTCATCCGTAGATACCAATGTACCACCGTGTATGGAAAGTAAGTAAACAGAACCAGGGTAAAATGGCCAGCACTCGGGGGTAAAGGCCAGTTTGAAGAGGTGAGTTTTCAAGACCGGTTTAAAAGTAGCTCTAATGACTCTGATCACCTTATTACCAAAGGAAAAGTGTTCCACAGTCTGGGAGTTGCACTGAAAAAAGCTCGATCACCTCAGGAAATGAGCCTTGACCTCGGAGTCCTTAGAAGGCGATCCGTAGGTCTCAGGGACCTCGTTGGAAAGTAAACGTGGATAAGTTCCTGTAAATATTGTGGGTCTAACTCATTGAGAACCTTGTAGGTCAGTCGCAGGATCTTATAATCCACTCGATACTTGACTGGTAGTTAATGCAAAAACAAGAGACCAGGTCTGATGTGCTCGCAAAACTAAGTTTTTCTTTATCCATACATCTGTGGTGGTCAAGGTTGACACCAAGGTTGACACAGGTCACACAGGTCACACAAGCTAGGGGAGAGGTACGTACCAGTCTGGACCGGTCCGGACCGGCAGGGACGAGAGGTGGTTGGAACCGCTCTGAGGGGAGGGGGCTGGCGAGAGCCAGGGCCCCGAGACACCCCCGCCCCTCAGAGAGAAGGGATATAAGACGGCTCCCGGAGAGCGGAGGGGGTCGATCTCACGAGAAGCTGAAGGAGGTGCGGCCGGAGATCCTGGACCCCCAAGCCTCGAGGATGCCGCCCCACTGGGACTGAGTGGGCTGAGTAGCTGTAGGCTAGGGAATGAGAGTAACAGAGTAGCTGTAGGCTAGGGAAGGAGAGTAATGAGAAAAGAGCCGGAGGCTGTACCTCCCTAGGTTGTGTGGTTGGACTGTTCCCCCAGTGAGTCCGGAGGACTAGTGTTATTGGAATAAAAGCGTGTGGCCTCTACGAAGTCTCTGTCTCATTCAAGAATACTACAACTGGTGTTAGAAGCGGCCAAAGAACCTCGCCAACATGGAAACAAGACAGAAAGCGCTCACCAGGGGCCAGGAGAAGGACGTCGAGGGAGACGCTGAGCCGGAGGCGGGAGCGCCATTTCCGGGGGACGGGTCTGCAGGGGCGGGCTCGGGTTCTCCGGGGCCCTCCAGGAGTCCGCCGACGTCGGGATGGGCGATCCAGTCGGCCCATGCCCGGCTGGCCGATCTCCTCCATGCCGCTGCCTCCATCCTCGACGAGCTCACGCTGGGGGGAGTAGGAGCACCGGGTGGAGTACCAGGCCGGAGGATGGGACGGGTTCCCGCCGAGAAACGCGCCATTCCCGCGCAAAATTTTGACGTCACCTCCGGAGGGGGACACGTCACTTCGGCCGGGAATGCGGCCGCCGGAGATGACGTCACTTCCGCCGGGGGGGGGGTCACCGCTTCCGGGGGAAATGACGTCAACCGCCCAGGAGGTCAGGGGGCACAGGTGGCCTGCGTCACATCCGGCATCGGCGGCCTTACATCGGGAGAAGCAGAGTTTTCGGGTAGGTGCCCGCCGATTCGGTCTGATATTCTGCCGCCGGAAGATGCTTCAAATACTGCACTTGGGACGCTGCTGTCTTCAAGGGGGGACTACATCCCGGCGCTGCAACAGCGCTTGCCTTCGCTGCAGGTTTTCGCGGCAAAGGGGGGGGACTGGGCTGCTTTTTCACGCCGTTTCGTGGCAAATGCCGAGACGGCTGGGTGGTCTGCTGACATCGCTCTCCGAGCCCTGCCTTCCACCTTGGACGACGTGGCCTTGGCCACGTTCCTCCTTATTCCACGGAGGGAGCGCTCCACTTTGCAGGAGGCCCTCGATCGGATGGCCTTAGTGTATGGACCTCCATCCGAAACAAGACATCGTTTCGCCAGTCGGAGGAGGGAGGCGGACGAGACACCCCTTGCCTATCAGAGTGCACTGATGGCGTTGGCTCAAGCGGCCTATCCTCGAATGGACGATGTGGGCCTGGACTCCATCGTGCTTGAGAAGTTGCTGCTGCTGGCTCGGGAACTGAGGATTGCCGTCCACGTCAAAGACGAAGCTAACCTTTCCTCGCTGGGGGCGGCACATTACTTGCACACAGAGTTGCTCCTCCAGCGGGATGGGCAGGTGGCTGCGTGCGCCGCTGCAAGAGTTGACGAGGTCCCGGATACCCAGGCCTTCGCGTCGCAGCGGGCCGCCAGTTGGAGGGGGGCCGACCGGCCTCGCCAAGGGGAAACCCGGGGGAGACACGGATCCCCGCAGGCGTGGGCTCGCGTCACGTGCTACAACTGTGGCCAGCTGGGTCACCTGGCATCGGGTTGCCCAGCACCCCGGCGCCGGGCTCCGGGTCGTCCACCATCGTCCGCCCGTCCGCCGGCCGCTCCACAAGAACCCCAGGCATGTCGCGACACCTCACGCACACGGTCCCTGCCCGCATCTCATACACCGCATACACCGCATACACCGCGAATCGGCGCGCCACTAAATTGCGTTGCGTTGAGGGGTGGGGAGCGGAACGGGGCTGATGTTCGGGGGCCACTTCGCGCAGTTCAGTGGTCCGAGTTGGCCCACAGGGTCGTGGCCGCAGCGACGGGCTCGTCGGTTATTCTCGGGGATATTGAGGGAATTCAATTTCGATTGTTGGTCGATACGGGGGCTTCGGCTACTATAATTTCCGACCTCATATACAACCGTGTTACCAAAGAGATGTCAGGCACTAACCCCGTTCTCCGTCCCTTGCTTTGCGGCGAATGGGGGTTCCCTGGGGATTATTGGCCAAATAACTGCACAAATTTGTATTGGCGACATTAAATTATCTGGTCCCGTTTTGGTTTCCGATGCCTTGGCCGTTCCCTGTTTGTTGGGTACGGACTTCTTGGGGAGGATGCCCATCAAAATTTTAATTGACAAAGGCTGCATCGAGCTTCCTTCGGGCCGCCGGATGGCGTTTCTGCCCTCACCAAACCGGCTGCGCACAGCTTGCACGACTGTTCCGGCTATGGCGTCTGAAACCGTGTGGATTCCGCCGGGTGCGCAGATGCTAATACCGCTTCAGTTACGCAAACCACTGGAGGCAGACGCTACGTCGGGGGTTTTGTTGTCTCCTTCCAATACGACCGAGCGAGGGTTGGACCTGGTGGGTGCACAAACGCTTGTGCCTAGAGATGGACAGCCCTTCATTCAGGTGCTGAATGCGGGGTTGCGGACGAAGGTCGTGCACCGAGGGGCTGTCATTGCACATGCGTCGCTGCCGCTGCACACTGACTCCGTCGCGGCTCATGTCGGTGAGGCGCCGGCATTCGGGACGCAGGTGGGTGTCGATGAGGCATGGATGGATTCTCTCTGTTCAGGGGCTGAAAATCAGAGTCACAAAGATTAAAGCTGCGCATGTTGCTTCGTGAATTTCCCGATGTTTTTAGCAAACACAAATTCGATGTTGGGTGCACTAATCTATTGAAACACCACATTGATACGGGGGATTCCGCTCCCATTCGGCAAAATCCGTTCCGATTGAGTCCGGCAGAGAAGGAACATGTCCGGTTGGCAGTGAATGACATGCTTGCCGCAGACATTGTGGCTCCCTCCAACAGCCCATGGGGTGCGCCGATTGTGCTTGTTAAAAAACATGATGGCAGTTTGAGGTTTTATGTGGATTTTCGGAAGCTTAACAAGGTTTCGCTGGCAGACGCGTATCCGCTCCCTCGCATGGACGAGTCGCTCGATGCCTTGGCGGGGGCACGGTATTTTTCAACCTTGGACCTTTTGTCGGGGTTTTGGCAACTGCCCTTGGATGATGCTTCCAAACCTAAGACCGCGTTCCGTACGCCACAGGGCCTTTATCAGTTCAATCGGTTGCCCATGGGATTGCACTCAGCTCCAGCGACGTTCCAGAGATTGATGGAACTGGTCCTCGCTGGCCTGCAGTGGGACTCTTGTCTTATATATCTGGACGACGTGATTATTTTCAGCCGTACGTTTGAGGAACATCTGGACAGACTGCGGGCTGTATTTCTCAGAGTGCAATCGGCTAACCTTAAATTTAAGCCTCAGAAATGTTTCCTGTTGCGTGAATCGGTGCGGTACCTCGGCCACGTTGTCAGTTCTACGGGTATAGCCACCGATCCTGCTAAAACTGACTGTGTAAGAACGTGGCCCACGCCCACGTCTGTGGGGGAAGTCCGCAGCTTTATAGGCTTTGCGTCCTATTACCGCCGGTTTGTTGAGGGGTTTGCGACGATCGCCAAACCTCTTCATGCTCTGACGGCTAAGGGGGCTAAATTCCATTGGGGCGAAGATGAAGACAGGGCGTTCAGGGCGCTTCGCGATGCCCTTGTCCGAGCTCCTCCCTTATGCTATCCTGATTTCACGTTGCCCTTCATCCTGGACACCGATGCCAGCAATACCGGCATCGGTGCGGTGCTTTCGCAGGTTGTCAACGGGGTCGAACGGGTCGTTGCCTACGGCAGTAGAGTCCTGTCTCCGGCAGAACAACGTTATTGCGTCACCCGCCGTGAACTGCTCGCTATTGTCGTGTTTGTTCAACAATATCGACCGTACCTGTACGGTAGGCATTTTACGGTTCGTTCCGATCATGCCGCGCTACAGTATGCGTTGAAAATAGACCAGCCGTCCGGCTAGCTGTCACGTTGGCTTGAGGTCCTACAGGACTACACGTTCACGGTGGTGTACCGGAAGGGGACACAACATTTAAACGCGGATGGCTTGTCACTCCTTCCTCCGGGTGATGGGTGCGCGTGTTTTATGGGCTCGGGGAGATGCAAATCGGCCACGAGTACCGCTCCGGCTTCTCCCTTGGCGGCGGCAGCAGGGGTGGTCGATAGGGAACCTGTCGCCGAGGGGGACTCGCAGGTGTTGGTCGCTCGCGACTCGCTCCTCGATCTGCCTCTGGACGAATGGGGACGGTTCCAGATGGAAGACAATTCCCTCCTCAGGTTACGCCGTCGTGCGGAGGGGGAGATTGTCAAGAAAGGATAGGTACTGTCAGGTTGCGGGAGGGTCTCCATATGTCATGGGACGCCAGCTCGGGGCGTTACAAAATCGTCGTCCCCACCGCTCTGCGGGGCAGGGCCGTGTGGGCGGCGCACGAACGTATCCTGCATTTGGGTATTCACAAAACGCTCGCTACACTGCAATTGGATTTTTTTTGGCCGGGAATGGCGTGCGATGTCGCCGACCTTTTGAATAGTTGCACGCAGTGTGCGCGGTGGAAACACCCGGCTAGGGCGGCTTGCCCACCCCTTCAGTCCATTCAGGTGTCCCGGGTTAATGAGTTGGTGGCTCTTGACATTCTGGGTCCCTTCCCTGTCACCGCTCGGGGAAATAAGTACCTGCTGGTTGGGGTTGAATATTTCACCCGTTGGCCTATGGCCTGGCCCCTCCCCAACCAGTCGGCGGCAGCCATTGTGGAGGCGTTTCTCCAGGGCTACGTCCTGGATAAGGGCGCCCCGGAACGGCTGCTAACCGACCAGGGAAAGAACTTTTTGTCCAATCTTCTGCGGGAGGTTTGTGACCTTTTGTGCACGCAGAAGGTCCGGACTTCCCCCTACCACCCGCAGACCGATGGTATGGTCGAACGTCTACACCGGACCATTACCTCTATGTAGACGACACACAGTTGGATTGGGACCTGAAGATTCCCGGAGTTCTGGCCGCATATAGGTTGGCGCCTCACGCGGCCACGGGCTATTCGCCCTTCTACTTAATGTACGGCAGGGATGTCGACCCCCCCATGGAGGTGCAATTGCGGGTCCAGTCTGCGGCGTCTCGCTCGAAACTGTCCGAACACGCTCAGTTCAATATTCGGAAGTTGGTCGAGGCGAGGGTGGCCGCGCAGGAAAATTCCAGGGCAAGGCAACGGGCCAATGAACGTCTGTATGATCGCCGGGTTACGGTGTATAAATGGGCGGTAGGGGATAAGGCGTGGCTGCACTGCCCGCAGGTGCCGCTGTCAACGTCATCGAAATTGCTGCGGCCCTGGCAGCGGCCGGTCGACATTGTTCGGGTCGTTCGGGACCAGTGTGTTAGGGTCGCGTGCGGACGGCGTTCTTGGTACGTGCACCCCTCGCGCCTGAAGCCCTATGTCGCACCACGCACTCACACACCTTCATCTCGCAGGGGCCGGCCGCGTGACATGTCCGGCAGGTTGGGGGAGGGGCCTCGTGACCCCCTTGTTGTTCCGAAACCCCCTGCCATTCTTTCGGATGCTGCAGGTGTGAGTCCACCTAGGGTGGTCTCACCAGAGAAGCGGGAAGCGAGCCGGCTGCCTGTCCAGCAGGAAGACGGCTCGCGGGCTTTGTCCCCGGGGCCTCGGGACGTGCCGGACGCCCGTCATCTGGCCCCTCCTGACCCTCCGCAAGGAACGCTGGCTTCTGGCGATGGACCCGCCACACGGACTCGTTCGAAGGGTCTCAGGTTCTCCTGAGACCTGTCGCAGATACACTGCCTCCTCGCGGGGCCTGGGTGTTCGAGTCACCTTGTTCTTTGGTGTGGTGTGTCCGCGGTGTTCTTGTGTACAGGGGGGTTGGGGTAAATTATTGGGGATAGTTGTGTTTGTTGTTGTTCTGTTGTTGTTATTGTTGTGTTGAGGCTCACGCATTGTTCTTGTCGTGTTCAGAATTCCTGGTTCAAGAGTTAGGGTTGGGATGTGGATAGTGATGCAGCCGGGATGGCTGCGTGCTGTATGGGGGGGGTGATATGGTGGTCAAGGTTGACACCAAGGTTGACACAGGTCACACAGGTCACACAAGCGAGGGGAGAGGTACGTACCGGTCTGGACCGGTCCGGACCGGCAGGGACGAGAGGTGGTTGGAACCGCTCTGAGGGGGCTGGCGAGAGCCAGGGCCCCGAGACACCCCCGCCCCTCAGAGAGAGGGGATATAAGACGGCTCCCGGAGAGCGGAGGGGGTCGATCTCACGAGAAGCTGAAGGAGGTGCGGCCGGAGATCCTGGACCCCCAAGCCTCGAGGATGCCGCCCCGCTGGGCCTGAGTGGGCTGAGTAGCTGTAGGCTAGGGAAGGAGAGTAACAGAGTAGCAGTAGGCTAGGGAAGGAGAGTAATGAGAATAGAGCCGGAGGCTGTACCTCCCTAGGTTGTGTGGTTGGACTGTTCCCCCAGTGAGTCCGGAGGACTAGTGTTATTGGAATAAAAGCGTGTGGCCTCTACGAAGTCTCTGTCTCATTCAAGAATACTACACATCATTAACTTGATGCCACCACCTTCATGCCGACCATGGGGCAGATGTGGTTTGTACATTTGCGCGGAGTGTATGAAACTCGGGCATCTGAAGAGCCCCACGGTCGCACCTGTATGGCTTTCTGCAGGCTCCAGGCATCGTAGTAGGTCGTGGGCATGAAAAGCGCCAGCATGATCTCCTCAAAGTTTCCCGACAGCTCACTGCGCAGGTCGCGGATGAGATCCTAAGCACAAACACATAGCACGCACGTGGCACACACACATCCCTTCCGTATCCACGATTATGGTACGGTAAACACATTCCTTCGGAGTGGGCAGGTAGGAACTTGGTTGGACAGCGCATTCGTGTGATCCATGTCACGCGGCGCAAGCTGCGTGGGGCAGTGCGTTACGTGGTGCTGAGCCCGCCCGAAGCGCTCTATGAAATACAAATCGAGGGCGTGGCTATACACGACAGACAAATAATCCCTGGTGGGCAGTGTGGAACTGTTGTTCCTACCTGTATAAAGCAGCGTTTAGAGCAGTTCAACGATGATGCAAATCATACAATACTATTCAAATAGCATTGTCGTATGAAGCAATAGTTAGATTTTTTTACCCATATCCTGAAGTCTGTTTAGTTACTGTGTTTTTCACATGCATTTGTTTACCACTAGCCTGAGAAGGATTACAATGTAGCATTTGGTATTTTGTGGCAGTACAGAAACATGAGGGAACGTGCTTCTATCTGCGTAGTCTCACCTTTCCATACATGGTTTTGAAGGTAAGCTTGATCTTTTGCCTCTGTGCATTAGAACGATTCACCACCAAGTCCATAAGCACCTGCTCATTGGTTCCTACAGATGCAGAGATGACCACTTATCAGATGATCCAATGTAAAAAAGTAATCAAAAGGATTTTCAAAGTAGCATCAGATCAAGAGAAAATTATTCCGCAGTCGTCAGAAGATAAAAAAAAAAAACCTTTTCAGCTCAGACTTTGAAAAGTGGTGTAAATTGGTTTACATTTCAGTTTACATTTACCAATGTAAATACACCCTACAATTTCATATGCATCCTACAACCTCATATGCATCCTACAATCTCATTCATCCTACAACCTCAATGCATGTACGAGCCTATTCCCCTGGCACACCTAAAAAATGTGAATCACACTCACATTGCGAGCACGCTCCAAGTCCAGGCCACCCTCTCTGAGGCTCAGTTGTATTATTGTAATGTCATTAGCCGGCCTGGATGCTTATAACGGTTCTGCCAGCATATAAGATTTTACGTTACTAGAACTGCTCACGCATTTGGTCGGGATACATCAGAATCTTTATTGAGACTGGAAGAATCCAATGAGCTATGAAGAGAGCTGGTGGACAGGAGGCGTGATGTCAGCACAACGCATGAACCCGGCTCAACGCTGCGAGGATGCGGGGTGATGGCATCACAGAGATGTGTGCGGTGACGTCACCACCGTACACCAAATCAGCCAGCCAGGTAGCCAGCGAGCAGAAGTGATTTGCATGAAAAAACTGGCTACCAAATGACAGCACCATGAGAAGGAAGTAGCGGCTTGAGGTGGAGCCCTTATGAGGCTGTGCATCGCTCACCGAGCCCTTTCATGGCTTTCCGCAGCATCTCGCAGTCGTCCTGGACGTTAAAGTTGCCGATCGGCTTCACTGTTCCCTGGGGGCCCAGGCTCAGGCCGGCCATGCCTCCAATTGGTGGAGTTGGCTGCATGGGAACAGAGCAGATGTACGTTACTCTCCATTCACTCCCTATCAGTGTATTAGGTGACCCGGGCTGCTCCTGCTATGGAATTATTCAGAATCTGTGACGAATGTACCGCACTCTGCATATGCACATGTCGGGAGCGGTAGTGTTGCGGTTGGAGCATTGGACTACGAACCCGGCCACCCGAGTTCGATTCCCGCTCAGGGCCAACACGAGTGACGATTAACAGAACCGGTCCTCGGCCTCCCCTAGGTCGACTTCCACAAAATGAGCACCTGGTGCAGTGTGTAAAAAACAGCACTCGGGAGACAAAGGTGGCCTGGGTGTGGGGCTGGCCAACCACTCCCTTATGGGCATTACTGCATACCTGGCAACCCATACGGTTTACCCATTATTCTTGTACAGGGAAATTTAGTTCAGGTCCGTACAGCGTACAGCCGTTTTAACACAGGCAAAAAAATCATACGGCCAAAAAAGTCGTGGGACAGCTTTTATATTTTACTGTGGAGAGTAGTGATCCCTGTAGCAGCCAAAAAATTTGATCCTCAAATTTGTACAAACAGGATTGGGATCTAATAATAATTTTTTTCCCCTTTTTTCTGGCAACAAAACTGAAACCTTTTTACAAGGAATCATGTTTACACTAACTACAATACCTGCAGTCAGAATTCAAACAAAAAACATGCTCTGATAATGTATGCATTGTCCTTGAAATAGATTGGTCCACACCAGAGACAGCTTTCCTTAGAGCCTAGTCTCATACGGTGTTCGACCAGATGACGCCAAAACGCGCACAACTCAAAGACAATGCACTATCAGAGTAATGAGGGCTCGGGGTAAGCATTTACATCACGAGGCCTCCTTTGCCAGTACCAGAATATAATAGGTTTTTTTCCCCTTGATAGTGTATTGTGTTTAACCCTTCATAATTTTCTGTTTATTGTTATACATTTACAACATGAGTGTGTGCATCCACTTATCAAGCAAGCAGCAGCATCAGCATGCAAGATCACAGACAGTAGCATAATAAGTACCATCATTGACACCAATTATAAAATGTATACATCCATCAGTTTTTTTAGTAACGTAATTTTGTCTTTGTTTGTGTTTCTCCCTTGTGATGGGACTTTGGAGGATGAATGATCAATAAGGTATGAATTGGTCTCCACTGAGATAGGCACTAATAAGGGGTTGACAGGTATGTTACTGGCCTTCATTGGTGCTCGCTAACAGCACCTGCACCAAATCTGTTAAAGGCTATACAAGGGATATTTGTCTTTGTATTTATAGATACAAGGCAATACCACTCATGTCAAGACACATCCACTACAACACATGGGACTTTATATGGCACATGAAGATGCTGTTGAGATAACGGTACCAGTGACCGACCTGGTAAGGAGCAGGAGCCGGGGCAGGGGCCGGAGCCGGGGCAGGGTAGGGGTTTGGCTGTGGCACAGGGGCCGGGCTGGGCGTGGGTTGTGCCGGTGGAGCAGGCCCTGGGTAGGCACCAGGGGCGCCCGGCATTCCTGGCTGATAGGACCCTGTTCCAGAGAGTACACAGACAGATGCACATTCCCGCTCTCCCGTGGTGAATGAGAGCATCGCACTGCACTCGTTCAGCCGAAAATTTAACGCAAGACAGTGGGATGGGCATTCTGCCTTCCCATCTGCAGCTCCCATGGTATGGAACGCATTCCCACTCCATAGTCAGCAACTTAAGTCCTTTCCAATATTTAAGTCCCATTTAAAAACCTTTTTGTTTATTACAGCCTTAAATTGAGTCAACCTTATTTTGGGTGTGCCATGTGTCTTCCGAGAGGCTATATATATGTAGTGACATCGCGGGATGCCACTGTGTAGTGCCGGCCCTCGGGAGGCACGGCGTTGGTGTATTGACATCGCGGATACCACTATGGTGTGGGTGTAGTACTGGCCCTAGAGGGGCTCGGTCAGCGCCGATTGATAGTGCTGGATGGCACCATGCTCGGCGTGCAGTGCCAGCCCTACATGATAGGGTGTGGAAGTGCCGGCTGTAGGAATGAGGTTATTCGAGGCCATGGCACTCTGGTTGACCTGAGAGGACACGTGACCAGTTAAGCCTACAAAGGGGCCCCAAGTGGGGGCTAGGGGTGGTCACGTGGTCGGGGTCCAGATCCTGCTCGAGGATTCTGGAAGGTGGTCGTGGCCAAGGGCGGAGCCGGCCACACAGCAGAGAATATAAGCCGGGTCCCCAAGAGGGACCGGCGTTGTTGTTCATCCTGAAAAAACCTTCGTCTACGTCCTACGTCCTACGTTCTACCGAGTCTCCAACACGTGGACCTGAACCCGAGCTGTGGTCCGGTCCGTTGTAGCTAGTTACGTTGTAATTAGTGTAGTTAGCCTGGTTGTCACCACCATAGATTGTTATTCTGTTACCCCATGTGTTGGTGTTAAATAAATGTGTTGCTTCCAAGAGGACATCTACGACTCAGTTGAACTCACTACATATATATTAAAAAAAATTGTGGTTTTGTACGGCGTTTTGAGATGCAGTATTGCATGAACGATGCAATATCAAATGTAATTATTATAGTGAAGTGTGAATGTGCAATGAGGGAGATGCAGGACCTGGTGGAGCGCCACCACCACCGCCACCATAGTTTTGGATGGGAGGTTGCCCGGGTGCGCCGGGGTAACCAGCGGGGTACCCAGCCGGCGGGGCCCCGAAGCCAGCACCAGGGCCTGGGGGGGGGGGGGGGGGTGAGGGGCGGGGGGCACGGGCACAGAAACACACGTGGAGCGATGCAGAGACGAAGCAACGACACACTCTTCACCTCCACAGCTGCGTTGCCTCCCTGGTGTTATTTGTATTGCAAATATCAAATATCTTCCCTTAAAATGAAACCGACAATTTTACCGAATAAGTAAATTAGAACCATTTGTCCTCTTTGCATTACCTAATTTTTTAACTGCAGATATCATATCCGATAAGCAGAGTGAATCTCACTCCGATACAGGAGTCACACGTCAAGTGGTGGAATTAGCCGAGCGAGACAAACCCGAGAAGACATCGGGGTCACGGTAAATCAAGCGACTTACACATCACACCGCACCACAGGACGGTTTCCATTTGGAGAGATTGAGAGCTATTTACATGAAAGACTTAATTTTAAAAGACTGGTAAACACTGAGAGGTGGAATATGCGGAGAAAGTAATTCTGAAGGCCAGGAGTATGGAGCAACGATTGTGCTCACAATCACCCAGGGACTGAGCTCAAGCTGCTACAAGTAAATAGGAACAATGAGCGGACAGAGTGAAAACCAATGACGGAGCACGCGAGCGCACTATGTGTGGCCATTCAGAAGTTCTGGCTCTGGTGACCATGATCCATTTATGGCCTTGCAGAGCCAGTGGTGAGAAATTACATATTACAATGGTGAGAGCGAGTCTCTCCAAAGGACTGTTGACTTTTTAGAAAAATTGTACTAATTTTATTTATGTAAGAGTGATTATGGGCCGATACAACCCAGGATTTGAACTCTGCAACCTTCCCCCTGCGAGCCACCCGGCTTTGTGCTACAGTGCTAGCCCCGAAATCTGTACCCTACTGCACACCAGTGCGAAGTATGCAGAGCGCTTACCACCAGCACCAGGGTAGGCGGTGAATCCACCCGTGCCCCCTGGGGGGGGGTACCCCCCGGCGCCACCTGGTGGGGGGTACCCCCATGCAGCTTGATCCATCCCAGGTGCTGGGGGGTATCCCCCACTTCCATAAGGTGGCTGCCCAGGGGTGGGGTACTGCCCGCCAGCCATGGGAGGGTAGGCTCCACCCGCTCCCCCATAGGGGTCTTGTACAGGCGCCCCCGGGGTCCCCCAAGTCTGCCCACCCTGTGGCTGTATAACAAACACAACAGAGGTTAGTCACCTATCCACAAGCACGGGTAATTACAGCATCAGGACAAACATATCAATGACCGATTATCTACATTGCAGAAGAAAACATTTCGTCTCCGTTTCCAGGGAGGCCTAAGCTACTTATAAATAATGAAGGCAACATGAAAACAATAGAAGTGTATGCCAAAATATGAATGTTAATATTCCAAAGGCTCACGTAATAACGAACCAGCATTTAACATTAAAACGTGAGTTTAGTTTAAAGTTAATGAGCACAAAATATTTTTACAGCTCACCCCCCTTCATCCACACTCACTCCAGCTCACCCCCTGCATCATGCCCACTCACTCCAGCTCACCCACCTGCATCACCCCCACTCACTCCAGCTCACCCCCCTGCATCACCCCCACTCACTCCAGCTCACCCCCTGCATCACCCCCACTCACTCCAGCTCACCCCCTGCATCATGCCCACTCACTCCAGCTCACCCACCTGCATCACCCCCACTCACTCCAGCTCACCCCCACTCACTCCAGCTCACCCCCTGCATCACCCCCACTCACTCCAGCTCACCCCCCTGCATCACCCCCACTCACTCCAGCTCACCCACCTGCATCACCCCCACTCACTCCAGCTCACCCCCCTGCATCACCTTCACGCACTGCAGCTCACCCCCCTGCATCACCTCCATGCACTGCAGCTCACCCCCCTGCATCACCCCCAGTCACTCCAGCTCACCCCCTGCATCACCCCCACTAACTCCAGCTCACCCCCTGCATCACCCCCACTCACTCCAGCTCACCCCCTGCATCACCCCGACTCACTCCAGCTCATGCCCTTCATTATCCCCACTCACATCAGCTCATCCCCTTCATTATCCCCACTCACACCAGCTCAGCCCCCTGCATCACCCCCACTCACATCAGCTCATCCCCTTCATTATCCCCACTCACACCAGCTCACCCCCTTCATTATCGCCACTCACTTCAGCTCACCCCCTTCATTATCCCCACTCACACCAGCTCATCCCCTTCATTATCCCCACTCAGATCAGCTCATCCCCTTCATTATCCCCACTCACTTCAGCTCACCCCCTTCATTATCCCCACTCACTCCAGCTCACCCCCTTCATTATCCCCACTCACACCAGCTCATCCCCTTCATTATCCCCACTCAGATCAGCTCATCCCCTTCATTATCCCCACTCACTTCA
The DNA here is from genome assembly GCF_015708825.2 of Lethenteron reissneri. Classification (NCBI taxonomy): domain Eukaryota; kingdom Metazoa; phylum Chordata; class Hyperoartia; order Petromyzontiformes; family Petromyzontidae; genus Lethenteron; species Lethenteron reissneri. The sequence continues at coordinate 11,663,646 of NC_083825.1, forward strand.
GCTCACCCCCTTCATTATCCCCACTCACTCCAGCTCACCCCCTTCATTATCCCCACTCACTCCAGCTCACCCCCTGCATCATCCCCACTCACACCAGCTCCCCGCTTCAATATCCCCACTCACACCAGCTCACCATCTTCATCATCCCCACTCACACCAGCTCACCTCTTCATTATCCCCACTCACTCCAGCTCACCCCCCTGCATCATCCCCACTCACACCAGCTCACCATCTTCATCATCCCCACTCACACCAGCTCACCCCCTTCATTATCCCCACTCACTCCAGCTCACCCCCTGCATCACCCCCACTCACTCCAGCTCACCCCCCTGCATCACCGCCACTCACTCCAGCTCACCCCCTTCATTATCCCCACTCACACCAGCTCCCCGCTTCATTATCCCCACTCACTCCAGCTCACCCCCTTCATTATCCCCACTCACTCCAGCTCACCATCTTCATCATCCCCACTCACACCAGCTCACCTCTTCATTATCCCCACTCACTCCAGCTCACCCCCCTGCATCATCCCCACTCACACCAGCTCACCATCTTCATCATCCCCACTCACACCAGCTCACCCCCTTCATTATCCCCACTCACTCCAGCTCACCCCCTGCATCACCCCCACTCACTCCAGCTCACACCCCTGCATCACCGCCACTCACTCCAGCTCACCCCCTTCATTATCCCCACTCACACCAGCTCCCCGCTTCATTATCTCCACTCACACCAGCTCACCATCTTCATCATCCCCACTCACAACAGCTCACCTCTTCATTATCCCCATTCACTCCAGCTCACCCCCCTGCATCATCCCCACTCACTCCAGCTCACCCCCGTCATCATCCCCACTCACTCCAGCTCACCCCCTGCATCATCCCCACTCACACCAGCTCACCCCTTCATTATCCCCACTCACACCAGCTCACCCCTTCATCATCCCCACTCACTCCAGCTCACCCCCTGCATCATCCCCACTCACACCAGCTCACCCCTTCATTATCCCCACTCACTCCAGCTCACCCCTTCATCATCCCCACTCACTCCAGCTCACCCCCTTCATTATCCCCACTCACACCAGCTCACACCCTTCATCATACCCACTCACACCAGCTCACCCCTTCATTATCCCCACTCACACCAGCTCACACCCTTCATTATCCCCACTCACACCAGCTCACCCCTTCATTATCCCCACTCACACCAGCTCACCCCTTCATTATCCCCACTCACACCAGCTCATCCCTTCATTATCCCCACTCACACCAGCTCACCCCCTTCATCATCCCCACTCACTCCAGCTCACCCCCCTGCATCATCCCCACTCACACCAGCTCACCCCCTTCATTATCCCCACTCACACTAGCTCACCCCTTCATTATCACCACTCACACCAGCTCACCCCCTTTATCATACCCACTCACACCAGCTCCCCGCTTCATTATCCCCACTCACACCCGCTCACCCTCTTCATCATCCCCACTCACACCAGCTCACCCCTTCATTATCCCCACTCACTCCAGCTCACCCCCCTGCATCATCCCCACTCACTCCAGCTCACCCCGTTCATCATCCCCACACACATCAGCTCACCCCTTCATTATCCCCACTCACACCAGCTCACCCCCCTACATCATCCCCACTCACTCCAGCTCACCCCTTCATCATCCCCACTCACACCAGCTACCCCCTTCATCATTCCCACTCACATCAGCTCACCTCCTTCATTAACCCCACTCACACCAGCTCACCCCTTCATTATCCCCACCCACTCCAGCTCACCCCCTTCATTATCCCCACTCACACCAACTCACAGCTTCATTATCTCCACTCACACCAGCTCACCCCCTTCATTATCCCCACTCACATCAGCTCACCCCCTTCATTATCCCCACTCACACCAGCTCGCCCCTTCATTATCCCCACTCACACCAGCTCACCCCCTTCATTATCCCCACTCACACCAGCTCACCCCCTTCATCATACCCACTCACTCCAGTTCACCCCTTCATCATCCCCACTCACACCAGCTCACCGCTTCATTATCCCCACTCACACCAGCTCACCCCCTTCATCATCCCCACTCACACCAGCTCACGCCCTTCATCATCCCCACTCACACCAGCTCACGCCCTTCATCATCCCCACTCACATCAGCTCACCCCCTTCATTATCCCCACTCACACCAGCTCACCCCTTCATTATTTCCACCCACTCCAGCTCAACCCCTTCATTATCTCCACTCACACCAGCTCACCGCTTCATTATCCCCACTCACACCAGCTCACCCCCTTCATCATCCCCACTCACACCAGCTCACCCACTTCATTATCCCCAATCACACCAGCTCACGCCCTTCATCATCCCCACTCACTCCAGCTCACCCCCTTCATCATCCCCACTCACACCAGCTGACCCCCTTCATCATCCCCACTCACTCCAGCTTACCCCTTCATCATCCCCACTCACTCCAGCTCACCCCTTCATCATCCCCACTCACACCAGCTCACCCGCTTCATTATCCCCACTCACACCAGCTCACCCCCTTCATTATCCCCACTCACTCCAGCTCACCCCCTTCATTATCCCCACTCACACCAGCTCACCCCCTGCATCATACCCAATCCAATACCAATACCCGCCATTCGCCACTAAGTGACGGTGACGTCACCATGGCGCCTGTGCCAGGCCAGGTGCACTTTGAGGCCACGTGAAGTGTCGAAGGCTCGCTGACAAGAGGTCTTGGGACACACCCAGGTGGCATGGGTTAGCTGACTGAGATGACTGGTAGATGCACCAGCTGTACCCCCTACTGTGCCAACTTGCTCCATTTTATCCGCCCGGCGTGCTGCTCATTGTTTTGAGCATCACTCCTCTGCCCTCCGTTGTTGCTCGAGGGTAACTGCCTCAAACTGCCCAGTAGCATCCTTCACGAGCCTCCTCCGTGGAGGCCGATCTTGACACCGCTAGCACCATTAGCTGGCAAGTTCACTCAGCTCCACAACCTCCTGTACCACATCAGTCAATCTCTTCTCCAGCCCATGTCGTGCTCGTTTAGCCCCCTCTATGCAGCCAAACAGAAGCTGCTTGGGTATGCGGTGGCTGGGCATGCAGGACTACATGACCAAGCCAACGCAGCTTTGTCTACCGGAGGAACTCACTGATGGGAATGTGTCCAGATTTTTCAAGGATGTGAGCTCCTCACACAATCCAGCCTGGTTAAACACAGGATGCATAGTAGGCATGCTAGCCTGAATGTTTCTAACCGGCTCAAATGTTCCATTAGAGTGACCCACGTTTTACTGGCATAGAGAAGGGAGGGCATGACTGTAGCCGAGAAGACCCGAAGCTTTGTGCGGAGCAACAAACCAGGTTAGCTACCACACAGCATTGTGCAGCCGATGAAAACAATATCGCCCAACTGATTCAGAGTGAGACATTTTCTGTCAAACCAGAGCTGGTCATAAGCATACTGCCCTGGTACGGGAAACTCTCCACTCTCTCCATAACCGTTCCATCACCAATGGGGAGCTACATCATTCCCATTCACTTCAGCTCACCCCCTGCATCATCTCCACTCAATGAAACTTGACCCCACATCTACCCCACTCTCTCGTCCCTCATTCTCAATCCCATTACATCCTCCCATTTCACACATTCACTCCACCTATTTCCCAACCTTCCCTCCTTCCACGTACAGCGTCATTAGTGCTGCCAAGCAGCTGCTTGTGTTTCGCATCAATATCTTAAAGACAAGCACCAGTGCAGCCTCTGTCTCAGCAGTGGCCTCTTCTCAAGAAGACTCCCAAGAAGTAAATCTATGAGCCCCAAGCAGATATTCCACTTGTTGGTACCACCTAAAGTGGTATCACTTCAGTGCTTCCAATTTCATGATGTGGCCAACAAGAGTAAATTATATGAAAAACATCAATGAGTGGGCCATAAAATAACTCCCTCATATCCGCCATTAAAAAAATATCCTGAAGCAGAAGCTTTGCACTGGATACAGTCACATTTGCAAATGTTATTTGTACCTTTGATTATAATTAATTACATGTGTATTGATAGTTCACTGTTAATGTGCCATTTTATCGAGGAACTACTTTGTGGCGTTATCTTGGAGTGGTCTGGGACAGTTTTGTTCTTCTTGCTGCCTTGCCAAGGCTTGATAAATTGGACTTATCTTACCTATGAATGTCATTTTTTGTCCGTCTGTGTGTATGCGTACGCTTGTGAGGGCTTTAGCTCTCAAACAGTGGGGTTTACATAAAAAATAAGCAGGTACCACACCGTAAGCTCCGCGGTAAGCAAGCACTATTGCTTTTTCCCATCCGTCAACTTTAAAGTATTTTATTTAGCAATTATGTGCAGATTTCGTTTATATATTTATTAAATAGTGCGCAATCGACCATACCAACTCACACGCCTGGCCGCTGGGGGGGGACGGCCCCTACCAAGTCACACGCGTTCGGTGGGGGTGAGGGGGGCATTTTCTTTAACGCGTAAAAAAATTCACTCAAAATACACAAAACGCCGAGGTCAATTCTTCAGTGTGATGTCCTCTTCTTCCCCCCCCCCACCCCGATACGTGCAGTTACTGTTGTGGTGTAAACTCATACGGAGACGAGATTCTCTGTAAGGGCTCTTGCCAGTTTATTAACTACTACACTCACGTACAGTATCACCGGAACACACCCGAGGTAGACACTTCTACACTTGGTCCTTCCCGTGGACCGTCCCGGTACCCACCTAACTCCTCGGCCTATCCTCGGCCTCGGGTCTCGGTGCCGAGCGGCGTGTCTTCCGTTCGGCGTGTCTTCCGTCCCCTTGAGCACTCCGTTCCTTTGGCTCCCCACAACGACCCTGCCCCTTGGCCTGGGGTCCCCTTTAAGTACCCCTCTACTCTTGGTAACGTCACGTCACCCTATGACGTAATCCCGTTCTTTCCTGCCGATGGCCTCACTTCCTCCCACTACTCCTCTACACTACTATAGAGTCGGTAGATGCTACTAGTTTAGGACGTAGATATTACTGCAGAGCGGGCGGGGAATCGTGGGTTGGGGGGGTAGCGGCCCAGCCCCCAGCCTTCCAAGGTGCCACCTCGGCCGGCTGGGCAATCTAGGCGAGGTCGGGGGCTCTGCATGGGACTAAGCCTCACCATGGAAATGTTAAGTGCTATTTTCTTGCTTCTTTCGCCAAGCTCACGTATATATAAAACTAATATTAAAAAAAAAGTTTGGAAATATTAAAATAATAATGTTTGTGTGTAGACAACTAATATTTCACAATTAAGTTGCTCAATATTAAAATATTAATGTGTGTGTCTACGTCCTTGTGTGCGTGTGAGTCGATGTGTGTGTCTGCCACGATGTGTGTGTACGTCCGTGTGTGTGTGTACAAGTCGGTGTGTGCGAGTCGATGTGTGTGTGTCAGTCGATGTGTGTGTTAGTCAATGTGTGCGCGTTGTGTGTAGACAAATAATAATGAATAGTATGAATTCCTGCAGTCACGAAAGCTTAAAATAAAGATTTAACCACCTCTACGGGGAGGATTTCCACACAACTCAGACATGACTTCAACCGAGAAGATGGAAGCAAAATTTAGCAATCTTCGGAAGGACGTTGATCAATCAGGTAAAGTGTTAACTGTTGTGTTGGCCGACTCTCTGACTTGCATTACATTTCTAAGTTTGCTAAGTTTGATATCCTTTTGTCTATCACCTTTTTCCCTCTGTAAATGTCACCCTCTCGCCCATTGCGGCAGCCCCCCCTCCCCCTCCTCGGATTAGCCGAGCTCATCCACTCCTAACCTCTCTGTGATTACATTTACAGTAAAACCTTGTATTACGAGCATAATTCGTTCCGGAAACGTGTTTGTAATCCAAAGTACTCGTATATCAAAGCGAATTTCCCCATGAGAAATAATGGAAACTCAGATGATTCGTTCCACAACCCAAAAATATTCGCTGTGTGTTTGTAAGTCGATATGTGTGTCTAAGTCCATGTGTGCCAGGAGGTCATCGATGCCTTCTATGACCTCCTGTCACAGGTGGTAGTTAAAGTGGCCCTTGGAATAGAGTCATCTTGTTGAGCAACTTCTATGTCTGAGTTGGTCATGATGCTGGCACCTGGTCTGAATTGATTGGAAAGCATGAGCCAGATCAGCTCAATAACGGCAGGAGGCTGCTAGATTTGTCTGCAGCCCATGGGCTTGTAATTATCAATACGCTGTTCCGGCATCGGCGCATCCACACAACATCATGGATGCATGCCGTGTCCAAGTAAGAACATCTGCTGGACTACATAGTGACGAACCAGCGGATGCGAGCCCATGTCCTTGACACCAGGACCTACCGTGGAGCTGATCTGCCCTCTGACCATCGACGAGTCATCTGTAAGATGCGCCTGCCTTTCTTCCACTCCGATGATTTGGTAATTGCTGCTCATTCAGAGGAGGAGTTGGAGACGCTGCTGATGAAAATGGAGCGTGCCACTAAGAGGTGGGGCCTTACTATCAGCCCTACCAAAACTAAGCACCTGCCTGGGCATTTTGTACCATCGGACACTCCACCCCCACAACTCCCAATCGGTGATGGGGCAGTTGTGGAGAGAGTGGAGAGTTTCTCATACCTGGGCAGTGTGCTCATGACCGGCTCCAGTTTAACAGCAGAGGTCTCACTCCGAATCAGTCGAGCGGCAATATCTTTTCATCGGTTGCGTAATGCTGTGTGGAAGCTACCTGGACTGTCGCTCCGCACGAAGCTTCAGGTCTTCTCGGCCACGGTCATTCTCTCCCTTCTCTACGCTTGCGAAACGTGGACCCCCCTAATGGAACATCTTCGCTGGTTAGAAACATTTAGGCTGGCCTGCCTACGATCCATCCTGGGTTTAACCAGGCTGGATTGTGTGAGGAGCTGACAAATCCTTGAAAGATCTGAGCAAAAGTCCCATCGGTGAGCTCCTCCGACAGGCAAGGCTGCATTGGCTGGGCCATGTAGCTTGCATGCCCAGCCACCACATGCCTAAACAACTTTTGTTCGGCTGAATAGAGGGGGCTAAACGGGCGCGACATGGGCTAGAGAAGAAATGGAGCGATGTGGTACAGGACGTGGAGCTGAGTGGACTTGCCGATGACTGGTACCAGCGGTGTCAAGATCGGCCTCAGTGGAGGAGGCTCATGAAGGATGCTACTGAGCAGTTGGAGGCAGTCGCACTCCAACAACAACGGAGGGCGGAGGAGCGATGCTCACAACAACGAGCGGAGCGCCGGGTGGCTAAAGCACAGCAAATTGGCATCAGTAGGGGGCACAGGTGGTGCGCGACTTAGTCCATGGGCCAGAGCCAGTCGTCTCAGTCAGTAAACCCGTGGTACCTGGGTCTGCCCCGTGACCTCCTGCCAGCGGGCATTCGAGATTTCATGTGGCTTCAAGGTGCACATAGCCTGGCACAAGCATCGTGGTGACATCATCACCACTTAGTGGCGAATGGCGGTTGTTGTTGTGTATAAGTCGATGTGTGTGTGTGTGTCTTTTTTGTCCAGGCAACGCCGGGTACTTCCCGCTAGTGTAATATATTTATTTCTCATTTATATCTAGAGACTAGCTAACATTTTTCTCTATTTTGCACTCGTCGTTTTTTTTGTATTGTTTGCTGTTGTAACTTGCTGACCGACCCATAGCTCATCAGATTCCTCCAGTCTAAATAAAGATTCTGATTCTCAATCAGATATCAATACATTGGTGCTGCTCGCATTTTGCTATGTTGGATGTAACCAATATCTGCTCTGGCCCATGGACTAAGTCGCGCACATCCCCGTTTTCTCCTCCTGATGACTGCATTTGAATTTTGCTTCCTGTTGAACTGGTTTTCTGAAATGATGCGCTTGCGAAAGATCACTGCAGGGGGTTCAGAATACGCATCGTTTAACTCTAAGAATGTGATGTTGAGCCCTATATTAACACTTTGGGAATGACTCCCTGGCAAATGTAATATAGTAATACCCCAGTTTATGTCGGGGATGCGTTCCTGAAAAGTGCGACGAATATCGCAACGACGTCAACCAAAGCAAAGTACAGGGTATGTAGATGAAGGCTAAGGCAATAGATACAGGAAAAGACGGATGCTGTCAGCGACATCAATGTGGGTTGAGGCGACAAATCAGGTCATAGTATTAAGTGATGACATGTTTGTGAAATTATGTAAAAGGGGGAGATGTAAAATGGGGTATTACTGTGGTAGTGGAGCTTTCTCAAGTAGACATTCGCTCATTCTGCTATGGGGTGGGAGACGTGTTACGTGTTTTCGTGTAATCTTGAACACAATACCGTCATCTGGGTGAAATGGCCGTCATTAATTCGAATCCACATCGGATCAGAAAAGCTAAATTCCAAAAAGGCCCTTTCAAGAAACAGACATCGATCCGATGAGGTCTTTGAATGCCCCAACTCAAGACCTACATGTGACTTCCTGGCCAAAAATCTAAGGCATAAAGTTGACGTTGCCTTAAAGGAGATGCATGTTGAGGACATCACGCGGATGGTTTAAGTTACAGAACAAACGGTTACACTCTTGTTGCGGCTATCTACCACCCTAAAAACGGCCTCCTCACCACCTTCATCAGGCAAGGCCTAAAGGACTGCTCTCAAGTGCAATACCACAAGTGATGGCACATTAACGATTACACTCACAGTTGATCGTGTGACAATCATCAATGTATATTATTCCCTAAATAATAAATGGCCATCATCACCTCTGCCAGCAGTCATTCACCCGGCTGTAGATAGGGGTGACTTATATAGCCACCACACAATGGACTACTCAGAAAATGAAGCTGGTTGCCATGTGTTTAGTTTGTTGTCCTTACCCCACCTCGGATTAGCACAGTTGGCTACGTATGCAGCGGAAGACATTCAACATATATACTTATATAAGACCCTAAACAGCCAGGCACATTTCACTCAGCCCGATGGAAAAAGGACTGTAACCCAGACGTATGCGTCATCTCAAAGGGCAATAATGGACAGCCACCATCAATTAAAGGCAATTTTCCAAAGAGCCAGAACAAACCAGCAGTTACGCACATTGCATTACTGATACTGGTCATTCGTTACTCGGGCCTCTGGTGTCATGTGTAAAAAGAAAAGCAAGAGCCATTAATCTGTTTAAACGATAAGCATGACCAAATCAATCCCTTGGACTGGTGTAAAGTGGCAATTCCCTTGCGCTATAGAGCTGTGTGCTGCCTGCTCAGAGGGAATGCGTTGGGTGTTGTTCTGCGAGCGCTCACCGGATAAGGCCCTGCGCCTGGGGGATAGGCTGGGGGGTAGCCCCCTCCAGGGTAGCCGGGGTACGACATCCTATGGGAGTATACACAAACATTTACAATGCAGACACGGTTATGAAATATACTGTGTAACATTACACCGATATACTAGGCAGTGCATGGCTGGGATATTACTGTAAACTTCGATTAGCACGGTTAGCTACGTACGGTGCGAAAGAAGTTCAACATACATACAAACTTGGGTGTTTTTCACAAATATTAATGGAGATTGTTTAAATGGGCACCCCAAAAAACCCAAGCTAACGATGCATAGTTTTAAAATCACGACAATAGCACTTCATGCTGATATGTAAGATGATCTCAAGTTCTGCAAGGTTGTTCCATTTAATTATTTCATGAGCTGGCTTTAATGTGCAAGGCAACACGAAAATGTATAGAGCAGAATTACAAAGCATTTAAGCAACCACGTAATAGCTCCTCACACTATCGTCATAATTAGAATTCAACTCTGCAATAGACGATATGGGTTAACATTAGAGGTTCCAAATGCTTTTCTGTGCACCCTTGGGTGCAACACCAAGAATGTTAAACGTCTGATTTCTTCTTGGCTCTTTCAAGCATTGGCTCAGAGGCAGACGGAGGTTTAAAATTAAACAGAAGAGCACATTGCCAGGAATTCCAAATTACAAAAACATGTGAAAGTCACGTTATCGTCAGTGGCGATTAAAAGTGTAAACAAGTCAAATCTAGCTAGGATACACACGGCTCCGTCAGCACTGTGTGTGTGTACACAGAACAGTGACAGCACACGGCTCTCCCAGCACTGCGTGTACACGCAGCAGTGAGAGGACACGGCTCCGTGATCACTGCATGTGTGTACACAGTGCTCTCAGTGCCGTATGCAGCACGAGGCCATGGAGGCAAGCATCATTAGGACCCTTGGACACGAGGAGGAACAACAACACACTGCGTAAACCCGGCCAGGCAAAGCTGAGCGCGTCCCATCTGGTGCGATGCCAAAGATGGACGGTGCCTCAAGGGTCGCCTGGCAACGTCATCACTCCAGCTACAGCAGCCAACCAGCGGCCGGGAGAACAACCCCCGAGCAACATGGCTGCCAAGGTCGCGTCACGTCCCCTGTGTAAATGTACCAGTCTTGCTGGGGCTTTCGCTCCCCCTGCCACCGCGGGGTGGATTTCCACACAGCTCTCTCATTGACATGCTAATTTCTCTGCTCCAGCAGACCCACCTCTCACTCTGCCCCCCCCCCTCTCTCTCTCTAAGGCCACGACACAGAGGCATTGGGTCTCTGTGTGTCTATGTTGTGTCTCTCTCTGCTTGTGTCTCGCTCTCAAATTTAGTTCTACCTATTCTTAGGTTTTTTCGGTAAAGACACGTAGGTAAAACATTAAAATTAATAAAAGTAAAATAAAATAAAAATCACGACGTTTCGGAGGCAACACAAGCTTCCGTCTTCAGGTGGAACCAACCGTCACAGCCACGACAGCTGTATCAAGTAAATGAGAGATTACAAGAGCTACCACTCCGTATATATAATGGTTGGAGAGAGGGTAAGGGCCAAGTACGGCACACTTTTTATTAATATGGTAAGGTGAGGCTTAAGAGGCTGAGCCTTTGTTATGGAGAGGTACGGTTTGTGACTAAGCCTGGCCTACATAACAATAGTGTGAAAAAAGAAACAACTAAACATGGTAAAACAAGCCTGGCTGTCTATCAATAACCTGTAATAGTTGTCTGTCAAATAAGATGGTCCAAATAAGTGTAGTTAAATCTTTTTTGCATGGTTAATCACATCTTTCCAATGATTACTCAGTTTGTAACCATCATCACGGTTGAAATTATGTCTGTGTTTGTATATTTGTATGGCTTCGTGTACAAACCTTTGATGGTAGCCAGGAGGTTTGCAGAGCACCTTGGTCTCGGAAAAGACAGTTTCATGAGAGCCCACCGAGTTGTAGCAATGATCGGCAACGGCCGAAGAATCAGTTCTGCCGTGTTTCAGATCTGACTTGTGCTCGCGGACACGATCAGAAGCATGACGTTTCGTTTCTCCAATGTAGCAATCACCACAACTGCAACTCAATTTGTAGACTCCAGGATACTGTAAGTCAGGACCGACATCCTTCACAGATAAAATCAGATCACGGATTTTATGCACTGTACTGAATCGGACTTGGATCTTATGTTTGTTTAGAATTTTGGAGATCTTTTTGGTCACGCCTGCTATGTATGGTAACATGATAGTTTTGGTCGGAGTTTCATGTGGCTGTTTCTGTGTGGTGGGAGAAACAGCTTGGCGGATAGCGTTTTGATGAGAGAATTATTTTGAGATGGGTGGTGGTGGGAATCCAGTTTCAAGTAGGAATCTGTGTGGGTGGCTTTCCTGTAGACAGAATGTCCCAAGGATCCGTCAGGCCTCCTCTCAAACAGAATATCCAAGAATGGTAGAAAGATGAAACCGGATTCCCACCACCACCCATCTCAAAAGAATTCTCTCATCAAAACGCTATACCACAGAGCCCATGGCATTTCTGACCAACACCACCTGGCCGGTGAATTAAGACATGTACATCGTGCCCTCAGGATGAACGGATACTCTGACCGCACTATCCGCTAAGCTGTTTCTCCCACCACACAGAAACAGCCACATGAAACTCCGACCAAACTATCACGTTACCATACATAGCAGGCGTGACCAAAAAGATCTCCAAAATTCTAAACAAACATAAGATCCAAGTCCGATTCAGTACAGTGCATAAAATCTGTGATCTGATTCCATCTGTGAAGGATGTCGTTCCTGACTTACAGTATCCTGGAGTCTACAAATTGAGTTGCAGTTGTGGTGATTGCTACATTGGAGAAACGAAACGTCATGTTTCTGATCGTGTCCGCGAGCACAAGTCAGATCTGAAACACGGCAGAACTGATTCTTCGGCCTCATGAAATTGTCTTTTCCGAGACCAAGGTGCTCTGCAAACCTCCTGGCTACCATCAAAGTTTTGTACACGAAGCCATACAAATATACAAACAGAGACATAATTTCAACTGTGATGATGGTTACAAACTGAGTAATCATTGGAAAGATGTGATTAACCATGCAAAAAAGATTTAACTACACTTATTTGAACCATCTTATTTGACAGACAACTATTACAGGTTATTGATAGACAGCCAGGCTTGTTTTACCATGTTTAGTTGTTTCTTTTTTCACACTATTGTTATGTAGGCCAGGCTTAGTCACAAACCGTACCTCTCCATAACAAAGGCTCAGCCTCTTAAGCCTCACCTTACCATATTCATAAAAAGTGTGCCGTACTTGGCCCTTACCCTCTCTCCAACCATTATATATACGGAGTGGTAGCTCTTGTAATCTCTCATTTACTTGATACAGCTGTCGTGGCTGTGACGGTTGGTTCCACCTGAAGACGGAAGCTTGTGTTGCCTCCGAAACGTCGTGATTTTTATTTTATTTTACTTATATTAATTTTTATGTTTTACCTACGTGACTTTACCGAAAAAACCTAAGAATATGAATCCTTGCAGTCACGAAAGCTTCAAATCTAGAATTAGTTCTACCTGATGACGATTGCTTGTGTTGCAATCGAAACGGCGTATATTATTTAATTAATTTTCTTTCTACGTGACTTTACCGAAAGAACCAAAGAGTAATACCACTCATGTCAAGACACATCCACTACAACACACGGGACTTTCTATGAGCAATGGCTACGATCACTAGTGCTCTCCATCGGCACATGAAGACGCTGTTGAGATAACGGTACCAGCGACCGACCTGGTTGACAGGTATGCAAACCTGTCTTGCCAAGACGCGCCTTATTGAGCAAGTTGAAATATCTAGGAAAGTTGAAATATCTAGGCCTTCTCCTGGACTCAAAACTATCTTTCCAGATCCACCATGATCAAATGGCCAATATGATGCATACCAAAAATTGATTCCTATACAGAAACAAACGCTGTATATCAGCTCGACTCCATCTAAAAAAATAGCTCATGCTACCATCCTGCCCATACAATATTTGATTATTGCAACACCATCTATCACCTAGCTTCCGAAGCTTTGTTAAAATGTCTCATTTCATTAAACCACTCCGCTCTCCGTTTTGCCCTTGATGCCCCCTCTAAAACGTACCATTGTAATTAATTCTAGATTTGAAGCTTTCGTGACTGCAAGGATTCATACTCACAATTGCCACGTTATTTCGAGCGTGCAAGTTTAGCTTGCGCCTTTCTAATTTTCCAGATATACAAACAGACATAACTTCAACCGAGATGATGGATTCAAATTGAGCAATTATTGGAAGGATGCAATTAACCAAGTTAAACTTTAGCTGCCATGCAGTTTACTGCTAGACAGCCAGTTTAGATTTATTTTCATAATCATATCCTTATTCCCAGTCTATTACCCCCAGCTTCACACACTACCATCACCATTACCACACGTTAGTGTTCATCTTGCGCATTTCTAATTTGCCCCCCTGGCAGCATAACAAAAGGCTGCTTAATCTTAGCTTTCTTATCTACTTCCGCCCCCTGCATCACAAGGCTTCAGTTTGAGCTGCATGCGTTGCCTCCCAACACCCACCCCCGTTCCTCACATCGTTGCCTCCCAGTCCACAGCCCGCCCACACACTCACCATGCCCCCCTCCCTCCATCCCCAGCGACTATATAATTCCTCGTCACAGCCATCTGTTAGACACACTTAAACGGTTGTGCTTTTGCTACGTTGTCCCCACCTGAAGGACGCTTGTGTTGCGCCTGAAACGTCGTGATTTAATTTAGTTTTCATTTTTTTTACCTACGTGACTTTACAGAAAAAACCAAAGAGTGTTGTAATTAACTCAAACCTGTCCCCTGGATAATCCTATTTGTTAAATACTTAATTGGTATTAAGTGTTTTCGTGTTACCGCTCCACATATCTGGCATACTTCTGCCTCTCTATGAAAGCTTGGTTGCCAATTATACCAAAACACAGAGCTTACTTGCACATGTACTTTACTTTTTCCTGGTGCCTCCTGCTCGATTAAATTTGCGTTGTTTATTTTTATTCGCGTGTGTTTAATTTACGACTTTCAAACAACTCGGTCGTTAGTTGTGAAATACTCGATCTCTGCAATATTGACATTTTTGGTCGTTTGCTTTTTGTTGTTGCTGCTGTGCTCACGCACCACGCTTCTCCCTTGTAAAATAGTCGGGCAAACTCAGCGTGGCTGAATGCACAGAGCGGTGCCGTCACAGCGGCCATCTTACACAGGGGCTTGAATGCCACGACGATAGCCATGTTGCATCGAGATTGTTTTCCTGGCAGCTGATTTGCTGCGTCAGCAGGAGTGATGACGTGTTCCCTAGGTACCACTGACGCGCTCCCATGTTTGCGATCTCACTGGGCACACGCTGTCGTCGGTAATACCATTGGATAAATTAGTTGAATATAAAATGGATAAGTTGCGGTGGTTGCATAACGTATTGCTTGTTCTGCAAGTGTTTGCATTGAAAGGAACATGGCACAACAGATAGGAGTCTCCATTGCTTCACAAAAATAGAGGCAGTTATTTGTCATGGAAAAGATCGGATAATAAATTAAATAAAGAATTGGCATACATTGGTCAATTCATGATATTAATATATCCACGCAAGCCACCGCTGAACTGTGGGCAGACCAGTAGTGGTTAGGACACTGTGCTTCACGTCGGCTGAGCGCAATAGCTCGTGCCCTTGGAACGCTGCCCATCACGAGACCCGGCTATACGCTGCCAAGACAAAGAGCCAGCACTGAACGAATAGTAGAAGGCAATGGAGAAGTTTAAGAGAAGCTGTAACACAGCTGTAATAAGTTAAAAGCAATAATCTATTGAGACGTTTCAGGAGTTAAAGTTTAAGTAATAGAGTACTGGAACTGTTTAAATGAGACCTGGAAATTTTCCGTTGTTGAAGAGGGAACGTGCCTAAGAGTGATTCGTGAAAAAGTACAACTCGAGGAGAATATCCACAAAGAGGAGAAAACACCGACTGCACTGCTAATCAAGCCGCAAGCTGTAATCAACTACAACTACAAGTTCCGTGGACTATTATCACGGTAAAAATATCTGACACTTGACGGAGAAAGAGTGCGGTCACTGTCTACATTCACGAGAAAAATTGTGTCTGCACTCCGTCAGAGTTCATTGCTGATAGCACCGCCGCCGTGCTCTCATTAACGGTCCATGACTTAGTCGTCACTGTGACGGGGCCTTCATTCATCAAGCTGACAGCTGCCACTGCTACCGCGTGGCTGTGTCGCTGCGGCAGAACGCTGTTAACATCCGCACTGAACCGGAGGAGACCATCGTGTGCAACGACTCCTACAGGCAGAAGATGCGTGTCCATTGACTGCGACTTAAGGGTACCGAACTGTGCTTAAATTCCAGTCATCAAAAAGTATCACAACTACTTCGGTCTGTGGTATCAAGTCCCTATACATTTTGAGTCGTGTATATACATTTATTACTTTTAATACTGTTTTTTTTGTATCACGATTGATTTTGCATAGAGCATTGTCTGATTTGCTTTTTGATAAATACAGTACCTTTGTACCGATCACCGGTTGTCTATTAAAAAATGCCATTTTTGCATTTAATAAATAAAATACTTGTTTGAGTTAAAGTGCTGTTCCAGTGTGTGTGTGTGATTTAACACTGTATTAAACCATCCCGTTCCATGTCAGGGTATCAAACGATGGTTAGTCATTCAATTACACCAGAGACAACGAACCACCAACATTATTGGCAGATACAAAACCGGAGTATCTGATGGACAGTGACCAGATACCCCGGTTTTCGCACTCGGGGGTTTTAGATCCTACGCGAATCACTTCCATAGAGGTTGGTTATGTATGCATGTTGAACTTCTTTCGCACCGTACGCAAGCCAACCCTGCTAACTGGGGGTGAGGGGGAAGGACAAAACACTATAGTGCATTTTGTCTGGGCTTAGGGCCAAGGGAAAACAAAAGTCCATATCTCTCTTTGTGGAAAGATTTCCACAGCCCGTCAGATCAGGGGCCTTCCAGAGCGATGTTGCCCAGCCACTCGTGTGGAAGCTGGAAACACTGTGGGCTCGTTTCGACAGACATGCGCCACAAGAGTGGAATCGTGGGGGCATTCAGGAAAACACTGCTAAGTTACGAAACCTCCATTGTGGAGTTTAACATGGAGTGTAGTTAACATCTGACAACGAACACACATGCGTGCGTAGACTGCCGGATAGCATGTTAGGAGAACGTCTATGATCGTCAACCATCTCTCCACTGTTAGATATCTATCCACTGAATACCGTGGCGACAATGCTAACACTCGAGTAGCAGGACGGGGTAATATCGGGGCAGGAGAGCGATGTGGACTGATTGAGGCAGGAAGCTGGTCGGGGTGGGAGGTAATCCCATCAGCAGCCATTTGGGTCGATGCTGGAAAACTGATCTAGGGGGAGACGGCAGGAGGAAGCGATAAGGTGGAATCGACGATACTGGGCTCGATGACCTCTTAACCTTGAGTGAGCCTCCGGTCATAAACGATTTCGACGTGGTCGCGACCAGGCCCGTCGCGTTGCCGGTCTCACAGCAACCCATCGTGCAATCGCACGCGAAGAGACTTTTGACAGAGATGCCGTGAGCATCACACGCCATGCAACGCCTCTACTCAGCCTGACAACACACCGCCGTGAGGTTTGCCTGTTAAAGTACACAGACACTTTCGATTTAAAGCTTTCGTGACTGCAGGGATTCATCTTCTTGGTTCTTTCGGTAAAGTCACGTAGAAGGGAAGTAATAAAATAATAAAAATAAAACATAATAAAATTATTCTCACGACGTTTCGGCCACAACACAAGCAGCCGTCCTCAGGTGAAACCAGGTCTGTCGAGGCGACAGCGTCTGAATGAAACAGCACACGTGCTTGGAGCATATATATAAGCTGGGTTGGAAGGGGGGGGGGAAGGGCGCCTTGACAAAATAATTTGCATATCAAGAGGAATTTAGAATATTTATGGGAAATGCAGGTATGTGATTAGTACTACTTATGTCCCCCCTCCCTTGGATGCTGCTAATCCTGCATAATGCACGGACATAAGTAGTACTAATCACATACCTGCATTTACCATAAATATGCTAAATTCCTCTTGATATGCGCCCCCCCTTCCAACCCAGCTTATATATATGCTCCAAGCTCGTGTGCTGTTTCAATTCAGACGCTGTCGCCTCGACAGACCTGGTTTTCACCTGACGGCTGCTTGCGTTGTGGCCGAAACGTCGTGAGAGTTATTTTATTGTTTTATTTTTATTATTGTATTACTTCCCCTCTACGTGACTTTACCGAAAGAACCAAGAAGATACACAGACCCTTGCCAATCCACTGCTGAATGAACGGTCGTGCCCGATTCAGTGCACTACGCTAACCACTGCACCACCGCTCCATCCCTTTCCGCGTATAACCGGTTACACAATCCGTGAACTGTACAGGCAGTGCGAGCTGGTCCCAACAGGCTCCACCGATGCCGTGATGACATTGATTGTAACTATTGTGACGATGGTAATAATTGTGGTGAGCGTAATGGCGATATTTATGGTAATGCTTGTGACGATGGTAATAATTGTTGGGAGCGGTATTGTAGCGGGTAGTAGGCTGCGTTTCTAACCCCGGCGCCCCGAGTTCGATTCCTGCTCACGGTCAACAGCTGTGACGATTATCGGTCCTGGACTTCTCCTAGGTCGACTCGGCCTCAAAATAAATACTTGGTGCGTAGTGTAAACATCGCCAAGGCGGTCGAGCGTTGTCCTGGCCGCCCACTCCCCCGTGTGCCGTGCCGGCTTTTATACGCGCTTGCTAACAGCAATGTTACAGGCGATACGGGGTAATGGTGATGACGGTAATAATGGCGATAATAATAATGGTGATATTGATGGTGATTATGGAAATTACGTCGATGGGAATGTTCTTGAAAGTAACGACTGTGCAAACGATGGTGTTGATAACCAATACTAGTTTGTGTGAGTGTTGCTGTTGATCACATTGATAGCAATGATGGCTATGGAGTCTTGGAAATGATTGTGATAGTAATGACATGGATGGTGATTGTTGATGGTGGTGATGCTGTGAATCCCACTCACGTGAGCGCTGCGAGTGCGAGCTTGCACCGCTAGGCCTCCTCAACCTCTTCTGCCGCTCCTCCGACAGCCGCGCCCCACTGCGCTCTTCCAGGCAAACGGAGAGTCGTCCTTGCTTCCCTCCCTGTCTCCGTCTCCTATCGCTCTGTCTCTCTCCGTTCTCTCAAGACATGCAGCAGGGGCGGCAGCAGCAGCAGACGCAGTGAGACGAGAGGAGTGCGCTCCGCCTGTGAGGAGAGGGGGGAGGCGAGGAGCTCTGTGGGGCGCTGGTCACGGGAGACGCGGTGACGGAGGCGCAGGGCGGGCCGCGCGGGGTTCGAGCCGCGCCCAAAGGCGCACACAGAACCGGTCTGACGGGGCGCGACGCGTTATGCGCCACGCGAGTCACGGTTCAAAATACGCTGCTGCTGTTGCCGAGCTGCCTCCTGACCATCGTCCTCATCATGGCCACCGCCTCCGTCTCATGTGTATGTCCACCTCACAAAGCAAAAGACCAACCGCGCGTTTTCAGCCTCGAGCCCTCTTTTGGTGCAAAACCACGACTTACTGGGGCCACCCAGGACGGCACGCCCACAGCCATTCCTCTGGTCGAATTGGATCTTCAGATCACAAATATGTACAATAATCGAGAAGTCATAATAATAAAGCTGTACTGCAGTATAATTGAGAATTAACCTCGTTTTGGAGTAAAACGCGAGTTGAAAATCTCGTGGAATGTCAACAATTGGGCAATATCTGCGGTCCTCCATGTGTTATCTGCCAATTAGTGTTTACATATGGGAGGAAACCGGAGAATCTGTGGAAAATCCACTACAGTCCCCAACCAGACGGAACAGGTGAAATCCACATTATTTGCTTTACCGCCTTCCCTTGAGGGAGCACAAAAGGGAGTTTCACCGCATGTGCGACCCACCAACCCTCACTGCCTGCACAGCGCTGGATTACCGGTACCTGTACATACGTGCAGTAGCCACCACCGGACGGCTGACAACAATAACAGTCTATAAATGGTGGTATGTACGCTACGCTTACAGCCCTACCTTGTTACCTCCCTTAACGTAAATCTTCCTTCAAAAATCTTCTGAAACAGAAGTTTAGTGCTGGATACAGCCACATTTGCCAATGTGATTTGTTAATTCGATTTTTTGAAATGTATCGATAGTTTAATTTTAATATACAATTTTATTGATGGATTATGTAGTCTTGGTGTGGTCTTGGACTGTTTTGCATTTGTTTTGCTGCCTTTCCCAAGTTTGAAATTGATGATGCAATCTGAACTTTATTTAAGGGGCACCACGGTGGTGTGATGTTATTTTCCTCGCCTGATATGCAGGTCAGGGGTTCAATCCCGACGCTGATGCATGAATATTTCAAGTTTGCATGTCCTCCCCGTGGTCGCATAGATGTTCTCCGGTTTTTCTCTACACATTTAGAAATATTTACTTAGATTATTTTGCTGCTATAAATTTTCACAATATAAGCCACTTTGTTGAGCTATAATTTATGGCCAGGTCGATTCTGAAAAATAAGCCAAGACCTCAGTGACCTTCGTCTGGTAAGATGGGAATGGTTTAGTTTCATTTGTATGTTTTTGGGTGATTTGTTTGCCTTTCCTGTACTTTGCACTATCGTATTTTTGTATCGTTTATTGCTGTAATGTTGATATCTGCTCCTACTGGACATCTGTGAAAAAGAGCTTTATAGCTCATCGGATTTCTCCAGTATAAGTACTGTATTTGATTCTGCTCATGGTGGATACTCATATCTTTCAACCTCCTATCAATGCCTACCTTATTACATACCTATTCAGACCTTATTGGTCACCCCGTGCCCTTATAAATTTCAACGTGCATCCTACAAAGTCCCATCACAAGGGAGAAACATAAACAAACGGAAAAAAAATTGCCAGTTTTGAAACGGCTGTACGCTGTATGGACCTGAAAACGTTCCTGTACAAGAATACGGGGTAAAACGTATGGGTTGACAGGTATGGAAAATGCTCATGGTAGACACTGGTAGCATTTTCCACCCCAAGTGGAAGTGACCCAACAACGCCCTTGCCCAACGGGTAGGGCGCCCTCATAATCAAGAACACGAATATATTCACACGTGGGTAATAACGCGCAACGCCGCGGCCATTCTCTATCCATGAATACCTCCCCAAATACGTCGCCGTCTCTCACGGCTCACGATGGTACAATCCGTCCAGCTGCTGCACGCGGGTCGATTTCATCGCTCAACCTTCGCGGTGTTTTACCACCTTTTGCTGCCGCTCCGTCGTTAGGCTCAACCACAGCCATCGAGCCAGGGCCATGCCCTGCCCAAGCCCCCGTTTAGCTTGGAACAGACTTTTGGGCTAAGGGCTGTTAGCGTGCACATCTGAAGGCCGACACGAGGCGGTGGGTCGCCAGGACCACGCCCGACCGCCTTTGTCTTTACAGTGGCGATGTTTACACACCGCACCGGGTATTAATTTAAGGATAAGTCGACCTAGGGGAGGCCCGATAATCATCACTGGTGTTTGGCCATGAGCGGGAATCGAACTCGCCGGGATTCGTACCGCAGCGTGCTAACCGCTACACGACCGCTTCCGACATTGCCATATTTTTTACCATCACAAGCATTACCATTACTGTCACCACAATCATTGCCATCATCACAATAGTTACAATCAATGGCATCATGATCATGGCATCGGTGGAGCCTGTTCCGACGAGCGCGCACTGCCAGTACAGTTCACGGATTGTGTTATAATTTGTAAAGGGATGGAGCGATGATGCAGTGGAAAGCGCAAAAACGCCCAGTCTGAGGTATGGCCAAACTACCCCCAAGACCAACACAGATATGTACGCATGTTGACCTTCTTTCGCGCCGTACGTAGCCAACCGTGCTAATCGTAGGTGCCGGGGGGGGGGACAATGGGCAGGTCTTCGTGTTATTCGTGTTATTGTTGGGCTCGTTACAAGCCCAGCAATAACAGGCTCTCGCGTGTAAACAAAGGCGTCGCCGCTGCTCGCGCCCTCTCCATCTCAGCCAATGGGGGGGGGGGGGGAGAAAAAACTCACGCGGCTCGGACCCCCCCCCCCCCCGCGTACTGCGCGGAGCTTGGGGGTGGGGTGGACTTGTGGGGGGTGGGCAGCGCGAGAGTCGCCGCGAATCGATGCCTCGGTTGCAGACATACGAGCTGACAGACCGGCGCGTCCGTGCCGTGTTATTTGTGTGTGTGTGTCACCACTTGAGACGCGGCACGAGTGTGCGGGTGGCTTCCGTCGATGCGCTCGCTCACACTCCGTCTCTCGGCGGGGCACCGCTGCGCGAAGACCCAGCAAACGAACGGCCAAGAGATGGAATCGATTCCGCAAGCGCGTTCTTCTCGTGCACGGGATAGGGAGAGGCGGGGAGCTCCCAAGAGGGCGGGCGAGGGGGGTGTGGAGAATGAATGACGAGTGGCGGGTTGTCAGTGGGAGTGAGTGCAGAGAGAGAGAGAGAGGCTTACTCGGACGGGACAGGCAGAGAGGATGGATGCTCTTTCCGCGCTCGTGCTGCTCGCCGCGGCGCTCTTCGCGCTCTGCGTGGCCGCGTCTCGCCCCGCGCATCGCTTCCTCAGGCAGCTGCTTCACATGAGCCGCATCCCCGGGCCGAGCCCCACGTACCCGTTCTTCGGCAACGCGCTCATGCTGAAGCGCGGCGGGAGAGGTGAGTGCGAGACGGGGCGAGTCGGGGAGATTGGCCCCAGGCAGTAGGTGGGTCGCTCGATCGCAGTGCAGCGATTGGTTTCTGCACTTGGGTCGGCTAAATTCCACCTCTCGACAATGAGAACTGTGGCTTAACTGCGTCACCTGTGTGTTGCCAAGTGGCACGGTTGCTTTGAGTTGTGACTGTCGTATCGTTTTCATAGTCGCAGCGTTGTCATCCTGCGCGAATGAGCACGAAAGTTCAAGTTCATTTATTAGGTATAGCCCTGTGAGCCATTCGGCTCTTGAATCGGGTGCAACCGCAACAAACAAAAACATGAACAAAAACATCTTAAAGTGAATATGTGACGAAGTGCAAACAGAAAATCCAAGAAAAGACAGCAAAATATTGCAGAAAAAACACCGTACACCAACGCTGTGTGCAAAAATCCCAGTGGGATGCAAGTCAAACAACAACCACAAGACAACTTAGATAAAGGCCATCAGTCTAACTCTGTACTACAACAAACAAACATGGCTAAAAGTAGTGGAAAGTTTACATTCCTGTGGCAGGAGCGAGTCTCTCCACAGGGGAGCGAGTCTCTCCACAGGAAAACCACTGTTGACTTCCCTACAAAATGGTAACTACTTTATCGACCCGGAAGGGAAATGGGCCGAGTCAACCCCTAACGAGTGAGAGCAGGTTAGAGTGCTATCGGGTGAATTGTTCATGTTTACAGTCCACGAGTGATTAGAGCAATGACTGTTGAGTTGAAATCCAAAGTCCGAAGGTTGACCGAACTATACAACACAAAACAAGATTTGGGGTCAATATGGGGAATATAAATAGCATTGATGCATTTTAAATTGTGCAAGAAATACTGTACTTTTGGTTTATATGTGGAGAGACGGATATATGAGGGAGAAATTATCTGCGTATCTATTTAGTTGACTATAACAACTTGTCCTCTGATGTTGTCCACGTGGTTCATATCTCAACCAAACACGAGCACGTTTGTGTTGCACTTTGGAGCAAATTTCTTGGTGCAAAACTCTGTCGTGAGGTCCGAAATATTGGCACCAGACTTGTGACTTCCACCCAGCAATGATCAAACTGCCTTCTTAACTGGATCCCGACTTAACCTGAGGTCTGTTACGAGATCAGAAGATATATTTATACTGGAAGAATCCGTTGAACTATAAAGCTCTTTCACAGATATCCAGTAGGGGCGGGTAAGAACGATACAATAAGTGCAGATGCCCACGCTGCGAATATGTCACCCCCCAGAGGCGTAGCTAGGGGGCAGGGGGGCACATATGTCCCCGGGCGACAAGGTAAAGGGGCGCCAAAATGAGGCTTACAACGTTACATTATAACTTATTGCGGCGGGCGCGGCAGCCTTGAAACTACTGCACAAATCTACACCTCAACCTAAAAGTTGATATATCCCGCCACACACAGCCTACATTTCATGTAATTACATTTTGGTACGCGCGCCTATTAAGAACTTACATGGAAGAACGTCCCAAACAACAGACAGGCACAGTCTTTCAGCCTTAGTCACTGGCCTGTTTTTTGGTGGCGGAAACTACAACGGCCTACTGTATTTTTAGTTCGTATTAGTGACACCACGCTCCAGGCGGCTGCAGCAGCCGCAGCAGCCCACGCACGTTCAATTACATCATCATGGTTTAAACGCCGACTAGCGAACGGAGAGGAAGTGACTCGTTCGTGGCTATTATATTCACCAATCAATAAAGCTGTTTACTGTTTCTGTTGTCTATTATTTACATAATCGAGTTCAAACTCACGAGCTTCGTTTGAGTTAACAAACGGTTTCAACAAGTGGAGAAAGCCAGAAAAACTAAATTCTCATGAAAACAATCCTAGCCACCGCACAGCTTTTACTACATGGAAGGAAGCCGAACGAAGGATAATTGATGGTACTGGAATTGACGCAGTGGTTCAAGCTCAGATTCATTTGGAAAAACAACGGCGAGATATATTGCAAAGAATACTCACCTGTATTAAGTTTCTGGTTTCACAAAATTTGGCACGACATGGCCATGAGGAAAATTTGAATGCGGATGAAAAAAAATGTTGGAAACTTTCTCGCGCTGATCAAACTCGTTGCGCAGTATGACTCATTGTTAGGAAAACACGCACATCACGCAGGAGAAAATCCGGGATCAGTTTCTTATTTGTCACCGAAAATCCAGAATGAATTTATCCACATACTTGCGTCGACTGTAAATAAACAATTGTTGAGTGATATCAGGAAAAACAAGTACTACGGTATCTTACTTGACTCAACTGATCTAGGACATCGGGAACAGCTTTCTCAGGTCATAAGATTTGTGGATGTGGATTTTCATACTATAAAAGGAACTATCAAAGAATAATTTTTAGGTTATATCGAGATACATGCAAAAGATGCAGCAAGCCTAGAAAGAGTCATCATCGAGAGACTGAAATCTGACAACATACCTCTAGCCGACTGTCGGGCACAATGTTATGACAATGCTGCTGTGATGACTGGGCATATATCCGGCCTTCAACAACGAATATGTGACAAAAATCAGAGCATTGTTTGTCAACTGTGACAACCACAGCTTAAACTTAGCAGGAGTACACTCAGCTAAACAGGATCCACTTGTTACATTTTTTTGGAACAGTTGAAAGTTTATATTTGTTTTTCTCTCGTTCAACAATTCGTTGGGAAGAGTTAAAAAAAGCTGTGCCCATCACAGTAAAGCTGGAGTCTGAAACACGCTGGAGTGCACGATCAGAAGCTGTTAAAGCTATCTATGAAGGACTGGATGAACTAGTAGGGCTGCTCGACAAATTATCGGAGGACGTAACTATGACGCCTGAAACCAGAAGTGATGCAGAACAGTTACAGGCATGCGTATTACATTTTAACTTCATAGTTTTATTACATTTCTGGAATGTCATTCTTGGAAAAATTTATCATGTTCAGAAGCTCTTACATGATCCTACTATGAATTTCAAGGAAGCAGCAACTGATCTTGAATCTTTGGAGCATGAATTTGTCAAGCTTCGTGATGATTTGAGCCAAGTTGCTGTAGAAAACGCCAAAACAAGATGCACAGCCTGGGGGATCGATGTGGACAGAAGAATTAGGCGATGTCGGAAGATGCCAGGAGAACTGGCAAGAGATGCAGGACTTTCAGCAGAAGAAATTGTGCGCGTTATGAAGAGCGTATTTTATCGACTTCAACAGGAGATGTCAACACGGTTTTTACGACTAAAAAACCTGAACACAAAATTTTGATTTCTGCTGGACGTCAAAACTCTTCTATCCAACACAGATGTCGATGCAATTCGTCGAAATTGCACAGATTTTGGAAATTTCTATGACACCGACATCAGTGGCCACGAACTTTTCACAGAAATTGGAGATTGCAAAATGCTGCTCAGTAACCGGAATGAAGTTCTACCAGAAACTCCTTTGGATCTTCTTGGTTTTATTGTGTTTTATGGAGACGACATATTTCCGAATTTGCGAATTTCACTGCAAATGTTATTAACAAAAGCAGTTTTAATTGCAAGCTGTGAGCGGTCGTTCAGCAAATTGAAACTTATTTAGTCGTATTTG
The DNA here is from genome assembly GCF_015708825.2 of Lethenteron reissneri. Classification (NCBI taxonomy): domain Eukaryota; kingdom Metazoa; phylum Chordata; class Hyperoartia; order Petromyzontiformes; family Petromyzontidae; genus Lethenteron; species Lethenteron reissneri. Next base: position 11,689,401 of record NC_083825.1, read on the forward strand.
CATGCTTCAATGGGACAAAATCGTCTCAGCGATCTTGCTCTTCTTAGCGTTGAAAGAGAAACATTGGAAAAAACAGATGTTGATTATGTGATTGACCAGTTTGCGACAGTGAAATCAAGAAAAATGTATCTTTTGTAGACTGACAACCAGTCTACGACAGTGACTGAGTGAGCCATGTAATATAATTTCTATAAATTTGCTTCTTTAAATACAATGTTTAATTAAAATTTAAATTGTTATTCCTTATTCGATGTAAAAAAAAAAAAAATCGACCTGCCTGTCCCGCATAGGCCTCTTCAGCCACCAGCGTGCCTGCAGAAGACGTGGATGTCCTTCCTAGATCTTCGTTCGCGAAGCCAAGCCATGATGGGTAATAGGAAAATGTGATTAAACGGGGGGGGGGGGGGGGGCAATTTTATAGTTCGTCCCCGGGCGCAAAATATCCTAGCTACGCCTCTGTCACCCCCGCCACTTCCTCCTGTTCGGACAACTCCCTGGCAACCTTGGCCTCCTGGTGAAACAAAAAATCAACCCCAAGACCAGTCTGGAGTGTTGCACCTTCTGCGCTGCTTTGAATGTTTGGATTGCTCTCCAGATGATTATCCTCATCGTCCTCAGATCTTCCACTCTTTTCCCTTTCATCATCATCAACAGCCATGATCTATACACTACTGGATGAAGGCTTTCCCAAGTTATCATCGCCCATCACAGTCTATTGATGTGTAGCGAGGCCAACTGAGTCGCAGACGTTGATCCTTTTAGAGACAACACATTTATTTGTAACACGTAACACAAAGGGGTAACTGCCCCTTCACCAGATACAGCCTAGGATGGTGACCACCCAGCTAACCACTCTATACAGAGGAGTCACTGCTATGATGGATCGGGCCCTCACTCGGGTCCGCGACCACGTGTTTGCCCTCTAGGACGTAGAGCTTCCAGCTTGAGATGTAGAGCTTCAGCTGGTGGACGTGGAGCTTCAGCTTGTAGAATGCAGCGACCCAGGTCCCTCTCAGGGAACCCGCCTTATATCCCCCTACGGGTCGGGGCCGCTCTTCCCCTGGCCCCGCCCATCTTCTACAGCCTTCTAGCTCCTCCTCGATCCCTCTCGAGAGCTCTCCCGGGACACGTGATCACCCCCTAGTCCCCCCACCTGGGGGCCTCTCTGTGGACACTAGATCACGTGTCTGCAGGGTCAACCAGAGTGCCAACCCTGTCCTTAGGCTGACACTCGTGGGAGAACGCACTGCACGCTATGCATCGTACCTGCGCTATCCCAGCGCTCGCCAAGCCCCGCTAGGGCTGTTACTACACCCACCACGGGGTGTACACGATGACAATGCATCGCATGCCCACGGCCCTTCCGAGCTGGTACCATACAGGGCCATCCTCGATGTCACTACAGATGCAATAATCCATCTCACTCCCGCACATTAGCTCATCGCATCGTTCCACCTCTGCAGTGGTATTCCACCTATATTGGTGTAAAGTCATGAGGTGAAGAAACCATTCATATTCCTCGCATAGCATTGTGTTAGAGAATGGCACATGAAAGTGGATATTACAGAACTAACTTCTAAAATCCTAGCATCCACTGGTTCACACAAAGGTGCAGCACTTTATCCATTCTGGTGGGATTTATCAAAATGAAGTGCAGAACAAAATATAAGTTGATATGCTTTTGTTGTTCAGCACTCTGAGCTCTGACCCATCTCAATAGCTGTAAACATTTATGATAGTGTTTTTTCACTAAAGTCAACACTAGCAAAGAAACGTGGACTTTTACCTTTATCGTTGTTTTTAACCTTTAGCTATAGCGACATACTCCACGTATTTTCTTTGTGCATGTGGAAAAAAACTGGCAAAGAAGTGGTTTACACTGAAGATAGCTTTCTCCCTGAACCTTCCTGTGTGATGTTTTTTCGTAGCTTAACATGTGTAAATATGCTTTCGTAATTTTATACTGAGGCTTTCACGACCAATATTTAATAATTACAGTAGTTGCTTTTGAGCTATATCCTTGTAGGTATGATGTTAATTTTCAGCTATACCCTCCAAAATGTGCTGGTAACATCTGATGATGCTGGATGTAATCTCCAGTGAAATGTTGTACACAATTGTCACTATTTTGCTTAGGCTTTTCAACATTCCTCTTCCTCCGGTTTGCTAAAAAAAACTATCAATTGACATATTTGTCCCATGATGTAACAACTTGATTTGATTAGCTCTGTCAGGTTGTGGAGGGTATAGCTGAAAATTGGCATTACTGTGTAACGACACGATCTAATTTTAGGAATAATGCATTCATGAGTTACAATTAACCAAGATAAAAACTTTAATCTATAATAAAGGTGAGGAATCAAACACAGGGGGAGTGGTGGCGCACTATGCTATGGACCTGGCAATCCAAGTTATGTAATCTCCATATATATAAAAGGCAAAGTTGTGAATATGTGTGTCTGTTCAAAATGTTTAGCATACTTCCCGACATGGAACAAACTGCAAATTTGCCATGTGGGTACTTTACAGACTGTACACCGTGCAAAAATTTGAAAAATACACTTTCGTTTTTTTATTGGGGGGGGGAGCTCAATAATGCATATATTTTTTGCACGGCAAGTGTAGTGTGACGGCAAATCTGTCACGTGACATGTGGAAGCGTAACGCATTGTAGTGTAGTGGTTAGCGCGCTGCGCTACGAACCCGGTATCCCGAGTTGGATTCCCGCTCACGGCCACCACTGGTGACGATTATTTCAACCGCTCCTGGGCCACCCCAAGGTCGACTCAGCCTCAAACGAGTAACTGGTGTGATGTGTGAACATTGCCACTGGGGAGACAAAGGCGGCCGGGCATCGTGAATCCAACGAAGCCGGGTAGTAAAGCTAGTTCATAATAACCATACCAGTTCAATGTCATACTGTACTAATTTAAATCGTGACAAAATGGTGGACTAAGTCTGAGGTTTTTACTGAGTAAGTCATACTTCCAGGGTTGATAAAATGATCCACCACTGTGGGAAGTCAACAGTGTCTATTGGAGAGACTGGCTTTTGCCACATGAATGTGGAATTATCACCACCAACACAGGGTCACCCACAGAGATGAGTACCACCATATGCACGGGCGTGGGCATGCATCCACTATCAAACACGTGCTCTAAGTTTGCCTTGTCGAGTGAGATGGCTAAGAAATCCGAGTGTTGAGAAGGAGCAGACAGGCTCTATTGTATAAATATCAGCCGAGGGAGCAATTTGGATTTTACAATGATCTCATCTCTGAAATCTTGACTTAAAGCTTTCGTGACTGCAGGAATTCATACTCTTGGGTCTTTCGGTAAAGTCACATAGATAGGTTCCAAGAAAATAACAAAAAACTATGACGTTTCAATCGCAACACCAGCGGTCGTTTTCAGGAAAAGAATATCTCATCTCTCATTGACCTGTGAGTGTAAATGCGTGTCCGTCGGACATGGTATTGGCCACCCACTCCTGCACTGCGCCGGCCTTCATAGGTGCTCGCTGATAGCACTTGCCTAAATAATCTGTTAAATGGCACATGGGGATCTTAGTACGTGTCTTTGTATGTACACGTGTGTGTGTGTCTGTGATCTCTTATCGGTGCAGAATTCTTTCAGCAACTCATTGAGATGTTGCCCGAGTTCAGCAAGGAGCCGCTCGTGCGCTTGTGGTTGGGACCCGTCCCGGTGCTCCTTCTCTACCACCCGGACACCGTGGAGGTAAAATTCCCAACACCACACGCAGTGGTGTCGTCATCTTGTTGCAATAAACTTCTCCCTTGACAGTGATGACAATGCCGATGATTAACCTTTTGCCTTGGCGATTCGCGATGTGCTCATGGATCTTCAACACAGCAGCTGGCTCAGGACTGAATCTGGCGATTGCTGCTGGCATCAGTCACTGATATCATGCAATGGAGAAGTCTATTTAATAAAAAAAATCTGTGCACGATAGTGTTGTGTCGACAAGGTTGACGGTGTTGAGGAGGGTTAATGAGGTTGGCAGAGTTGACTGTCCGTAGGTCCAGAACAATTGGGAACCACTGCAGTCGAGTAGTTTGCACTGTGGAATCACCCGCACTATGCACAGTGGTGAAACAATGACAACGAAGAAGTGGTATTGCATATTCATGTGTAGTGCCTTCAAAAATGGTTCAGACCGACACATAACAAGTCACCTGCTTAAACTTTATTCACTTATTCTTGTGCAAGGGATCTGCGAGCCATCCTCACGCACTCGCACCACGCAGACATGAAATCTCCGCACTCAGCATAGCACGCACCAATCACACGCACGAGAATCCACTAGACGGGGGTCAAGGGTTAAAGGGCACTCACGTCATACGGACTCGGCGTGCTAGACGGATATGTGTATTGGGAACGAGGGCGGAGATGGAGGACTTCAAAGGGGCTGCGAGACGTGTGTTCAGGGTTGGTTTTAGGAACGAGTGTGGCTGTGGATTGAACAATAAACAAGTGCGTAAACCAGTCTCCGACTCCTCTTCACTTGCACCAGTTGTAGGCACTCCTATAACTATCTATACGGTCACTTATGTTGAACATCTCCCCACTCTTATCTACCTTTCACCTCCCTTATCCTGCACTCAGGAGCTCTGCTATCAGCGACTCCGCACACAGCATCTCTGCACACAGCGTCTCCTCACACACCGTCTTCGCACACAGCAGCTCCGAAACACAGCGCCTCCGCACACAGCGTCTCCGCACACAGCAGCTTCACACACAGCGTCTTCGCACACCGTCTCCGCACACAGCGTCTCCACAAACAGCAACTCCCCATCTCCGCCACTGCCCTTCGCCGGCAACAGTGTGAGTTGCAGCGGCGAGATGTCTTCACTCTTGGTTCCCCGTGTAGTGACATAAGAAGGGAGGGGCTGCTGGGGGCTCTGGGACCCTGGGCGGCCCAGGCGCTTGGGCCCCTTGGCGCCAGGCGCTGGGTTCCCAGGCGGCCCAGACGCTTAAGCCTCTTGGCGCCAGGCGTTGGGTTCCCGGGCGGCCCAGGCGCTTAAGCCCCTTGGCGCCACCAACGGGGGGGGGGGGGGGGGGGGGCTGTGTGTGGTCTGTGGGATATCTGGGGGCGCACATGGCCCCACCCCTCGTTGGGGACTAGGCATAAAAGGGGAGCTCCCTGGACAATCAGGGCCCGTTGTAGCTCAAGACCCAAGACCCAAGACCCAAGACCAGCCATCTCAGGACCCTGGGATGTTGTGAGAGCCAGTGGTGGGACTCTGGAACTCCCGGCTCTACGTCCTTGTGAGGGCGAGTTCCAGAGCGTAGCCAGAGTAGTGTATCTAGGCTGTGTACCTAGGCTGTGTACCTAGGCTGTAACAGGGGATCAGGACTGTTGGAGTGTTGGATTGTATTTTTCGATTTAAAGCTTTCGTGACTGCAGGGATTCATCTTCTTGGTTCTTTCGGTAAAGTCACGTAGAAGGGAAGTAATAAAATAATAAAAATAAAACATAATAAAATAAAATAATTCTCACGACGTTTCGGCTACAACGCAAGCAGCCGTCTTCAGGTGAAGAATGAGACACTACCAAGCTAGGAGCTTATATATAAGCTGCATTGGAGGTGGAAGAGCGCCTTAACAAAAAGAATGTGCATATGAAGAGGAATTTAGCATATTCATGGAAAATGCGTAGGAGGTGGGCGGGGGGGTTTCAAAGTCATATTATGCCCATGCATTATGCAGGATCAGCAGCACCAAGGGGGGGTTCAGGGAGTAGCAGTAACAAAGGAAAGGAATGTTAATGATATGTAGCTGCAGTTACTCAACAACCACGTAGAAAACTAAAGTATAAACTACATAAAAAACTAAAGTATAAACTGCATAGCACCATCAGTATACTTACTATACTCTACAATAAGCTGAGTTACTAACAGCAAGTAATACATTACAATTCTACGTCGTAAAAATTATATAATATGCTTCCATCTAAACTTTATTCTCTTACATCACACGAGCATATACCGTACTATATGCTGCCATAGATAAACCCAACATTAAATTATATACTGTATTGCTGTAAACCAACCTATACCTTATACATTTTAATATAACACTATGTATTATTCTACCCATCCTAATGTGTATCAAAATGGTTTATTACGTCCTTCCAATGATTGCTAAGCCAGAATCCATCTTCTCGGTTAAAATTGTCTCCGTGTTTGTATATGTGGATCGCCTCATGAACGAATCTCTCATGATAGCCAGATGGCTTGCAGAGAACCTCTGTCTTGGAGAAGTCAATATCATGTGAGCCCACTGAGTTGTAACAGTGATCTGCCACGGCTGAGGTGTTTGTCCTACCGTATTTCAGGTCAGCTTTATGTTCACGGATGCGGTCCGAGACATGTCGTTTGGTTTCCCCAATGTAACTGCTACCACAGAGGAAACTTAGTTTGTAGACGCCAGGGTACTGTATGTCTGGAACCACATCTTTTACAGACGGTACCAGATCACGGATTTTATGTACTGTGTTGAATCGGACCTGGATCTTGTGTTTAATCAGGATTTTGGAGATCTTTTTTGTGACCCCAGCAATGTAGGGTAAGGTGATGGTCTTGAAAAGCTCATCAACAGGATCCTTCTTGATGGTTGGAGTGATGGCTTTGCGGATTGTGTAGTCGGAGTAACCATTAGCCTTAAGAGCTTGGCGTACGTGTTTGAGTTCGCTGGCAATGTGTTCATGGTCGGAGATGCATTGGGCTCTATGATATAGAGTCTTGATGAGGGAATTCTTCTGGGATGGATGGTGGTGGGAATCCGGTTTTAGGTAAGCATCCGTATGGGTGGCTTTCCTGTAGACAGAGTGGCTCATTGAACCTTCAGGTCTCCTTTTGATTAGGACATCCAAAAAGGGTAGCTTACCTAAAACCGGATTCCCACCACTCAGCTTATTGTAGAGTATAGTAAGTATACTGATGGTGCTATGCAATTTATACTTTAGTTTTTTATGTAGTTTATACTTTAGTTTTCTACGTGGTTGTTGAGTAACTGCAGCTACATATCATTAACATTCCTTTCCTTTGTTACTGCTACTCCCTGCACCCCCCCTTGGTGCTGCTGATCCTGCATAATGCATGGGCATAATATGACTTTGAAACCCCCCCGCCCAATGCCTACGCATTTTCCATGAATATGCTAAATTCCTCTTCATATGCACATTCTTTTTGTTAAGGCGCTCTTCCACCTCCAACGCAGCTTATATATAAGCTCCTAGTTTGGTAGTGTCTCATTCTTCACCTGAAGACGACTGCTTGCGTTGTAGCCGAAACGTCGTGAGAATTATTTTATTTTATTATGTTTTATTTTTATTATTTCCCTTCTACGTGACTTTACCGAAAGAACCAAATTTAGATTCCAAAGAACACAGGATGAGATGTTATTATCCTTTGTGCAAGCACTTCCAAGAGTTCATGAACAGTGAGCCTGGTGAAATTTGGGGAGCGCATCGTCAGTAGTGAACCTTTGGGTCCTAGGGTGTTTCGGCCTTTCATACTATACACCCTCCCCAAAGGCGGCCAGCGACAGGGTGATCAATCCTACGCTTGCGTCCCATTCCCAATTAGTCATAGGAGTTGCCTTGTTGTTGATAGCCAACATCCCATGGGACTATGCATGGCAGGGGCGTCCTCCTCCCTGAGTCAAGCATTGTTGACTGCATACCTCCTGGCCCTCTCACTTTGGGGCCCAGCTGGGGTCTTTCCTCTTCATCCAGAGCCACTGACTGCTGCCTTCTGCCGCCTCCGATACAGCTCTGATTGCCGAACGCTGGCTCTGGCCCTTAATTCCCAGGTCTCTAAGCAGTCTGGTTGTAGATGTTGCCACAAAACCTCTGCAGCCCACCTCCACTGGTCGGACTTCTGTGTTCCAGCCATGATGCCGTGCTTCGGCAGCTAGATCGGCATAGCGCAGATGTTTTCGCTCATAAGCCTCATCTACTGAGTCCTCCCAGGGTACTGTGAGCTCAATGATGAAGACCTTCTTGAGCGAACGGGACCAGAGCACCATGTCAGGTCTTAGGGTGGTGGTTGCGATCTCCGGAGGAAACACAAGTTGCCGGCCAATGTCAGCTAGCATTTTCCAGTCGCGGGCCAAGCGCAGCTGGTCTCGCTCTATTGGTGTAGAGCCGCTCTTTGGTGGTTTAGCCCCTTCGCGGACAAAGGTCGTCCGTAAGGGGTGTGATGCTGCTGGGGGTGGTAGGGAGTTGATGGCAGTTCGCTTGTCCTCCAGGGCGGATGCAAGGTTTTTAAGGACTTGGTTGTGACGCCAAGTGTAGCGTCCTTGGGTGAGGCTTGTTTTACACCCTGTGAGAATGTGCCTGAGGTTGGCTGGCATGGAACAGAGGGCACAGTCCGGATCTTCACCATACCATTGGTGAAGATTAACTGGTGTTGGAAGGACGTCATATGTTGCTCTGATGGAAAAGCTCAACCGCCTCGCTTCCATGGCCCACAGATCCTTCCAGCTGATCTTCCTCTTCTCCACACTGTCCCATCGAGTCCACTGTCCCTGTTTGGCAAAAGAGACTGCCTTGGCCCACCTTGCAGCCTCCTCCTGATGGCGTACTTCCTGCACTACCATCTTCCGCCGCTCTGGTGCAGTGGCCTTACTCCAAGCAGCACGGCTAGTTAGTCCAAAGCCTCCTCTCCCTTGCTGAACATGACCCACAATGTCAGCATGTCTGAGGGCTGCTGTTGCCTCCTGGACTGCTTTTCCTGGCCTCCATTTGCGCCCAGTTGCCAAGGTCGGCGCGTTGTTGCTCACCACTGGGTTTCGAGATTCATTCAGTGTCATCTGGAGCCTGGTTTTTGCACACTTGAATTCCTCGGTTAGACTGGTGAGGGGCAGCTTGAGGACACCATCTCCATAGAGGCCTATGGTGGTAAGGCATCGTGGAACTCCGAGCCACTTCTTTAAGTAGCCTGTGACTCCTCTTTCCATCTTCTCCACTGTTGAGATTGGAACCTCATACACTGCTAGGGGCCACAAAACCCGGGGTAGGAGACCAAACTGCAGACACCAAGCCTTTAACTTTCCAGGTAGCTGGGTGTTGTCGATGGACTGGAGGCTACTACTGATGTCTTTGCGCAGCTGTTGCACCTGGTCTTTGTCCTTCAGGCTTGCATCATACCACCTTCCAAGGCTTTTTACCGGCTGCTCAGACACTGTTGGGATTTGGTCATCTCCGATGAAGAATTTCAGGTCACAGAGTACTCCCTTCACAATCGAGATGCTGCGTGACTTGGATGGTTTAATCTTCATACGGGCCCAGCTGATGTTCTCCTCGAGTTTTCTGAGCAGTCTCCTGGTGCATGGGACAGTGGTGGTCAATGTTGTAATGTCGTCCATGTAGGCTCTGAGTGGAGGGAGGCGACAACCAGAGTCGACTCGCTGTCCACCAGCAACCCATTTTGAGGATCTGATGATGACCTCCATTGCCATTATGAATGCCAATGGAGAAATGGTACATCCCACCATTATACCTACATTCAGGCATTGCCATGAGGTGGTGAACTCTGAGGTGGTGAAGCAGAACTGCAGATCCTGAAAGTACGACTTCACCAGGGTTGTGATGGTGTCCGGTATGTGGAAAAATCTGAAGGCAGACCACAGGAGTTCATGGGGCACAGAGCCAAATGCATTGGCGAGGTCGAGGAAGACTACATGGAGGTCCCTTTTCTCCACCTTGGCCATTTGGATCTGGTGCCAGATCATGCTGGAATGTTCCAAGCAGCCAGAGAACCCTGATATTCCTGCCTTCTGTACAGATGTATCGACGTACGCATTCCTTTGCAGGTACTCGGCCATCCTCTGGGCAATGACCCTAAAGAAGATTTTACCCTCGACATTCAGTAAGGAGATTGGGCGGAATTGGCTGATGTTCACTGCATCCTTCTCCTTAGGGATCAGGACCCCGCCTGCCCTACGCCACACTTTGGGTATTATCTTTTTTTTCCAAGCTATTCCCATAAGCCTCCAGAGGAACCTCAGGACGTCTGGTGCGTTCTTATACACTTTGTACGGGACTCCATTTGGCACCGGGGCTGATGCTGTTCTTGCCCTTCGAACTGTGTTTTCCACCTCTTTCCATGTCGGAGGGCTGGTCTCAATATGATGTTCCGGGGGTTCAATGAGTGGGATATCTGATGGGATGGCCAGATGTTCATGTCGCTTTGAGTCAAAGTTTGTTGTTCTCAGGTGCTCTTCTAGGTCTTTCTTTGTTGTTTTTAGAACTCCACTTTTTTCCTTAGTGAAGAGACTTTTAAGGAACTTGAAGGGATCTTTATAGAATCGAGTTCTAGTTTGTTCTTTCTTCCTTCTGCGTTTCCGTAGGTTCTCTGCTCTACGGAGGGATGCCAACCGGGTTTTGATGTCAGCCTGAAGTGCCTCTATGCCCTCCTTTTCCACTTCCGAGGCTTTCTTCCACTGTTTCTTAAGCTGTCTCCTTTCTTGAACGAGGCGCTTGATTTCTTGTTGCCTCCTGGAAACTGGTGGGGTTGGAACCTTTCTCCCGCCTTTTGCCTCTTGCACTCCAAAGCTTTCTGCCCCGTACTCATAGATGATGTCCCCCATCCTCTCCAACTTCTTCTCCACTGTGCCTCGAAGTTTCTCGAGGGTCAAGGTAAGGTCAGTATTCACTGTTTCCCACAACTTCTTGTCACTGGCGCCAGGCCACTTCACATACGGTCTGTGCCCAGGTAGTCTCCTCTCGACTGCAGGTCTGGGAGGCTGGGTGAGTTCCACTTCTGTTGTTGGTTCCACCTCAGTTGTTACTTCGGTGCTTGAGTTTACGTCCTCCATGACAGTGGTACTGATGCACTGCAAACTATGGTTTGCGTCCAGTTGCTGTGCTTCATTCGACTGATTTGATCGCTTTCGCAGAAAGTAATCAATGCGAGGCCTCTGTCTCTCTTTACCCAAACACCCCTTCTTCCCCTGGTGGATCCTCAACCCATGGTGTGATGTAACTTTCCTCCAACCACAGACACATACCTGCATCTGTTTGTGGCCTGCTGTTGCAGCGGAACTTGTGACAGTTGCTGTGGTGTTCTCTTGTGCTGTGCTCTCATTACTCGTAGTCGTTTCCGGTCCAGTCGTTACCATGTTGTCAGTCGATGAGAACCAAGAAGATGTTGGATTGTAATAAAGAAGTTACCTCTACAAGTGTCTCCGGAAACCATTACACCCGCAACAACTCCCTCTCCGCTCACGCAGACACCCTTATATCTCTTTGCTCATTTTCCGAGACCTCTCGTGCGTCACGTTTAGCTCCCGCCAGGCCGGCGTCTGTTGGCCCATCAATTAACCCTCATCTCCCGTTTCCCTGGAAACACCTCCGGTCTCAACGTGCACACCAGGTCGACTCCGTTTTCACCCGCTTCTCCCCTTAATTAGGTGGCGGTTTGTCCGTGCAACCTCATGTTGCACACACGCGCCTGTTTGTCCTCAGTTGCCCTCGGTGAACTATGCGCACCGCGTATTTTACTCCTCTACACATGTGGAATTTAATTGTCTGGTTTGAATCGTTTTATTGCATAGCAGTGCATTATAAATGTCACTGTGTTGTTTTATTCCCACAGGTGATCCTGAGCAGCTCAAAGCAGATAGACAAAGCGTTCATGTATAAGTTCCTGCATCCATGGCTGGGAACTGGCCTTCTCACGAGGTACAGCCTCACGGCTTTAGCAGCACGAACCTGAACCCAATGTGGTCTCAGGCAGGGGCTACACATTGCCTGTACCAGTGGCATTTCCATCTCGTGCACATGCATTGGGTGACATCCGGGGTAGAGGTTACCCACGCTGATTATTCTGACATGGACAGAGATGCTGATGCTGAATTTGGAGCAGTTGGAAACATGCACCCACAAGTAACAATAAAATAACATGGATGCCGTGTGTATAGAATCAGGCATTGAGTGAGCGCACTGACAATTGTCCGGATTGCCTGTTTGCAAGATTAACAACAAATTCAGGACTGTCTCGGACACAGCAGGCCCAGTGAACACGCAACAATCGGAAAAGTTTTCCATGCGGATGGTACCATTGGGCCAACGATGGTAAAACGTTCCAAGTTTATTGGAGAGTCGGAAGACCAACCTTCACAAGCGAATATGTGACCATGCAGCCATAGTTACGTTGTTGCTTTGCTGTTTCCGTTGTTGCCAGCACGGGGGAGAAGTGGCGATCGCGCAGGAAGATGATCACCCCCACGTTCCACTTCTCAATCCTCGTGGACTTCCTGGAGGTGATGAATGAGCAGGCGGAGATCCTGGTGCAGAAGCTGCAACTGCTCGCCGGCCCCGAGCCCTTCAACTGCTTCAACCCCATCACCCTGTGTGCGCTGGACATCATCTGTGGTGCGTCCAACAAATATACTGCGCGTCATGGTTCGAGAGTTAATTGTATGATGCATGCACGGGACCTTCAAACTCAAGCTAACTTAACGCTTTAGATTTTTTGCATTCATCTGTCTTTCCCCATTGCTACACTCAACGCTTAGCGAAATGGCACATACAACTACGTGTAATGGGTTCGATTGAGGTGCACACTGAAACTGTAGGCAACTCTATTTATTAACAACGTAACAACCAACTTGAACACTATACATAAGGTGGTGACCACCGTTCCTAATTTAACTAACACTCGGGTGGAATACTACATAATGTAACCAGGACAGGTTAAGAGGCTACCTGGTCACGGACGAAGATCGGAGACTCGAGGACCGCAGATGGCATCTTCATCCCGGGATTGAACAGCCACGCTGTCTCTTCACACCCCGCTTATAACTGTTGCGGCGTGGCCGGCCCTGCCCTCGGCCACGCCCCCCTTCCCGATCCTTCGGGAAGGTCCGGGCCCCTTACCATGAGACCACCAAGCTCCCCACTGGGGTCCCAGGCCCCCCTTCATCCGGTCACGTGTCCTGTCGAGTTCACGCAAAGTGTCACGGTCTGAAGCGACCTCAGTGACACCCCGCCTACAGTACCCATACATATGACGTCACAACATAGTTGTCATATATGTCCCTACATCACCCCCTCCCCTCACTCCCGTGTAACACAGCCATCCCGGCTGTAACCCAACTGTGGGAAAAAAAGTGTGCCTCCCCAAAAAGCAACATCAATAAATAACCGACGACTGATAATAAATACTGCATATAAAATATGTACACATTCCGAGAGGGGGGGGGAAGGGAAGGAAAATGCATGGAAAGAGGGGAACCAACAACAAATGTACACGACACTGACTAACCCGCTTACCCCCCACTGACTAACCCGCTTACCCCCCAGCACAGCCTACCCGTGTTATAATAACGCACGCACAGTACAATAAAAGGCCAGGTTCAGCCAATGACCTCCTTGACAAATGAGTGTGACTGTTGAACGACGGTGTAGGCAAGCAGCATGGGGTGTGAGAGTCATGTAAAGGCGGCTAGTCTTAGAACGAGTTCGCATGGCCGTGCCCCCAGGCGAGGTGGGGCCTAAGCTTCCTGGGAGGCTCGGAGGGGACTTGAATATGGGCCGACGGCCACGGTCTTTCCATAGGAGATGACAGCGTCAGTGGAGAACGGCTGGTTAACGGTCGCTCCGCACCCTGCAGAGCGTCCGGAGCAGAAGCAGCCGGCAACGTCGAGGGTGTCGCGCACTCCGGTCCTGTGGGCGGGACAAAACCACCCTGAGGAACAACCTCAGTGGGTGCGCACTCCAGCTAGCCCAGCACACCCTAACACTTGGCCCTCATGGAAGGGATGTGAAAAGGGAGCAACAAAAGACTTAAGGTGGGACGGATGCATGAACCAATACCGGTGACCGAATCGGATTTTAACACATTGTGGCCGGTTGGCCTGAATCACCTCAACTGGCCCACGCCAGGGTCTGTACAACTTGGGGGATGTACCCACGGGCACTTGAGTGTAAGTGCAGCCAAGCCTTGTTCCCCGGAGTCCATTTCTTACCAGACACCCGAAGCCCCCTTAGCCATTCGTTGGCCGACTGCCACAAGGCAGAATTTTCCTTAAAAGCCTCGCGTGCCTCCGAGACCCATTTGAAGGGTAATTCGCATGGGTTCCAAAATGGTGTTCAGCTGCATGTCAATGAGGGGGTTATGTTCCCTACCCATACATTAAAAAGGTGAGTAGCCGTTGGAAGTGTGAGGGGCCATTCTATAGACTGCAAGCACCCCTGGAATATGCAAGTCCCTGTTGCCCTGGGACTCACCGACCTGCTCACTTGGCATGGAGGTCCGAGTTCTGTGGAGTCGCTCCACCATCCCGACCGTCTGGGGATGGTAGGGCGACGTGCAAACCTTTTTGGTGCCCATAGGCCAGCGGGAGAAATACTCCACGCCCACCAGCAAATATTTATTCCCTCGGGCTGTGATGGGAAAGGGCCCGAGCACGTTGAGTGCGACAAGCTTGTTATACTTGAACAGATTGCAAGAGCGGACAGCACTTAGTAGACGGCGGTTTCCGGCGAGCACACTGCACGCAGCCTTTAAGCACATTTTTGACATCCCCTGCCATTCCGGGCCAAAACAAATTGAGTTTGAGGGTAGCTAACGTCTTATGTACCCCAAGGTGCATCAGTTGCACTTGTACTGCCAAGATAACCCCTGAGGCCCGTAGGCACCACAACACTGTAGCGACATAAGCCACCATCTCAACACATCAAAAGGCCGTCTTTAAGAATGACAGGGACCACCCCGTGTCGGGCCGACACGTTTCCCGCGTCACTGACATGGCACCGTTGCTTCAATAGGGAGGCGTCCTCCGCCTGGAGGCGTCCCCATTCATTGTGACTCAACCCAAGGGTGAAGTCACGAGCACACGAGATCATCGGGGCTATCCGGGGTGGAAGTCCCCGCCGACGCGACAACCGAAGGGGGTACCGCTGCGGTAGCCAATTTGCAGTGGCCCGAGCCAGAGAGGCACGCACACTCGTCGCACAGAAGTAGCCACGAAAGCGCGTCCGCATTTGGTGCCGCGCACCCTTACGGTAAGAAACCCGAAGGAGAATCTTGTAGAATTTTCAGCCAGTGGGAGAGCTGGCCGAATGGTTGCTCAACGCGTAAAGCGTACTGAAGAGCGACGTGGTCGGAACGCGCAGCGAAACGCCTACCATAGAGATGCAGCCGGTATTGTTGTATGAAAATAACTATGGCAAGTAACTCCCGATGCGTAACGCAGTAGCGTTGTTCGGCCAGAGACAACACTTTGCTGCCATATGCCACGACCCTCTCCACCCCGTCCACAACCTGGGACAATACAGTGCCAATGCCGGTGTTGCTGGCGTCCATGTCCAGGATGAAGGGTAATGAAAAATCTGGGTATCAGAGGGGAGAGGCATCCACCAGACCATCTCGGAGCGCAACAGCATGGAGGGATTTGGCAATAGTGGCGAACCCGGGCACAAAGCGGCGGTAGTAAGATGCAAATCCTATAAAACTGCGTACCTCACCCACCGACTTGGGGGTTGGCCACGTGCACACGCACACAGTTTTATCGGGATCTGTGGAAATTCCCGACTCGCTGACGATATGCCCAAAATATCGAATGGATGTCTGCAACAGGTGCCATTTTTGAGGTTTAAATTTGAGGTTAGCTGCCCCCATTTTAAGAAAAACTGAGCGGAGCCATACCAAGTGCTCTTCGAATGTTCGGCTAAACATGATAACGTTGTCCAGTTATAATCAGGCAGGAGTCCGATTGGAGTCCTACCAGGAGCAGCTCCATGAGCCTCTGGAACATCGCCGGGGCCGAGTGGAGGCCCATCGGGAGCCAGTTAAACTCAAATAAACCCTGCGGTTTTCGAAAACAGTCTTAGACTTAGAGCAATCATCAAGGGGCAATTACCTGAATCCCGAAAGTAAGTCGAGCGTTGAGAAAAAACACGCCCCCGCCAGAGCGTCCAATGAATCATCTATGCGGGGCAGGGGGTACGCGTCCGCCACGGATACTTTGTTAAATTTGCAGAATTCAACGCAAAAGCGCAAACTCCCATCATGTTTCTTCACGAGAACCCTCGGAGCACCCCAGGTGCTGGTAGATAGAGAAATAACATCGGCGGCCAACATCTCGTCGACCGCCTGCTGCACGTGTTCCTTTTCAGTAGGTCTCAAGGATTTTGCCAAATGGGGGCGGCGTCACCTGTGTCAATATGGTGGCTTAAGAGGGTCGTGCAGCCAATGTCGAATTTACCTTTTCTAAAAACATCGGCAAACTCAAGTAAAAGCGCACGCAGCGCGGACCTCTGGCCATCGAACAAGTCCGAATTTTTAGAGCAGAGGGCATCTCGCCAGCTGTCCTTTCCGACCTGCCCTTGAACCGTAGTTGACGCGACCCCCACTCCCCCCACAATGTTACTGTCCTCCTTCGCAGTCGACACACGGGCGAGCACCGTGCCCGCCTGTATGACCGACGCGTCCGGCCCAACATTGAGGATCTGAATGGATGGCTGTTGTTCCCTAGAGACCAGCATCTGAGCCCCCACGAGCATCATCCCCCGGACCGCACTATTAGAGGATCCCAACACGACCCCTCCCGCGGTTGCCTCCCAATCGAGCGGTTTCCGCAGATGCAGGGGAACGAGCATTTGCGCTTCGGGGGGAATCTTAACTGTGAAGCTAGCTAGCGCCTGTACAGTCGCGTTAGCTGTGCGCAATCGAGTGGGGAAAGATAAGAACGTGATGCGACAGCCCGAAAGCAATTTCAAACATCCTTGATCTATCAAGATCTTCATAGGCATTTTACTCAAGAAATCGGTCCCTAACAGGCAGGGCACGGCCAGGGAGGTGGAAACAAGGACCGGGCCTGTCAATTTAATGTCGCCAATGGATCCCCTGTTAACGGCAAAGTACGGAACAATGACAGGGCATAAGGAACGACATCCTCTGGATAAAATATAAAAAATCTATTCGGAAATCATGGTGGCAGATGCCCCAGTGTCGATGAGCACCCGCACCTCTACCCCCTGTATCATTCCAATGACCGCCGACGATCCATGAGATTCAGGTGAGCTTGAATATACCGGGAAATCTTGAGGGACGATGGGTCGTCCTCCTCCGTAGCTGGCAAGGCGATGTTCAACTCCTTCGCCAGCGCCAGCAACCACTCCAGGACCAAAGAGTCAACTACCGCCTGCTCCATCTTTGGGTACGCTGCTTGCGCCAGGGACAGCAGGGCGCTGCGGAAGGCGAGGGGCGTCTCGGCCTCCCCCTGCCTCCGCGCAGTGAACTTGTGTCGAACGCTCAAAAGTGGGTCATATACCGCAGCCATCTGTCCTAAGGCCTGCGATAACATGGTCCCCTCCCCCGGTGGGATGGCATAAAATGCTGCCAAAGCATCGTCATCGAGGGTGGTGGGAAGCGCCTTTAACGCCTCCGCCTCAGTCCAGCCCGCCAGCGTGCAGTTCACGGAGAAGCATCGTTTGAATGCCTCCCAATCCCCGCCAGCCGCCGCAAACTCTCTGACGAATGGGAGTCGGCGTTGAAGCGCCGGAATCTCCCACGGCGAATTTGGCGGGAAGGATGAAATGGCGGGCTCCGCTTCCCACGCCCCCGCCAAAATGGCCGCCGCGCGATTGGGCGGCAGGATGGAGGAGTCGCGCGTCTGGCAGCCGCAGCGAGGTCGGCGCCATGTGGCTCCAGGGCCGCATCCTCCGTCGCCGGCTCCCCTGTGTCGAGCTCGCCGACCAGCACAGCCGCGGCGCTCGGCAAGGCGGGCGCAGACAGGGCGGCGATACCTCCGCGATGGCGGCGACTCGGCTGCTTGAGTTGCGCAGTTCTGCTCTGCCAGCGGCGAAGCCTGGCCTGCACCTTCCGGGGAAGCTATCCCAAGGGCTGTCGGAGGGATGATCGGGGTGAGCATGGGGCACGAAAGGGTGAGGCACACCCCCACCCCTCACACTCCAGTTGCTTTGCCACATTAAAGCAACTGGAGGGAGGAGGTCATAAAGAGCCATTAAATAATAAACCCGGGGCAAAGGGAGGTTAATGAAAATCTGGGAAATCTCCAGATTGTCAAAGGACCATATGACACGACCTCCACAGATGTTTTGGACAGTTTCACAAACAAATCTCCAGACTCGCTGGTGCGGGAGGAACAGCCTGGTCTCAAATCGAAACTTGCTGACACGGTTGTTGCACCACCCCATTCAGATCTCCACAAACGCAGAGCAGGGGCAATCCGACATTACAACTGGCGTTTTTTTTACAACGGTTAAGTTCGAAACTTAGTGATGAGAGTAAATCGACATTATAGACTGCCAGTACACTCTCAGATTTAGAACCAGACTGCAGTCTACATTAGTGGCTTTCATTATTACTTTATTTTACTCTTATTCACCACATATATATATTTTTTTATTGTATCTTTCTATCTACGTGACTTTACCGAAAGAACCAAAGAACATGAATTCCGGCAGTCACGAAAGCTCAAGTCAAAACTTAGTCTCCAACCTCAGGATATCAAAATATAACTCGAGAATAAAAAGCACGGATCCCTGCATACAGACGGGGAACAAAGGTTAATAAAACCCTTGGAATACCTGTGGTAACAACTATGGTAGATCACAAATCTTGGTTAAACATAAACCAAATAATTATGATGAAGTATTAGACCGAGGGTCATCCAGAAAAAATACAATGCGAGACAGGTCAATCACACACGACCAAGATAATCTATTCCATAGAATCAGAGCCTCCCCAACCACCTTTGTCTTCCAACAGTAAATCGTGATGCAGGGGGGCGCCTCCCCTTAATATATCAAATACCACGCTGTAAACATTGCCCAAAACACTACGCAAAACGTACTTTGAGTCACACACACACCGACGAACACTAGCTGGGAACCAAGACAAGAGTGAGGAACGGCGAGCAGCGGATGAGCTGCGAGCGCAATCGTGCTCCGCCGAAGGAGTGCACGGAGAAAGAGAGAGAGAGCGCGTAACCGGCGCAACCGATAAAGAGTGTCGGCACTGGCGAGCAGCGGACGAGCTGCGAGCGCAATCGTGCACCGCCGAAGGAGAGCACGGAGAAGGAGAGCGAGCACGTGACCGGTGCAACCGAGGAACATTGTCGGCGCTGGCGTCAGGGACGAGCTGCGAACGCAATCGGGCACCTTCAAAGACGAGCAACGTGCCTGCAACAGAGAGGCCTGCAGCTGCAGCCAAGAGAGAGAAAGCCGTGTGTATGACACACGACCCACCGCCTGGCAGGGAACCCCTTATCTCAAAAAGTGGAGCAGGGAAACAATACACCCACACACACTCACACATAACGCGCATATTGAGACTAATAAGATCGTTCCAAAAGTTCTCCTTGTGTTTCAAAAAGGGTGGTCATCCAAAGTCGGTGCGTCAACTATTAGCTGATCGTGGAAAGCATTGCTGCCCATTGAGTTACGTAGATATGGTCGTTTAGAAGTATTTTAGTCATTCTTGTTGTTAATTGCATAATCTGTACCAATGAATTCATTGATAAAACTAAACATTTATAAACATTTATGTTACGAATCTACACACACACAGGGATACTATTGTGTTAACATCTTTCTTTTGATCACATAATCTTGCCTGCAAATTTATTAAAGCCCTTAGCCAATTGATAAACATTTGTTAGACAAGCAGGCACACTACCGCACAACATTGTTCCAAGGAATTTCGTTAATTGCATAATCTTACCAATTAATTCATTGAGGTCTACCTTTGCCTTAAGCACATTTTTCTTTATTACCATTCGTAAGAATATTATCACATTCATTTTTCAGGACTTTTTCTTGTCGCCGTGTACGGTCGATTTACTCTGAGAAATTAGCCGATTGTTCTGTTACCCAGTTTAACAAACGCAACTATTGAGGGTTAAATTTATGGATCAATGAGGAGGACATCTCCAGGAGTACTGTGTTGACATTTCTCGCATAAGAGTTCTCATATGAGAATGTTATGTTTTTTTATGTTAAATTTCCTTATTACAGAATTGTCTGAGTGGTGCCTTCCTACATTCATGCATAAGAACTGTATCCTGCGGAGAGATCTGAATTTTGAGACCTGACATAAACACACTAAAACATAATCAGTCAAAGTTAAAGCGTAATTACATACACTTTCATAACTTCATACAATTACACCATTTCATTATCACGATTGGAAATACCGCTAGACAACGAAGGAGAGCTTAATTTCGGGAAATTATACATCTTAAATTTTCACATTCAAAAAAATATTTCAAGACCGAATATATACAACAACACCAACAACGTTTGTACAGTTTTTTGTACCTCAGAGGTGGCAAGCCTAGTGTAGTGTCTTCAAAAATTACTCACACCGACACGTAACAAGTAACCTACTTATACTTTATTCACCTATTTTTGCACCAGTTGTAGGCACTCCGATAACTATCTATACGGTCACTTATTTTAACTTCTCCCCACTCTTATCTACCTTTCACCTCACTTATCCTGCTCTCAGCGACTCTGCTCTCAGCGACTCTGCTCTCAGCGACTCTGCTCTCAGCGACTCTGCTCTCAGCGACTCTGCTCTCAGCGACTCTGCTCTCAGCGACTCTGCTCTCAGCGACTCTGCTCTCAGCGACTCTGCTCTCAGCGACTCTGCTCTCAGCGACTCTGCTCTCAGCGACTCTGCTCTCAGCGACTCCGCACACAGCAGCTCTACGTCTCCACCGCTGCCCTCACCTACGCTCCCTCAGACCCGCTCACCCATCTGTCCCGGGCTGGGGGATCAGCACCCGCCTGGCAACGGTGTGAGGGTTGAGGTCCCGTTGACGGCCGGAGCGGCGAGATGTCTTCACTCTTCGTCCCCTCCGCTCACGCACACACCCTTATATCCCTCTGATAATTATCCGAGACTGCTCATGCATCTCTTTAAGCTCTCCCTAGGCCGGCGCCTGTTGGTCCATCAATCATTCCCTTATCTCCCGTCTCCCTGGCAACACCTCCGGCCTCAACGTGCACAACCGGTCGACCCCATTTGCACCTGTTTCGCCCCTTAACAACTGGCGGTTTGTCCGTGCAAACCTCATGTTGCACACGTGCACCTGTTTCCCTCCGTTGCCCTCAGTTAACTGTGTGTACGGCGTATTTCACTCCTCTACACTAGTACCAGACCTGAGTCTGTACCCGTATTATTATTATTACAAAAACATGTTAATGAAATAGCATGTTGGTCATAACTGACGAAAACCTGAGCTAACTATAGACACTATTGTTTGTACTTGTGTTC
Organism: Lethenteron reissneri; assembly: GCF_015708825.2. Lineage (NCBI taxonomy): Eukaryota > Metazoa > Chordata > Hyperoartia > Petromyzontiformes > Petromyzontidae > Lethenteron > Lethenteron reissneri. The sequence goes on from NC_083825.1 coordinate 11,710,678, forward strand.
CATACTCTTTGGTTCTTTAATTAAAGTCACGTAGGTATAAAATAAATTAAATCACGACGTTTCGGGCGCAACACAAGCATCTGTCATCAGGTGGGACAACCACAGCAAGTGGTTGTCCCACCTGATGAAAGAACCAAAGAGTATGGATTCCTGCAGTCACGAAAACTTTCAATCTAGATTGTACTTGTGTTGTTATCGCTGCGTTGTTCTCTGTACAGAGACGGCCATGGGCAGGAAGGTATACGCACAGAGCAACAGCGAGTCGCAGTACGTGCAGGCCGTGTACAAGTGAGTGCTGTCTCTCCATGCGTCTCTCCATGCTGTCTTTCTGTGCGTCTATCCGTGCATCTCGCCATGCTGTCTCTCCGAGCGTCCTTCCGTGCCTTCTCCATGCATCTCTCCATGATGGGAAGCATGATCTGATGGAACTTGAGAGTATAGGTTGCTGCGTGAAGGCCTTGCCCTGGAGAAAGCGTCCGCATTGATCACTGCACTGTCCGTCACGCGCACTCCGTGCCCCGTCTCATTTTCGGCTACGGGCATGATAACCGTTGCTAGTGCACCTCGTGCTAGCGCCACCATCATTATCGCCAACACTTTTGAGGACAAGCGCATGTTGGGAAACCTTACAGAATCTACGTGTGTGCATGATTTGTCTTCCGTGTTTAGTTGATTTTTAAAGTGCACCTTTGTTCAAGGTGCACCACCGCGCCACAATACAGGGCCTAGTTTAATTATAAGAAAATATCGCATTCTTCCCACGTTACTTTTTTCTTCATGTTCAACGGAAAGCAAGATTAGAATTTTATTTTTGAAAATAATCTTGGCTTGAGTTTGATTTAGTCTTTAGTTTCTTCATTTCTTCGTGTGAGTTTTTATACGTGCACTGCAGATTCAGGCGATGCCTCAGGACCCCAATCATTTGTAGGATTTAACACGTTTGATGCAATGACAAAAATAGGGAGATTGGGCGAAGATTGGAGATTCAAGAGGACTCATGACTGAACCTTGAGGAACTACCCTGGAGACAGAAGAGAAACCTTGTTTCCCAGGTGTACACATTGGCGTTCTTCTTGCTGGGTTAGAAACCAGCCCAGGGCCTTTCCCCAGGCATCACGGTTTCCAGCAGTGAGAGCAGAATTGATGATCAACTATATCACGTGATGTTTTCTCTGCCTGCCAGTTTCTGTGATGCTGTTGGTTTTAACAGCTGCTTAAATCAGCCTTGCAGTCCCTCGAAGACTGTAAAACGATACCACTAAATTGACTACACAATACGAATGTACATGAAAACATAACAGTAAACACAATAACATATCCATAAACAATATAAACAATACACTTTGACTGGAGTTCTTGTGTATTTGTCGTATTTTAAACTGATTTTGGCAATGGGAATACAAATACCATAAATGTTGTATCTGTTTGCAGGTTGAGTGACTTCATTCACAGGAGACAGAAAATGCCCTGGTTCTGGTCGGATTTTCTCTACTCGACCCTGGGGGAAGGAAAAGACCATGACCGATGTCTCAAGGTCCTCCACACGTTCACCGAGGAGGTGCGAGTCTGTATTTTTCACGAGGGACTCTGCAATTTGTGAGAATCCACCTCACCTCCAGCCCAACTCCACCTGGGACAGGATCCAGACTGGGCTCTTCCTCTCCTTGCAGCTTTTGCACATTTCACTTCTATACATTTGCTTGCTACGGACATAATTTTGTATGTAAAAATGTTGAACTTCTTTCGCACTGTACATAGCCAAATATATTAATCGAATGTGCGGGGAAGGACAACAAACTAAACACAAAACAAAGTTCCAAAGAAATGAGTTTTCAATCGAGATTTAAAAGTGCATAGCTCCAGTGGCTTCCTAATTTTGACTTAAAACTTTCGTGACTGCAGGAATTCATATTCTTGGTTCTTTCGGTAAAGTCACGTGAATAGAAGAAAAAATAAAATAATAAAAAAATACAATTAAAATAATAAAAAATACAATCAAAATAAATTGAAAATAATAAAAGCGAAAAACCCACAACGTTTCCATCGCAACACAAGCGGTCTTCATCAGGCAGAAGGAATAGCGTTCCAGATGGCCGCAGAAGCGCATCTGAAAGCACGTGATGTTAAACGTTGTGATCATATGGGTGATTTTTTGCAGAGGCAAGGGCGGTGACAATTACTCTCGAGAGACTGTTGCCGACTCTGCTCGTGTGCCCCCTCGATACCCTTGTGCGATCACCTGCGCAGGTGATCATAGAGCACTCTCAGAGCCATAAGCATGAGAGGGACACCGGGACCAATGCCCAGCGGCGAAAGAGACTCGCCTTCCTGGACATGCTGCTGGCCGCCAAGGACAGCGAGGACCGGCCCCTCTCCCACAGCGACATCCGCGAGGAGGTGGACACCTTCATGTTTGAGGTGGGTGCCTCAAGGAGGTGAACACGGAGAGACTCCTGGCCTCTAGATTTCAGGTCTCGCATCTGATGACACGATTCAGCCTCGGTTGCGGATGATATCAGCGATGCCACACTACAAATACATATGGACCTTAGATGCTGATGATCATGAGAAAAATCTTGATGGCTCTTGGGGACACTGTTTAAAGGAAAGCCACCCACACAGATTCCTATCTGAAACCTGACTCCCACCACCATCCAGCAACACCACCTAGCCAGTGAATTGGAACACGTACGCCAGGCCAGAGGCGTAGCTAGGGGGGGGGGGCAGGGGGGTACATATGTCCCCGGGCGCCAAGGTAAAGGGGCGCCAAAATGAGGCTTACAACGTTACATTATAACTTATTGCGGCGGGCGCGGCAGCCTGAAACTACTGCACAAATCTACACCTCAACCTAAAAGTTGATATATCCTGCCACACACAGCCTACATTTCATGTAATTACATTTTGGTACGCGCGCCTATTAAGAACTTACATGGAAGAACGTCCCAAACAACACAGGCGCAGTCTTTCAGCCTTAGTCACTGGCCTGTTTTTTGGTGGCGGAAACTACAACGGCCTATTTTTAGTTCTTACTAGCATAAGTACCCGGCGTTGCCCGGGTGAAAAATATATTTCTTAATAACCTTACATATATACACAGATGGGCTGCTACCCCTGCCCCCCCCAGCCACGATCTCCTTGGCCGCTGTGCAGTAATATGTCCGGCCTATAGTGTGGTGGGGTGTCGAGGCCTAGTACCGTGCAGAGCCTCCGGCCTCGCCTAAATTGCCCACCCGGCTGAGGCTGGGTACCGGGGCCGTTACCCCCCCCCCCCCGCGCTACAATAATACTGTGTAATCGCTATCATTTTATTATCTACCGACCCTATAATAGTAATAGCACACATTGGGGTGGGGGGGGGGAGTGAAGAGGACGTGAAACTTTGATGAATTTACCTCAGAGTCGCGTGTTAATGCGTGCGCATATTTTTAACGGGAATTAAAAATGGCGTCCATCCCGCAGCGAATGCGTCGCTACCCGTTGCCAGGGGCAACCGCCGTCCAATGAAACTGCGTATGGTCCGGCGACACACAGACAGATTTGCGATTTTATATATATAGATTAGTGACACCACGTTCCAGGCGGCTGCAGCTGCCGCAGCAGCCCACGCACATTAAATTACATCATGGTTTAAACGCCGACTAGCGAACGGAGAGGAAGTGACTCGTTCGTGGCTATTATATTCACCAATTAATAAAGCTGTTTACTGTTTCTGTTGTCTATTATTTACATAATCGAGTTCAAACTCACGAGCTTCGTTTGAGTTAACAAACGGTTTCAACAAGTGGACAAAGCCAGAAAAACTAAATTCTCATGAAAACAATCCTAGCCACCGCACCAGAGCTTTTACTACATGGAACGAACGAAGGATAATTTATGGTACTGGAATTGACGCAGTGGTTCAAGCTCAGATTCATTTGGAAAAACAACGTTAGCGAGATATATTGCAAAGAATACTCACCTGTATTAAGTTTCTGGTTTCACAAAATTTGGCACTACATGGTCATGAGGAAGATTTGAATGTTGGAAATTTTCTCGCGCTGATCAAACTCGTTGCACAGCATGACCCATTGTTAGCAAAACACGTACAGCACGCAGGAGAAAATCCGGGATCAGTTTCTTATTTGTCACCGAAAATCCAGAATGAATTTATCCACATACTTGCGTCGACTGTAAAGAACCAATTGTTGAGTGATATCAGGAAAAACAAGTACTACGGTATCTTACTTGACTCAACTCCTGATCTAGGACATCGGGAACAGCTTTCTCAGGTCATAAGATTTGTGGATGTGGATTTTCAAACTAAAAAAGTAACTATCAAAGAATCATTTTTAGGTTATATTGAGATACATGCAAAAGATGCAGCAAGCCTAAAAATAGTCATCGTCGAGAGACTGAAATCTGACAACATACCTCTAGCCGACTGTCAGGCACAATGTTATGACAATGCTGCTGTGATGACTGGGCATATATCCGGCCTTCAACAACGAATATGTGACAAAAATCAGAGCATTGTTTGTCAACTGTGACAACCACAGCTTAAACTTAGCAGGAGTACACTCAACTAAACAGGATCCACTTGTTACATTTTTTTGGAACAGTTGAAAGTTTATATTTGTTTTTCTCTCGTTCAACAATTCGTTGGGAAGAGTTACAAAAAGCTGTGCCCATCACAGTAAAGCTGGAGTCTGAAACACGCTGGAGTGCACGATCAGAAGCTGTTAAAGCTATCTATGAAGGACTGGATGAACTAGTAGGGCTGCTCGACAAATTATCGGAGGACGTAACTATGACGCCTGAAACCAGAAGTGATGCAGAACAGTTACAGGCATGCGTATTACATTTTAACTTCATAGTTTTATTACATTTCTGGAATGTCATTCTTGGAAAAATTTATCATGTTCAGAAGCTCTTACAGGATCCTACTATGAATTTCAAGGAAGCAGCAACTGATCTTGAATCTTTGGAGCATGAATTTGTCAAGCTTCGTGATGATTTGAGCCAAGTTGCTGTAGAAAACGCCAAAACAAGATGCACAGCCTGGGGGATCGATGTGGACAGAAGAATTAGGCGATGTCGGAAGATGCCAGGAGAACTGGCAAGAGATGCAGGACTTTCAGCAGAAGAAATTGTGCGCGTTATGAAGAGCGTATTTTATCGACTTCAACAGGAGATGTCAACACGGTTTTTACGACTAAAAAACCTGAACACAAAATTTTGATTTCTGCTGGACGTCAAAACTCTTCTATCCAACACAGATGTCGATGCAATTCGTCGAAATTGCACAGATTTTGGAAATTTCTATGACACCGACATCAGTGGCCACGAACTTTTCACAGAAATTGGAGATTGCAAAATGCTGCTCAGTAACCGGAATGAAGTTCTACCAGAAACTCCTTTGGATCTTCTTGGTTTTATTGTGTTTTATGGAGACGACATATTTCCGAATTTGCGAATTTCACTGCAAATGTTATTAACAAAAGCAGTTTTAATTGCAAGCTGTGAGCGGTCGTTCAGCAAATTGAAACTTATTTAGTCGTATTTGCATGCTTCAATGGGACAAAATCGTCTCAGCGATCTTGCTCTTCTTAGCGTTGAAAGAGAAACATTGGAAAAAACAGATGTTGATTATGTGATTGACCAGTTTGCGACAGTGAAATCAAGAAAAATGTATCTTTTGTAGACTGACAACCAGTCTACGACAGTGACTGAGTGAGCCATGTAATATAATTTGTATAAATTTGCTTCTTTAAATACAATGTTTCATTAAAATTTAAATTGTTATTCCTTATTCGATGTAATAGGAAAATGTGATTAAATGGGGGGGGGGGGGGGGGGGGGGGGTGGGGGCGCCAATTTTATAGTTCGTCCCCGGGCACAAAATATATATGTATGGATATTCGGACCAGATTATCCGCAAAGCTGTTTCTCCAACCAGAGAGACAAGCCCCTTAGACTCCGATCAAAACCATCACGTTACCATACATAGCAGGCGTTACCAAAAAGATTTCCAAAATCTTAAACAAACACAATATCCAGGTCCGATTCAGTACAGTACACAAGATCCGTGATCTAATCCCATCCATAAAGGATGTCATTCCTGACATGCAATACCCTGGAGTCTACAAACTTAGTTGCATTTGTGGTGATTGTTACATTGGGGAAATGAAACGACATGTATCAGACCACATTCGCGAGCACAAGGCGGATTTGAAACATGGCAGAACTGGATCTTCCGCAGTTGCTGATCACTGCTATAACGCGGTGGGCTCTCATGATAGTTTTTTTTCCGAGACCAAGGTACTCTGCAAACCGTCAGGCTACTATCAAAGATTTGTTCATGAAGCCATCCAGATTTACAAACACAGACATAACTTCAACCGAGAAGATAGATTCAAATTGAACAATCATTGGAAGGATGTTATTAACCAGGTAAAATCTTAATTGCTTTTATAGCTTGCTTCCATACTCGCATTTCCAGTTTCTACAGCACGCTACCTTCGCCCCAGGCCCACACCGGCATTGTGTCTCACCAGCCGTTGCCTGCCATACACTAGAAGAATGTTATTAACATAGTAATATCCTAATTGCTTTGGGGCTATAGGAAAAAACGACAACAGCTTAACCCCCACCCCCGACTCCACACGCCCCCCCCCCCTGCATCCCTCCTCCCTGGCTCCTCCCCCCCTCTTACCCTATATAATCGCTTGTCACATACAGCTCTCTCTGACCACTACAGTAATTGTTTTTTGCTGTTGTTGTCCCACCTGATGACGGAAGCTTGTGTTGCCTCCGAAACGTCGTGATTTAATTTAGTCAATTTTATTCTTTATTTTCACCTAAGAGTATGGATCCTTGCAGTCACGAAAACTTCAAATCCAGAATGTCCACATTCATCAAATCTTCCAGTGATTCTTATGGTAACAATCAACAGCACTGATAATACAAGCCCATGTTGTAACCTCAGATCACATTTTTCAATTTGTTTGTGAACTCACAAAGATGTTATCAAATCTCTCTAAGAAACGATCACTCCATCCATGCATTTTTCTACCACTTGGCAATCGTTTGGTTCAGGACCAGGATAATAGTGTGTTGGGCGAGACATTGCTTCTATCGTCTTTGTAACGGAACGCACTCTCAATGCTGCTGAATCTGAATGCCTAGGGGCACGACACGACTGCAGCTGCTACGAACTGGGCACTCTACCTGATCGGGTCACATCCGCACGTGCAGAGGCAGCTTCACCGGGAGCTCGACCAAGTGTTCGGTAGGAATACGCAGAGCACCGTCTGCGTGAAGTGCAGCACACACCCACTGCTCGCTCCATCTCCTGCACCTCAACCTCCGTCATCGGATCAGGCCACAGGAATGATCACCCGGTAATGTCCGCTTGTTGCAGGTGTACTGGTTTCCAGGTAAACAAAAACAAGCTCAAACTAAACAATTTTTTATTTTATCAAGTAAGGCCCACTGAGCCACCTGGCCACAAATGATGGCTCAACGAAGTGGCTTAACATGTGGATATTTATAATAGCCAAATACATATGTTTATAAATGTCGAGGGAAAAACTGGAGGACCCGGAGAAAACTCCACATGACCATGGAGAAAAAAGTGCAAACTCCAAATATATAGAGGTGTCAGGGTCAGACTAGAACCCACGACCTCCTGTATACCAGGCAAGGTAGTTAACATCTCGCATACCGTGGCGCCCTTAGAGGTAGCATCTCTTGAGCGCTCGCTCGAGAAACACGGTGACTCCGGAGAACGTAGTGAAGCCTCTCGTCCTGCTCTTGCTTTTGCTTCGTTAAAGATTGCCATGTGTGCTCAATAAACTTATACCAAACATGGTGTTTGCACAAAGCGGCAGAGTGTAAGTGTGGGTTGTGTGTGTTGATGCTAGAGTGAAAACCAGTCCCAGTCATTTGCCAGGGACAGTGACTCAAGATATGCCTAAATTGCAGATCCCATTGTCTCAACATTGAAGACAAAGTGGCAAGGTGTTTGCTGTGTAGAGAGGACAATATTCGGGCTTCCTTCATGCTTGATTCCTTGTTTCAGGAGCTGTGCTCTACTCCGTATTGCAGGGCAGTCCAGTCGGCACATGACCATGGAGGATCTGAAGAAGCTGCGCTATCTGGAGTGCGTCATCAAGGAGGCTCTGCGCATCTTTCCTTCTGTTCCCATGTTTGCGCGCACCCTGTCCCAAGACTGCACCATCCGTAAGCAGCAGCAGGAGCAAATTCATTCATACATCGCCACAGTGAACATATATATATTGATTTGCGTTGATGCAAAACTAAATGGACTCTTGGTAAATAATACCACAGTTTATAGGTTAGAATGGGATTTGTACTTAACATATATATAATTTATTGCTGAATCAATTTCTTGACTGGCACCAGATCTCCAAATCTGTAAAACTCAAACACGTTGTGCCGGTGAGCACCCACTGTGGCGCTCACCAGCGCCATGGTTATTAGAATCTTCATTTACACTGGACGAATACGATAAGCTATGAAGCTTTTTTTCACAGATGTCCAGTAGGGGCAGGTCAGAAAGTTACAACAACAAACAATACAAAAACATGATAGGAATGCAAAGTATAGGAAAGGTAAGCAAATAATTATAAAACGAAACTTTGTATTTTACTAGGTAAGGCCCACTGAGCTATTTGCTTCTTTTTCAGAAGCAACCTGGCCACAAATAATGGCTCAATGAAGTGGCTTATCATGTAGAAATTTACAGCAGCCAAAATATTTAAATAATATTAAAACATGTTAAGATTATTAGTACAGACAAGGGGTCAGCTACCTGCGGCTCTGGAGCCACATGCGACTTGTTAAGGACTGCTTCACGTTATTTATTAGGAACCGTCTCGTATTTAAGTGCATTGCGGCTCTTGAAATATTGAATTTATTTTACCAAATTAAAAACAAATGCCTCGTTATTTTGGTTGGCGACCCCTAGTATAGACCAACACCAATGTATCCATGGAACAACATTTTAAATCATGTATACATGTGTAGTGTCACTGTACGGTGCCGGCCCGGGAGGGCCGTGGCGTGCGATGTTCTTACGTCGCGGACAGCACCGGGTGGGTTGCTGCGTGATGCCGGCTTTAGCATAGCACAGCGTGCGATGCACCGTCATCGCGTACACCACAAGGGGGAGCAGGAGAGTGTCAGCCCAGGGACAGGGTTGCCCCGGGCCATGGCACTCTGGTTGACCCCGTAGACACATGATCTGGAGTGTCCACAGAGAAGGCCTCAGGTGGGGGGGCTAGGGGGTGATCACGTGTCCAGGGAGAGCTCTCGAGGGGGATCCAGAAGGAGCTAGATCGCTCGAAGGCGGGTGGGGCCGAGGGCGCAGCCGGCCCCGACCCAGGAGGACCGGGGTCGCTTCGATCTACAAGCTCGAAGCTCTACGTCCTACGAGGCATCAACACTTGGCCGGGGACCCGAGTGAGGGTCCGAACCTTCGTAGCTGTAACTCCTACGTATAGTGTAGTTAGCTGGGTGGTCACCACCCTCGGCTGTATCTGGTAAAGGGGCAGTTACCCCTTTGTATATACATGTTACAATAAATGTGTTGCCTCTGAAGAATAACGTCTGCAACTCAGTTGGACTCACTACACATGTGTAGTGACATGGAATGGGTCACTATGGAGCATATCACAGGGAAAGGGATCTGCGGTTGCAGCAGCTCTGTCTGTCAGGTCACTTGATAAGCAGAGAGGCAACTCATTAGTAGGTTCCAGAAGGGGGGCATGGCCGGGGGCGGAGCGAGGTCACGCCAGGAGGATAAACCGGGACCCCGAGCGAAGGTTCGAGGCTGTGGTTTGGAGTGGAATCCCGTCGGGCTGCTGGAGCCTTCATCACCATCTTCACCTTCTCGGTGTTGTCAATCAGGCAGTCTGTTAGCTGTCCTGACTGAAGTGTAGTTACCATTTGTACCCTGTGAAGGCTATAATAGAGTGCCTCCTATTCCTAGTATCTCTGAGTGTATCACTACACATGTATATTCGAAAATTCAAATATATCCCCTGACAACATAGTTCCGATTTGCACGGTTGGCTACATACGGTGCGAAAGATCTTCAACATTACAACAGGCCATCATGATGAAGACATTAACCAACTACTAATTGAAGGAAAAATGCATTGCAGCATTGCATGGCCACGATTGATAGCTCAACAAAGTGGCTCATCATGTGGAAATTAATAGCACCAAATACTCTAAGTGTGGATGGGAAAAAAATTCATGTAAATGGCACCTCCAATTAGCATGGTTTGCTTCGTACAGTGTGAAATAACTTTTACATACATACATTGGAGTTTGCAAGCAGCAGAGACAACCCTTAAAACAACGAGGAGTCTAGGAAATAGGATTGTAGAGACCCAGCAGGTGCAGTTTGAAGGAAAGTGAATGTCGTGTATACTTTGATTCAAACCTTTGCTTTGGGGACGAGGGGCCAGTGCCATGGATGTGTCGATTTACGTCTGCTTAATTATAGTTTTTTAAATGTATTTTTCATAATTATCAAATGCTTAGTTGTCTCATTGTCATCAAGGATTGCTAATTATAATCAGTAAAAGGTATTCACGTATAATATGAGAATAGCATTGACATTTAAAATACAAGCTGTCGCCATCTTGCGAGTTATAGGATCGATGTGAATCCCAGTCTGAAAATTGTATGTATGTATCTAGTTTGAACTGTGAGAATAGGTTTTCCCCTTTTTTCTGGCAACAAAACAGGTGTTAAGATGTTAAAACACCAAACTGAAACCTTTTTACAAGGAATCATGTTTGCATTAACCACAATACTTGGTGTGAACCAATCAGTTTCAAAGTCAATGCATATATTATCAGAGTATGTTTTTGCTTACATTCTGACCACAAGTATTGTGGTTAATGCAGACATGATTCCTCGTAAAAAGGTTCCAGTTTTGTTGCTATAAAAAAGTGTAAAAACCTATTCTTATCTTAACACCTGTTGCCAGAAAAAAGGGAAAACCCTATTCTCATATTTTGGTACTGGCAACGGAGGTCCCATAATGTATTTTGAACTGCTTTCGCAAACCATACGTAGCCAACCGTGCTAATTAGAGGTGCGGGGGAAGGACAACCTAAACAAAAAATAATATTTTCATGCACTCAATGCCTGTGACTAAATACAGGTGAATTGTGATTGTTGATTACGTGTATCTGTGTGTACACAGTGGCATATTAATTATTCATCGGTCATTCACAGAAACGATCACTCTTGGTGTGTTATTGTGGATGCGAGTGTGAGTTTTGATTTGTGTCCTGTGTGCAGGTGGCTTCACGATCCCCAAGGGAGTAAATGCAGTCATCATCACGTACAGCCTGCACCGAGATCCGGACAGCTTCCCCGAGCCCGAGGAGTTCCGGCCTGAGCGCTTCCTTCCTGAAAACTCAGTGGGGCGCCACCCCTACGCCTATGTCCCCTTCTCTGCTGGTCCGCGCAATTGTATTGGTGAGTGTCCTCCTCCGTGTTACACAGAGCACAATATCAACAAAAGTGTGCAAGATAGCACAGCAGAATGCATGTGCCTGCGTGCGCCTGTGTAATTGATTATTTATACACATAGCATTTCATTGGCTGCTCTTTTGCAAAGCCTGATTATATCCTTCCAGAATGCTGAAAGGGCATTATTTAACGTATGTGTGCACGACTATGGCCAAATGTACAACATGGATCGATATGCGGCTTGAATGAAAGAATGAACACAAGAGCCTGAGCGTGTGCATGCATTTGCAATGTGCTTATGACAATTGAGCGAATATGACGAACATTTTACAGTTACAAAAATAATAATTAATGGGTGATGGTCTCGCCTGTGTATATTCATGATATTTTCCTGGTGCTTATGACACTGTGTTACGTGTCGTTGTATTTGCACTAGTTTGATTAACTGAATTTTAAAAATGTGGAATAACTGACAGCCAACTTCATAGCACATGATTCACATTTACTGGATGATGAAAATGTATACTGTCCTTTCCTGCCCCTCTGAATCCCTTTACAGTGACTCTATATCACATTATTTATGTGTGGTGACCTCTCTATGGTGTGACTTCGTCTTAGGCCAGCGCTTCGCCCTAATGGAGGAGAAGGTGCTGCTGTCGTCGGTGCTGCGTGCGTTCCGAGTTGAGGCCATGGAGGAGCGAGAAATGCTGCGCCCCGTGGGGGAACTCATCCTGCGTCCAGAGAATGGAATCAATGTGCGCCTGCATCCGCGACTCTAGTACAGATGTAGTGTCGCCTGTGCATGCGGGTGGCATGCGTCGCACACACACTCAAGTCGGAGACGAGGTAGTCAGAGGAGGCACCATCCTCCCCTTTTAGTGTTGTTGTCGGGTTCACGCCACCACTCGGGCCCCCCCCCCCTTTCTCACACGACCACGCTGCCGTGCGACCCGTCCCAGACACAACCCTGTCCGCGTTGCACTGACGGCGTCGACCAGGGCAACCAACTACTGTCCGGCTGCGCAATGATAGGGCAAAGGCGGCAGCGACGAGGGCGGCGACGATGACAGGGATGACGAGACGAGTCCAATCCCAGAACCGGTAACCCGGAGCTCTTGCTCTTCGCTGCTTTTATTCCTCTCGGCATGGCTTGGCTCCACCCTAGCCGCGCCTCCCTTCTCGAACCCTCCAGATAGTTCCAGGATCTTCCCCACGAGGTCTACCGTGACCCTTGCCCCAGTTCCTCCACCCTGCCGGCACACCCGAGTATATGCTCAGCGGCGTGTGCGCTAAGTGCCCAGTTGCAGCTGCTGTATAACAGTCAGCACTATGTCACTACACAGGCATCACCTGAATCCACAAGTCTAGCACAGGCATCACCTGCATCCACGAGTCAAATACAGGCATTGCTTGCGTCCACGAGTCCAGTTTAAGCATCACCTACATTCGCGAGTCCAATACAGGCAATCACCTGCATTTGTGAGTCCAATACAAGTGTAATAAAAGACTCCGTCAGGCACTGCTGGTCTCCGCTTGTCTTTTAATCAGGTTCTTCTCCGCACCCCGCTGGTCTCCTTCACGGACCAGCGTCATCTCGCGCGCGCCCCGCGCACGCTCCCTCTCGCGTGCCACGCACGCTTCTCCGTTAGCTTCTCTACTCCCGCACTCCGCACACCGCTGGCCGACGGTGTGCTGAGGTCCTTCGGCCACGTGGCCGATGGCGCGGATCTCTCTCTCACCACCCAACGTGGCTCAGACTCTTAACTCCCCTCGACTGCCCCGATCTCTTCCGGGCTCCCACTTATATCCATTCCCCCCACGTGACCCTGACTCCTCCCATTCCGGATCCTCAGATCCGGCCTTCCCATACTACCCCGCTGGCTCCGCCCCCATTCACCTCGCTTCCCATTGGAGCCGAGGTGAACGGTGGCCCCTCCCACACGCCCCGCAGACCAGGCTCCGCCCCCCAATACCCCGGGCCGTGTGATTGGACCAGAGCCCAGCAACAACCCCATTTACGCTCGCATTACATGACCCCCCCCCCCCGATGAAAAAGCCAACCGTCAGGAATCACCAGACACAACGGAGAGTATAACAATACAATTAACGAAAGGGAAGGGATTTGGAACGGTGCGGGTCGCCGGCCCGTCCTTCACGAGAGGCGGCGCCCTCAAAGGTCGCAGTCCCGACAGGGTTTTAGGAGCGGCGGAACCGGAACCATCCGCCGCTGGTGGAGGCCTATCCGTCCCAGCACCCCGTTCCCCAGAGAGGTCCGTAGTCGGGGCTCCCTGCAACTGCAATCGCGGCGGGGTTGGAGGGGCAGTGGGGCCAAGTGTCGCCGTGGTAGGCCCAACTGGTGCAGGAATCCCTGTGTCCGGCAGGATCACATCCGGCCCGTCTACAGGAGGCATGACAGGCTCGCTTGCAGGTTGAACAGGCAAAGTCAGTGGCGCGTCGGACGCGACAGACACCGGCAAGGCAACGTTAGGAGATGACGCATCCATTTGCGGGGCCAAGTAGGGTTTCAATCGGGATGTGTGAACGTACCAACGCCGCGATCCGACCCGAACGCGCGCGGACCGCGGGCTAGGGACCTCAATAAGCACAACCGGCCCCTGCCAGGGTTTGTGCAACTTAGGGGAGGTCCCCACCGGTACCTGTGGGCAGTGGAGCCAGGCCATGTCCCCCACTCGCCAGGGGGACCCACGATGAGAGCGCCGGGCGCAACGTTCGTTCCGGGCCTGGGTCCTGGCCGTAGCCAATCGGGCCGTCTCCCGCGCTTCCGCCACGCGCCGAGCGGCGTCACGAATATACTCTGGGAGGGGCTTAACAGGACCCCTCACCCGCGTGCCAAGTTGCACTTCCACCAGCGGCACATTCTCGCGGCCGTACATCAAAAAGAAGGGTGAGTACCCCGTTGACGCATGTGGCGCCATCCGGTAAGCAGAGAGCACCCCAGGGATATGCAAATCCCAATCGGCCTGCTTCTCGCTAACTGTATGACAGAGCATGGCCGACAGGGTCCGGTTCAACTGTTCAACCATCCCATCAGTTTGTGGATGGTACGGAGACATCCGAACTTTCTTAGTCCCCAGTGCGTCGCACACATCCCGCAATAGGTTGGAAGAAAAATTTCGCCCTTGGTCTGTAAGCAACCTTTTTCCAGTGCCCCCTTGTCCATCACATATCCGAACAGAAATGCCTCCGTGATAGACGCCGCCGACTGGTCGGGCAAAGGCCAGGCCATCGGCCAGTGGGAAAGATATTCAACCCTGACCAACAAAAATTTGTTCCCCCGAGCGGACGGGGGAAAGGGCCCCAGAATATCCAACGCCACCAACTTGTTAACCCGCGACACTTGTATTGACTGCACTTGGGGAACATACGGTTGCTTAGGCGGCTTCCGCCGGGAACAGTCGGAGCACACCTGAATATGCCCGACGATGTCAGTCATACCGTGCCAAAAATAATCCCGCTGTAACGTCAACAAGGTTTTCTGTACCCCGAGATGTAACAACTTCTCAGCGTGCAGAATCCGAATCAACTCATATCGCAACGACGACGGCATGTGGAGGGAAGGCTTGCGATCGTGCAAGCCTTCCCTCCACATCAACAAGCCATCATGAAGAGCCGCTCCCGGCGTCCCATCGGACGACGGATATCCCCTCTCCTTCACAGCCCGACTCCGTAAGGCCCCCAGCGAATCATCGAGCAATTGCTCTCGAATCCACACGGAACGCGACAAATTAAAAACCCCGTCGGCCGGTTCCGGACATGTGGAAGCCCCGGGCATCTCCACAGCGGACATGACAGGACGCGGGGGCTGTGGAACCCACATGCACCTATTCGTGCCAGAGGCACAGGCGCAGGTGGATCCCTGCGGCAATCGGGAGAGCGCGTCCGCATTTGCGTGACGCGACCCCTTACGATATTGAATCTCAAACGAAAATTCCTGCAAAGTTTCCAACCATCGCGCCAATTGGCCAGATGGTTGGTCAACTTCAGGGAATATTGCAGAGCCGCGTGGTCCGTGCGCACAATAAATTTACGGCCATACAAATACGGGCGGTATTGATGGACAAAATGCACTATAGCCAATAGTTCCCGGCGGGTAACGCAGTAGCGGGTCTCCGCCCGAGATAAAACGCGGCTCCCGTAAGCCACAACGCACTCGACGCCACCCTTAAACTGCGATAGGACGGCCCCAATCCCCGTGTCACTAGCGTCGGTATCCAGAATAAAAGGCAGAGTGAAATCAGGGTAGTCCAGCGTCGGCGCTGATGCCAAGTGATCGCGTTGGCCATCAAATGCCGCCTCCTCCACTGGCCCCAGCTGAACCTCCGGTTCTTTGCCGTAAGGAGGTGCAACGGCCTAGCGATCGTAGGGAAATTCGGAACGAACCTGCGATAATAGGAAGCGAACCTGACAAAACGACAGACGTCACCCACCGTGGCCGGAATCGCCCAGTCCCGGACGCACGCAGTTTTCTCCGGGTCCGTGGCCACACCGTCAGAGCTGACAATGTGGCCCAAATAGCGTACAGATCGTTGCAAAAGGTGACACTTCTTGGGCTTAAATTTCAATTTGGCGGAACGTACCCTAGCAAAAACAGCATCCAATCTCTGAAGATGCTCCTCAAACGTACGGCTGAACACAATAACATCATCCAAATATTTCGATTTAAAGCTTTCGTGACTGCAGGGATTCATCTTCTTGGTTCTTTCGGTAAAGTCACGTAGAAGGGAAGTAATAAAATAATAAAAATAAAACATAATAAAACATGTTTTATTAGTAATAAAATAATAAAAATAAAACATAATAAAACATGTTTTATTATGTTTTATTTTTATTATTTTATTACTTCCCTTCTACGTGACTTTACCGAAAGAACCAAGAAGATCATCCAAATATATAAAGCACGTGTCCCACTGCAGACCGGTCAACACGAGTTCCATCAACCTCTGGAACATAGCAGGGGCGGCGTTCCACCCCATGGGAAGACAATTAAACTGAAACAGGCCCTGCGGCGTACGGAAAGCCGTCTTTTCCCTCGAGGACTCGTCCAGCGGGAGCTGCCAGAACCCCGAAGAAAGGTCAAGAGTGGAAAAAAATTTCGCCCCGGACAAGGCATCGAGGGAATCATCCATACGCGGCAGGGGGTAAGCGTCCGCAACCGACACTTTGTTTAACCTCCGAAAATCAACACAAAACCACGGGCTGTTGGACGGAGAGATAATGTCAGCGGCTAGCATATCATCCACTGCGCCGCGTACATGATCCCTCTCCGCCGGGCTCAACCGATGTGGATTCATCCGAATGGGAGCAGCATCCCCGGTATCAATATGGTGGGAGAGCAACGAGATGCGTCCCAGATCGAAATCGTCTTTACTAAAGACATCAAAATATTTTTCCAACAGCGCGCGAAGCGCGGACCGCTGGTCCGTAGTCAAGGACGCATTTTCTTGGCACAACCCGGCGATCCATCGATCATCCTGCGACGTCGAGGCCGAAACCCCCCCAACGAGGCCCCGGTGGGCCGGATCGTAATGGGCCGTGAATGCGGTTGTAGCATGAGCCAGAACCGTTCTGGCCGGCACGACGACATTGTCCGCGCCTCCATTCAACACTTGCAAAAACGGAAGCTGACCCGGCCGAACAATCGTCCGTGCTGCGACCAGCGCCAGGCCAGCCGTAACCGCGTAGGACGGCGACAACAACACCCCCGCCGCCCCCTCGACCCCAGGCACGGGCTTCCGATAACGCAGTGGAATGAGCATCTGCGAGCCAGGTGGAATGTCGACCGAAACATCGGACAGCGCCTGCACCTGGCAGTCCGGGGCGGACTGGCCGCACGACGACGGCAAAAAGAAAATCTTCTGGTCCGCCAGTAACTCAATACAATTCTGATCTACCCTTATCTGAATGGGCATCTTTGCCAGGAAATCGGTCTCCAACAAACATGGCACAGCGAGGGACCTGGAGATTAACACCGTCCCCGAAGTCCACACACCCCCAACCGAAATACGCGCCTCCACCTGACCAACGATGCCCATACTCCCTCCGTTCGCCGCAACACATGAATCGTAAACCGGTCGTACCCGCGACGGCGGAATGGACAGGAGATGGAATATCACGTCCGAGATGATAGTTGCGGACGCGCCCGAATCTACCAAAATCCGCACGTCGATCCCCTGTATCGAACCCGGCACAGTCGACGACCCAGTAGCGGCTGCGACCACCCTCCGTGCCAATTTTCGCCACTGTGTCAGCGAGCGACGCGGATCCCTTAGAGTCCCCCCGTTAGAACAGGCCCCTGGAATGCATACCGATGGTGATGCATGAGATGACAGGCCTTGCCGGGTGTCTGATGCGTACCGACTTGCCTGACATGGTTGACTCTCCGGTGTTGACGTCGCGTCCCTGGCCGTGGACTCCGGCTGAAGAGGCGGGCGAGGGCGACTCCGACAGTCCCACGCGAAGTGTCCAAGATGCCCGCAGCGGTAACACGATGAGTCGGCCCGCCGCCCGGCTCCCCCCCCCCCCCCCCCCCCCCGTCTCGGCGGAAGTGGCGCCGCCCGCGACGCCACGTCCGGTCGCGATGCCACGTCCGGTCGCGACGTCCCTTCCGGCCTCGGCGTGATCCCCGGCGCGGTCCCCGGCCCCGGCGCGATTCCCGGCGCGGTCCCCGGCCCCGGCGCAATTCCCGGCGCGATCCGCGACACCACTTTCGGCCGCGACGTCACTTCCGGATGCAATGTCACGTCCGTTCGCGACGCCACTTCTGGTCGCGACGCCACTTCTGGTCGCGACGCGATCACCGGCCCCGGCGCTATCCCCGGCGCGATCCCCTTCCCCCGACCAGGACAGGGGGGACCGGGGAACGACACCGACGGCGCCCACCCCGAGGAGACTCCCGGTGAGTTCGCGGCGTCGGGGTTGTAATTTCTCGGCCCGACCGAGAGGCCGGGCGGGACGGCGTCACTCGCCTGGATCCTGTCGGCGTTCGGCCCCGGCGGGTTCCAGGTGGCGTTGGCGGCCTCCAGCTCCGTGCGGCACCCCCTCGCCACATGCTCCTCTTGACCACAACAGTGGCAGACCCACGGGGCGTTCTGTCGGGGTGGCTCGGCGCGATGTTGTAGAGGCGGCTGCCAGCGACGCGGCGGCTGGTCGCGCCCCTGGTCCCTCTGCTCTGCCAGTCCCCGGATCGCCGCGTACACCTCCCGCAGCGATGGCTCCGGCTCAGACGTCGGGGGTCCGTTCCCAGCTGCCCCACAGGCAGCCTGCGGCGACGGTGCAGGTTCGGCGGTTGGTGTCGCTGGACCCAGTAGCGCCGCGGCAACGGCTCGGCTGTTCCCCCCCGCCTCGCCAGCCACCTGGCCCACGGGTGGCGCCCGGTCCATGACCTGCTCGTGGGCTTGGATGGTCCGGGCAGCCCACAGCGAGGTGCGTTCCTCCGGCGTCATCACAGGCATTACAACGCCGGCGCGGCAAGCGTAGGCGATGAGGTGCTCGACCACGAGGTCCTCGAGCGCTTCTTCAGCCAGGCGAGGGAAAGCCCTCCTCGCCAACACGAGCAGCGCACCCCTGTAGGCTAAAGGGGATTCTCTAGCCCCTCGCTGGCGGTCCTGGAACCGTTTAAAGGCTCCTTCCGCCGGGCAGTAGATCTCACCCAAAGCCTCGTAGGCCCCCTGTAGCGTGGTCTTGCCCAGAACGGATGGCAAAGCTCGTAGTGCCTCTTCGTCTGTCCACTCGAGAGCGTGGAAGGCAGCCTCGAATCGGCGGACAAACCCCTCCCAATCTTCTTCCTCGGCCATGAACTTGTCGACATGCCCCAGCCGATGCACCCGTCCTGCCACCTGCTCTCCGTGTTGGGTGTTTAGCCCTGGGGGTTTTGGTGGGAGCGGCGGCGGCTGGCATGACGAGGTTGGTTGTGGCTCCTGCCCGGCCGGCTGGTCAGCCTCCGGGTCCCGTGGCCTCTCCTCCCGTGGTACGCGTGGGGGTGGGGGTCCCGGTGCTGGCGGGCCCCCAATAGGGAGCCTCTGCAGTAGCTCCTGGAGTGCCCTCTCCACGCGGGCCATGCGGTCCTCCATGGGGTCCTCCAGGCGATCCAGGCCCCCTGCTGCTGCTTCTGGTAGCAGGCCCCCTTGTTGCCCAGGATGGGAAGGATCCCCGGCCCCTGCTTCCTCTTCTCTTGGCTATTTTCCGCGGGGATTCTTCTTCATAGCCATTGTAAATCCCACCGCTGCCACCAGATGTAAAGGAGAGCCGACACAAGATTGCAGGGGGTTCGTTTTTTAATCCTTTTCTCCCATCCACACCTGTCCCCAGCCGTCCCAATCTAGTTCCCGCCAAAGGCCCCCTCTTCCCGCCCGTTCTCCCCTTATATCTCCTCGATCACCCCTCCCACTAACCCTCCTATTGGTGGGAATCCTTCCCCTGACACCCCTACACTATGTTGAGTGCAGAGATTGTGTGGTGCGAGTGTGGGAGGATGGCTCAGACATCCTCTACACCCACCCCCCCCCCCCACTTCTTGAGACAGAGCCGTTCTCGGCTCAATAACTGTGCGCCTCAGCCGGTCAAACCCAACCACGGCCGGGCGCATGTAATTTTAACAACAAAAAAGTAACACAACAACACAATTCCACCCTGTCCCCTTTTAACAAGTGCACCAACTCTGTCGCAGACTTTCCCCACAATCCGACCCCTCGACCGAACACAACAGGGTTCCAGGGATGTCCGTGTCCACAGCTGCGACGAGGTGGCGTGGGCGTGAGTGGGTCAAGGTTCCCCGATGGATCAGGTGCTGGCATCCCGGTCACCTGTCATCCTGCAGGATTGACAGCTGCATTGTCAGTCAAATGTGTAGCCGGCCGCGAGTGTGACAACCTCCTCCCACCTGGCCGAAGTGACGATGAAGGTGGTAAAGGTGATGATGCTCGTAGGGGCAGTTCGGCTGCGACGTAACATTTTAAACTAGAGGGGTGAACATACCACTTACGTTTGCCCAACTGAATTCGAACACATTGAGGTCACAATACCTGCACCACTGTGACCGGGCTCTGCCGGGGCCGGTGCAGTTTTGCTGACGTACGTAACGGTACCTGTGGGCAGTGCAGTCAAGCTAGGTCACCCACCCCAAGGGGATCCACAACCGGCGGCTTAGCCCGCAAGACTTGCGAGTGGCGGAATGTAGCTGGCCAATCTCTCGACGGCGACGGGATAGGGCGCAACTGTGCCTCAATCGGAGGGCTCGGCTCACGTCCATACATCAAAAAGGGTGAGTGAAATGAAAGAGACCTTGAGGCGTTCTGAAAGCTGTTTTTGGTCTGGATTCGGCATCTAGTGGTAGCTGCCAGAATCCTGCCAAAAAGTCTAGTTTGGAGAAATTTGTTGCTCATGCGAGTGCATCCAATGAGTCATCTATGCGCGGGAGCGGGTAGGCGTCCGCCACGGTAACTTTGTTGAGCCGCCTGAAGTCTACGCAAAACCGCAATGATCCATCCGATTTCTGAACCAATACAAGCGGTGCCCCCCACTGACCCATAGATGGCGATATGTCAGACTCCATCATCTCCTGCACTGCCCGCTGCACATGCTCCTTCTCGCTAGGACCCATCCTATAGGCATTCTGCCGAATGGGTGGCGCATCGCCCGTATCAATGTGCCTCATCAGCGTCGTGCAACCAACATTTTAGGGACCCTTACTGAACACATCTGCGAAGTCACCAAAGTCCTGAGCTCCCCCGATTCCTTTGCAGACAGATCGATGTTCTGTGCCAGGAGCGCTTCTATCCATGATATATCCTCTGCACCGACCGACGGACCATCCAAATGTACATTGTTTACGGTCTGCGCCTCAGGGTCCGGATGCATGGGACTGACATTTGCAAACAAGATCCCTTCCTGAACTGGAATGGGTGTGTCAGCCGTGTTAAGGACCTGCAGGAACAGTGGCTGATTCCTGCGCATGAGTGTGTCAGCTGCTGCTAGGCAATGGCGACCAACCACCGACGACACCGCGGAGACGATGAGTGGCGCATCCGACTGGGAAGTGATGAGCAGGGTGCGATATCGAAGCGGTACCAAGGTCTGTGCACCAGGCAAGATTGAGACCATAGTCCCGACCAGCGCCTGAACTCGCGGTAGCTGCTTCCATTCCCCGTCTCAACGCAATAAATACAAGCGACCCCCCCCTCCCCCTACAGGGTTTTAACGCAGCCTTCGTCCATCAGAATGCGAAGGGGCATATGACTCAACAAGTCCTTGCCCAGCAAACAGGGAACCGTGAGCACACTGGAGACCAGTACCGGAGCTCGTACCTCCAGCTCCCCGATGCGGACCGGCACTACCACTTGGCCGATTATTCCCATACTTCCTCCACTTGCGGCTACGTACCTTACCTGAACCGGCGCGAGACGACGCTGTCCCTTCGGTAACAAGTCAAAGACGCACAGGGATATGATGCTTGCCAACGCACCCGTGTCAACCATCCGCGGGCGATGTGTCCCTCATGACCGTAGTGATGGTAGATGACTTCTTCCGTGACCCGACGATGCTCTCCTGCCTCGCGAGGTGCCCAGCGCTGGGGTCAGCACTCTGCTTCCCGCGGGATCCTCGGATACTGCCGTAGGACCGCCACCATCTCTCCCTCGTCTTCCGCCGGCAGCGTGTCTGGTTGGAGGCCGTGCCAGCCCCTCGACGTCACCGCGATTTTATACGACGTATGCCACACTTCGTGTGGGTCCTGCCATCTCTTCGTAAGCACAGAGATGTCGTGCAACCCATAGCGAGGCGCGGGCTTCCTCCACCACCAGCAGCATCACTCCCACCTTCTGTGCCACGAGCTGCTCCACCACCAGCGAGTCCAGGCCCGGCTCGTTGAGCTGCAGGAATGTGGCTTCTGCCAGGGTCAACAATTCCATCCTGAAGACCAGGAGTGATTTGGACACTTCCCACTGGCGGTTTTTCAACTTCTGGCGCGCCCCAGACGGAGGGTCGAACACCTCCACGATCTCCTTGTAGATATCCTGCAGGGATCCTCTTTTTGTAGGCAGAATTGGTCGAACACTGCCAGTGCAGGGTCGTCCAACACAGTGGGCAGCATTGTCAGCGTTTATTCCTCCGTCCACTTCATTGCCCGGGCGGCCGTCTCAAACTGGTGGACGAAAGTGCACAATTCTCCCGATCCAGACGAGAACTTCTGTATCGCGCCCACCTGGTGGCTCCATCCTGGTCCTCCCTCCGCGGGCTGCCTTGGCTGAGTTTTGGGCTGAATCTCGCTCCCGACCTTTGCCCTTGCCCCTTGCCCGGTCAGCTGCTCTCCGCTGCCCTCCAGTCGTTCATGTCCCCCGGTTGCCGCTGCTATCAGCAGATATCGGGAGGGCAGGCCAGGGTTTTCTTCTGGGTCCCGCGCGGGACACACTGCCGGCGGCATCGCTGGTACTGCTCCATGCCCTGATAGCTGCTGCGGAGTGCCTGGTTGGAAGGCTGACCGTGGCTCCCGTCCCCTCGCTGGGGAGGCGATGCGGCTGAAGTTCCCCCCGCTTGTTCGACCTCGGGACTCAGCCGGTGAAGCAGCGCGTTTACTGACTCCAGCAGCTGATCCATCCTCCGGTCCCTAGAGGATGATCTGTGGCGGTGGCGGTGCTGGGTCTGCACCGCCGGGTTGGTGGAGGAAGGTGCCCACACGGAACGAGCAGCTGCCATGGATCCCGCCGATGAGCCCGGGGACGAATCCCGACTTGTCGATTCCGTTTCTGAGCAATTCTCGTCCCGGGCACCTAGAGCGTCTCCTGACTGAGTCTCCCTCCTTGGGATCTTGCGTTGGATGAGACATCCCACCGCGGCCACCAGATGAAGAGGAGTCAGAGACTGGTTACGCACTTCTTTATTCTTCAAACCTCAGCCACACTTGTTCCGAAAACCAACCCCGAACATGCGTCACGCAGCCCCTTTTAAACCCTCCATCGCCGCCCTCGTTCCCAAAACACATCTCCGTCTCCCACGCCGAGTCCGTGTGATGTCAGTGCCATTTAACCCTTGACCCCCGTCTTGTATATTCCCGTATGTGTGATTGGTGTGTGCTATGCCGAGTGCCGAGATTTCATGTCTGCGTGGTGCGAGTGCGTGAGGATGGCTCGTAGATCCCCTACACAATGAATAATGTACTACAGTATTGAGTTATGATGAATGATTCACATGTATGATTTTTAGTTGTTTTTGCATTGTTATGAACATCTTTTTTCGCCTTTATACAAAAAATTCCATCAACAGATTGCTTGCGTACTCCTTGAAATGATTTCCATTTGGAGTGAAATATAAATTTGTAGTGAGTTCAACTGAGTAGCAGACACTCTTTGGGGGCAACGCATTTATTGACACCAGGCTAACTACACTAATTACACTGGGAGTAGCTACAATGGGCAGGACCCCAGCTTGGGTCCAGGTCCACGTGTTGGTGACTCTTCTCGGACTAGAACGTAGATTCTTCAGGATAACCACAGCAGCCAGTCCCTCTTGGGGACCCGGCTTATATCCTCTGTGGTGTGGCTGGCTCTGCCCTTAGCCACAACCACCTTCGAGAACCCTTGAGAAAGGATCGTGACCCTGAGACGTGACCACCCCAAGCCCCCACCTGGGAGCCCTGTGTAGACGTTACCGGTCACGTGTCCTTCGGGGTCAACCAGAGTGCCATGGCCCTGAGTAACCCCATTCCCTTGGCCGGCACTCTCACACCCTATCCTGTAGGGGTCGGCACTGCACGCAGAGCGTGGTGTCATCCAGCACTGTCAGTCAGTGCTCACTGAGCCCCTCTAGGGCCGGTACTGCACCCACATATACGTGGTGCCACCGATGTCTAGACATCGCACGCCGTGCCTCTAGGGCCGGCATTACACAGTGACATCCGGGATGTCACTACAAATGTATTGGCACTGCATGCATGTGGATTCGAAGATAATTAAATTCATGATAATCAGTGCATTTAAAACAACTCCGCTGCGGAAACTATCCTGCACTCCTAGAATTTCAAATGGTAGGGTGCATTAAAGGTACTTTTTTTTTTTACCAATCGACTACGACGGATTCGTGGGAGCTCAATGTGGGTGCTGTTGATTGCTCGCCGCTCCTCGACCCTGTTCAAGGCGCGACGGTGATGCAGTTCAGTTGAGCATTTGTGGAGATTGTTTATGTAACGCACATTAAAGAAATGGTCCTAACGATTATTTTCCAACTAGATGTGTTTAGCCGTGAATGTTATGGGAATAATCGAGCCTGAAGTCAGGGCTGATTAACACAGGCAGTCGAGGCAACTCCTTCATCAGACTTGAGTGCTGGGTGATCTCAACCACGTCCAATTTATGTCTGTCGATTCTAAATTTAATCCACAATTTCAAAATCCAGACATTCTAAAAGAACCTCACCATTTTTGTTGTTGTACCTCTACATTGCATCATCATGTTGCATACGCCAAATGTGATACTTATTCTAAGAATCAATTAATTGCAGACAGTTTTTACTCAATTTGCCACCCATCGATTGATGCGCTTTTCCACTCATTGCCTTGAGAACTTAAAAAAAAATAACAATTGTCATTTAAAGATAATGTTTGAAGCGTTTGATGTATAAGTGTTACAACGTGTGTTTGCAGAGGGTGTCACCAAATATAATCAGTCATTTGCGTATAAACATGACCTTCAGTCTGTATATATTAGGTCATGAAAAATAATAAAATTAAATTAAATTGAAAAATGTTGTAATGTTACAATTTATGCACATTTATGTAATTATGCAAAATGTTTAGTTGTGCAAATTCGGATATGCTTCGTTGTCTAGGGTGTATTACCAATCGTGATAATAAAATGATTATCGCTTTAACTTTTACTGATTATGTTGTAGTGTTTATGTCAGGTCTCAAAATTAGATCTCACCGCAGGAAACAGTTCTTATGCATGCACGTAGGAAGGCACCACTCAGACTCTTCTGTATTAAGCAACTTTAACATAAAAAAACATAACATTCTAATATGCGAACTCTTATGCTAGGAATGTCAACACAGTACTCCTGTAGATGTCCTCATTGATCCGTACATTTAATCCTCAATGGTTACGTTTGTTAAACTGGGTAACAGAACAATCGGCTAATTCCTCAGAGTAAAGCGACCATACATGGCGACAGGAAAAAGTCCTTAAAAATGTATGTTACAAAATCCAAACGAACAGTAATAAATAAAAATGTGCCTAATGCAAAAGAAGACCTCAATTAGTGAATTGGTAAGATTATGCAATTAACGAAATGTCTTGGAATAATGGTGTGCGGCAGTGTGCCTGATTGTCTAACATGCTTATCAATTGGCTAAGGCTTCAATAAATTCGCGGGCAGGATTCTGTGATCAAAATAAATATTTTAACACAATAGTATCCTGGTGAGCGTGTAGATTCGTAACATTTATGTTTATAAATGTTTAGTTTAATCAATTAATTCATTGATACAGTTATGCAAATAACAAAAATAATGACTAAAATACTTCTAAACGACCGTATCCACGTAACTCAATGGGCAGCAATGCTTTTCACGATCAGCTAATATTTAACACACCCACTTTGGATGACCACCCTTTTTGAAACACAAGGATAACTTTCGGAGCAATCTTATTAGTCCCGATATGCGCGTTGTGTGTGTGTGGGTGTATTGTTTCCGTGCTCCACTTTTTGAGTTAAGGGGTTCCCTGCCAGGCGGTGAGTCGTATGTGTGTTTGCGTGTCATACACACGGCTCTCTCTCTCTTGGCGGCAGCTCCAGGCTTCTCTGTTGCAGGCACAATGCTCATCTTTAAAAGTGCCCGTTTGCGCTCCCAGCTCGTCTGCAGGTCACCAGCGTCGACACTTGATCGGTTGCGCTGGTTACGCGCTCTCTCTCCTCTGTGCTCTCCTTCGGCGGTGCACGATTGCGCTCGCAACTCGTCCGCTGGTCGCCAGTGCCGACACTCTTGCCCACGTGGTATGTATGGTAATACTGGGAGTACCAGCTTTTGGCGACAGACTCTCTCAATAACGAAATAAAATAAAAAATTTAAACGAACAAAAAAAAACTCCGCGACCCGTGGCTTCTCCCGATGCAGCTCCCTATTAATGTGCCTGTCACAGGGGCAAATCCCCGGAGCCTGCCACTTGCAGAACTCGACACTGTTGATCCTTGTAGACTTGACCTTTTCTGGTGTGCGCTCGGGGTTCAGAGTTCGCAAGTCCGCTGGTCTGCAGCTGATCCTGTGAGTAGCAGCTGGCTTGCGCTATGCTCGCATGGGGCCCCTCGCCCCGCTCTTCCTCCAGGAGGGCTCCTGCTGTGAGCTGCTCGTCGCAGCTCCTCACTTTCAAAATTGTATTCACACACCTCTGAACTTCTCTTAACTCTTATTGTTTAGTACAATACAACTTATCGAAATCCTTGATTCTGCAAGCGACTCAAAACATCAGGATAAATGTAGAATAAAACTTTCAGCGATACTCTGTCGGTCAGCGCCGAACTCGACACCTAACAACACATCGCCCTTCTCCTCTGCAAGACTCGACATCCATTGTTGATTGCGGGGCCCACCCCCGGAGCTTGTCGCAGCAAGACTGAGTTGCGTGTTTTGTGTCCTTGCTTATACAGTGAGGGAAAAAAGTATTTGATCCCCTGATGATTTTGTACGTTTGCCCACTGACAAAGAAATGATCAGTCTATAATTTTAATGGTAGGTTTATCTGTGGAGGGAGCTGAAGGTTCGAGTTGCCAAACGTCAGCCTCGAAACCTTAATGACTTGGAGAAGATCTGCAAAGAGGAGTTGGACAAAATCCCTCCTGAGATGTGTGCAAACCTGGTGGCCAACTACAAGAAACGTCTGACCTCTGTAATTGCCAACAAGGGTTTTGCAACCAAGTACTAAGTCATGTTTTGCAAAGGGGTCAAATACTTATTTCCCTCATTAAAATACAAATCAATTTATAACATTTTTGACATGTGTTTTTCTGGATTTTTGTTGTTATTCTGTCTCTCACTGTTCAAATAAACCTACCATTAAAATTATATACTGATCATTTCTTTGTCAGTGGGCAAACGTACAAAATCAGCAGGGGATCAAATACTTTTTTTCCCTCACTGTATGTGAAATTCTCCCCCCTCTGCGCGTTTCTCGCGAAAAAAAAAAAGAATCCATTTGTCTCGTTCTCCTCCCGCGGCCACAGCCGCCTGGTTGCCCCTCTCCTCCTTTTGACTGGCTGTTTTCCATCACCATTGTTTATGGTTTTTTGTTTGCGTTCCCCCCCCCTCTGCCTTCGTGGTGTTTGCTATCTCAAGGGGAGGGCGCCCTCCCTTCATACGTAATTTATTGCTACCATGTGTTTTGTCTGCTCCTGGAAGACAAAGGCGGTTGGTGAGGCTGTGATCCTATGGTATACATATTTTCTTGGTCGTGGTGATTGACCTATTTCGACTTGTATCTCTTTTGAATATCTCTAGGTCTAATACTTCATAATTATTATTTGGTTTATGTTTAACCAAGATTTGTGATGTACCATAGTTGTTACCACAGGTATTCCGAGGATTTTGTAAAATTTTGTTCTCCGTCTGTGTCGCCAGGGATCCGTGCTTCTTATTCGAGTTATATTGTCATTTCCTGACTAAAGCTTTTGACTGCCATAATTCATATTCTTTGGTTCTTTCGGTAAAGTCATGTAGATAGAAAGATACAATAATATATATAAGGTGAATAAGTAATAATAAAAGCCACTAATGTAGACTGCAGTCTGGTTCTTAATCTGAGAGTGTACCCTTTCATGCCCCATGCTCACCCCGATTGATTATTACAAATAACCCCCTTTAAAAAAGTTTTTTTAAAACAACGGTTTCATTTAAAAGTACACTGAAAAGTGAAAAGTTTTTTTTTCAGCCGTCACCAGCTGATCAGAATATTTTTTGACATTTATAAGTAAAAAAATTAACCCGTAAAAACAAAGTTTTTCACTATAAATCCTTTATATGCGTGGCGGCTAGAGTCCTCTCGTCCTCTGGCTTGAGATGGCTGCCACCTATGGGTCAGATGATTGCCTGCCACCATTAAGCAATTGGTACTTAAATATAATTTTTTTCCTAAAAAGTGTAAAATTTTGGAAAAATTTTTTTCACGAAAATACATTGTCATGCACAACAAGTCTGTGTGCAAAATCTCAGCTCGATTGGATCACGGGAAGTGGGTTAAAAAACGACTGAAAGATTTGCACGGTCATAAGCGCGCAAGCAAGCAAGCGCGCAAGTGAACTTAATATAAAGGATTTAAAAATAAAACCGTGGGGCGCTCCTTTAATATTTGAATGCATGAGTTGCTTTATAATTTGTTAGTTTGATAAAAGTGTATTTATGTGTCTTCTTGGTTCTTTCGGTAAAGTCACGTAGAAGGGAAGTAATAAAATAATAAAAATAAAACATAATAAAACAATTCTCACGACGTTTCGGCCACAACGCAAGCAGCCGTCCTCAGGTGAAAACCAGGTCCGTCGAGGCGACAGAGTCTGAATGAAACAGCACACGGGCTTAGAGCATATATATAAGCTGGGCGCATTGACAAAGGAATTTGCATATCAACAGGAATTTAGCATATTTATGGGAAATGCAGGAATGTAATTAGTACTGCATATGCATGTGCATTATGCAGGATTAACAGCATCAAAGGGAGCTGCAGTTACTGCTGCTGCAGCAGTTGCTGCTGCTGCAGTTTCTGCTGCTGCTGCTGCAGTTGCTGCTGCAGTTGCTGCTGCTGCTGCACTTGCTGCTGCTGCTGCACTTGCTGCTGCTGCTGCACTTGCTGCTGCTGCTGCAGTTGCTGCCTTATCCATTTTAATATAACACTATGTATTATTCTACCCACCCTAATGTGTATCATACTGCTATATGTTTACTGTACAATTACGACACCATACATTACTCTGCACACTGCACCATGCCAGTGAGTGGAACGCGGTCTGAAAGTCACCGTTAACGTGAACACAATCAGTTAAGATCCGAAATGGTTTATTACGTCCTTCCAATGATTGCTAAGCCAGAATCCATCTTCTCGGTTGAAATTGTCTCTGTGTTTGTATATGTGGATCGCCTCATGAACGAATCTCTCATGATAGCCAGATGGCTTGCAGAGAACCTCTGTCTTGGAGAAGTCAATGTCATGTGAGCCCACTGAATTGTAACAGTGATCTGCCACGGCTGAGGTGTTTGTCCTACCGTGTTTCAGGTCTGCCTTATGTTCACGGATGCGGTCCGAGACATGTCGTTTGGTTTCTCCAATGTAACTGCTACCACAGAGGCAACTTAGTTTGTAGACGCCAGGGTACTGTATGTCTGGAACCACATCTTTTACAGACGGGACCAGATCACGGATTTTATGTACTGTGTTGAATCGGACCTGGATCTTGTGTTTAATCAGGAAATCGAAATGTATTTATGTGATAAAATGTACGTCAAAAATATATGTAATCATTTTTAGTAGAAGGGAAAATGTTGATAATGATGTCATTTGACGATGTAGTGTAGAACATTTACAAGTGTTTTGAGTATAAATGGTATAGTGTAGATTGTATAATAATAAATAGTATAAAAGTGTAATGTTTAATATAATGTATAAGGTAATATACAGTATCGTAATTGTATAGTGAATATACAGCAGTGTGGTATACAGTCGCGTGGGTAGAATAATACATAGTGTAATATTACAATGTATAGTCTAAGGTATAGGGTGGTGTATATAATTGATATAATAATGCAGTATATAATTTAATGTTGGGTTTGTCTATGGCAGTATATAGTACGGGGTAGATCCGTGTGATGTAACGAAAAAGTTTAGCTGGAGGCATATTATATTTTTTGCGACATAGAATTGTAATGTTTGACTTACTGTTAGTAGCTCAGCTTATTGGAGAGTATATTTAGTATATTGATGATATTGATGTAGTTTATATTTTAGTTTTTTACGTGGTGGTTTGGCTGCTGCAGCTCCTCACTATTAAAATTCCTTCCCTTTATTACTGCTAACCCCACTTCCTCCCTTTGTTGCTGCTAATCCTACATAATGCACGGGCATAATAGGACTTTGACCCCCCCCAACTCATACGCATTCCACAAGTAGTGACTAATCCCATATCTGCATTGCCATAAATATGCTAAATTAATCTGTTGATATGCAAATTCCTTTATCAAGGCGCCCTTCCTCCTCTAACCCAGCTTAAATATACGCTGCCAAGCTTGGTGGTGTTCATTCAGACGCTGTCTTTCCGACAGACCTGTTCTTCACCTGAGGACGGCTGCTTGCGTTGTGGCCGAAACGTCGTGAGAATTGTATTTTATTGTTTTATTTTTATTATTTCCCTTCTACGTGACTTTACCGAAAGAACCAAAAAGATGAATCCCTGCAGTCACGAAAGCTTTAAATCGAAATATAAATCTTAAATCTGTATTACTACCTCTTTCTACTGGTATCCGTGTTGAACTGCTTTTTTAATAACAGTTGACTGAAAAGTGATCCAATGTATAGCTAAACCCATTATGTATTTTACAACTTGCTATGGCAACTTGTATTGTTGGTCAGAGTATATTAGTTGAAGGGAAGATAAGTAGATAAATTACATGTAGATGTAATTACTATATATCGATAATAAAATCTGTCTTTGCCTATCCGATAATATAATAAAAGCGTAGTAGATTTGGTTCTAATTATTTTCAAGGTATTTTTCAAGTATTTCTAATTATTTTAGCTATTCTTTATGCATTTTTTTATTTTCTCATCATAATCAAATCGACATGTGTGTTTTGTTTAAATACTTATTAGTTATGTTGTGAAGTTATAACTTTTGATAAGTAAAATTTGATTCTCAAGATTTGCAGATCAATGGTGAACTTTGTATTTTTATTTAATACTAGCCTTTTTATTAGTGATACGTGATATTCCATATGACGCATATTCTTCATTGTCTAGGACCTTACACTTTACCTTTTTCTAGTTATATCAGCTACCACTCCCTTCAAGCCATTTCATATTCTACTTTGTTCCAACTGATCAAAACCTAAATACTTGAATTTTAGCATGAAATAGTTTTGATGATTCCAAACGTGCTACTGAGACATCAAGCCATCTCAACCAACTAAGTAGCATCATGAGATTGGTAATAGCAAATAGATAGTCCAGATATATTATTAGAAATGTTACACTATTTTGTTATGCTATTGAGTAGCATTTGTTGTTAACTTTCTTTAGCTATTTTTCGTCATCGATTAAGATAATAGTGATATTAAAGGAACGCCCCACGGTTTTATTTTTTAGTTACAAATGTCCAAAAATATCGTGATGAGCTGGTGACAGGTGAACAAAAATGTATTTTTCACTTTTCAGTGCACTTTAAAATAAAACCGTTGTTTAAAAAAACTAAATGTAAGGAGTTTAATTTATTATTTTTAGTCTTTATTTTTAAATACATTTTTAACAAGGAATATTGTAAAAAAATATTTAAAGCTTTCGTGACTGCAGGGATTCATATTCTTGGTTCTTTAGGTAAAGTCACGTAGAAGGGAAATAATAAAATAATACAAATATAAAACAAGAAAATTCTCACGACGTTTCGACTGCAACACAAGCAATCATCATCAGGTGTGAAATCCACAGAAAAAAAAAATGAAAAAAGTGGCGGTTTTTTTCTTAACGTCTGCAGCACCACACTTGTGTTGCAGTCGAAATGTCGTAAGAATTATATTGTTTCATATTTTTATTATTTTATTATTTACCTTCTACGTGACTTTACCGAAAAAACCAAGAATATGGAATATTGTTTGATAGTTTTAAAAAATACTTGCAAAAAATACACAGTTCAAGGCTATGGTTAGTATGATGATGAACCTGACACTTTATAACGAGCTCATATAGCTCAGAACTCCCGTCACTTTTTTGCTGTGCACAGTTGATCAATTTGATTCATTCCCTCAGGTATATTGAATGAGGGGTGATCTTCTATCCACACCAGCATGTGTAGATGTGGACTTGCACGATTTTGGAACTCGATTCGCCAGCATTAATCCTTCAATTGACCACCAAACACTTAACGATTATTAAAAAAAAAAAAATCACAAGTGCGTTCAATCGAATAATGAAGTTCTTTACCTGAAAAAAGCAAAGAGTAATGTTGCCTCTCTTGCGAGGATCTTCTTCTTTAGAATGGCTGATGTAGATGCAGAGCAACAACTACAATTCACCTTGAGGTGGTTAAGCCAGACAACCGCGTCAGGAGCAGTAGAGTGTTATCGCTGCGAAGTCGCCTTTGTATATTTGTGGATCGGGCATTGCGTCGTTATGTTGTACGGTCTGTTCTGAATAACAACAGCCGCACACTGGAGAGTTTATTTTTCATTTGTGCATCAGGTATTCGCATCTGCCATGGTTTGTAAGTTATTTTTAACTCCATTCAGCTCTCCAAGCTTAATGGGGATTGATCTCGCATAGTTGAAGGTTAAGCGCATGGGTCCAGAAGGGCTTATGCGACTTCAAGCGATGACAAGGGGCGTTATTGAGGTCGTGGTGAATGGGAAGGCAACAGTTTTCCTTGATTCGCGGGACTTCCAATAGGGTTGCAGCGTCGTGGGGGAGGAGGTAGATTTTTTGACAGCACCGCAGCCCAGGGTGTTGGGGTCGCCTTGCGAGGGTGGCCTGGGTTAATGCGTCGATGTGGCGGTGTGTGCTGCGCATCTCAGGTGGGCATCGTGGGGCGCACGGGCACAGGGAAGTTGTCTCTCACCAGCTGCCTCTTCCACATAATGGAGGTGGCTGGTGGCTCCATCCGCATCGACAGCATCGACATCACCCCCATTGGCCTGCACGACTTATGCTCCAAGCTCACCATCACCCCGCAGGTGATCGACAGGGGGGCGCAGACACTTGGCAGCCGTGGGTTGTCCGGACACAGCACAACATTTTTAGATTACACGCACAAAATCTTGTGCCCCTTGACAGAGTCAAAATAAGACAAAGATCCCCCCGGTGTAGCCTCAACAGACCGTTGGGGCAAGTGCTGTGAGACAGAGCACCTTTGAAGGCCAGCACGGCACACGAGGTGGTGGGTGGCCAGCTCCATGCCTGGCCACATTGCACCAAGTACTTATTTCAGGACTGC
Organism: Lethenteron reissneri; assembly: GCF_015708825.2. Classification (NCBI taxonomy): domain Eukaryota; kingdom Metazoa; phylum Chordata; class Hyperoartia; order Petromyzontiformes; family Petromyzontidae; genus Lethenteron; species Lethenteron reissneri. The sequence continues at coordinate 11,744,355 of NC_083825.1, forward strand.
TTCAGATATCCTTTGTTAATGTTGTTGGTTGTAAACGGGAATCGAACTTGGGTCACTAGGTTCGTCAATAAGTGCACAAACCACGATACTGACCATTACACTACCACTCCCCACAGCACACACACAGGGGCAATTTTCTTAAATCTCCATGTCCACCAATGATAGAAATGGGTACACAAGAGTTGGTGGACCGTCAGATCACGTGTGGTGTGGTAAAGTGGGAGGGGGAATCCAACTATTTGCAAGACTTTAGACCAGTGTGGAAGAGTAGGCCAAATACCCCCTGAAAGGGCTCTCTAGAGCTCCCTCTTCTCAAGGCCTTTCCACCAGAAGCGCAGGGCTGCACCTTTGCCGGTTACTAAACTAAACAATTTTTCTTTTACTAGTGTAATGTGAGGATATATCCGGGTTGCTGATGGATCACACCTCGTTACGATGATTGGCTCTACCGGTCCTGGCCCATAGCCAATGGGGGGAAGTCTAGGGGCGTAGCCCTGACGTAATGGGAAGGTGACATCTGTAAGTAGAGGATTGGATCTGCTGGCTTTAGCCACAGCCAATGGGGGGACGAGTCAGAGGCGCGGTCCTGGGAACGTACGACGGAGTCTAGAAGATTCCATAGAGGTTAACCAGGATTGGTGGAAAGGTACCACGTGATCCAGGTATTAAAAAGGGTGGAGACGGACAACACGTGGTCAGATCTGGAATGAACGGAGGGTGAGGCCACGCTGGAGCGGGGTCCAGGCTGCCATGTGGCCGCGCGTGTCTCTCTCTCTCTCCCTCTCACGCTGTCTGTCAGCAGCGTGAAGGAGTAAGATAGGAGTGTTGTGAACGAAAGACAAATAAAGACCGGATTCCAGAAGTCGCTTCCGCGACCTTTATTACACTAGTGTAATGTGAGGGTACACCTGGGTGATTAAGTGGCCACACCTGATTGATAATGATTGATTCTACCGGTCCCAGCCCATAACCAATGGGGAGAGGAGTAGGGGCGTGGCCCTGACGTAATGTGAAGGTTACACCTGGAAGAAGAGGATTGGCTCTGCTGGCCTCAGCCACAGCCAATGGGGAGACGAGTTAGGGGAATGGTCCTGGGATCTGGAAGATTCGAGGGAAGTTACCCAGGATTGGCTGACAGGCACCACGTGACCCAGGGATTAAAAGGGGTGGAGACGGGCAACACGTGGTCAGAACTGGAATGAACAAAGGGGGGAGCTACGCTGGAGCGCGGGGGTCCAGAGCCTGCCACGTGGCAGCGACAGTCATCTCTCTTACTCTCTATCCCTCCCTCATGCTGTCTGCCAACAGCGCGAAGGAGCCAGAAAGCAGAGGAACCAGTATGATGAGAACTGTGGAAGAAAGTTAATAAAGAACATTGATTCCAGAAGTTGCCTCCGCAACCTTTATTACACTAGGTAAGGCCCACTGAGCTATGTAGCTCTTTTTCACAAAAGACCTGGCCACAAATCTTAGCCCGATGAAGTGGCCTATTATGTGGAAATTCATAGCAGCCAAATACTCTAAAAGCATGTTTGTAAACGTGGAGGGAAAGACCAGTGGGTCTGCAGAACATAAAAACTCCAAATATCCAGCAGCAGGCATCAGGATCGGGTTAGAACCCATGATCTCCTGCATCCCAGGCGAGGTAGATGACATGCACAAATTGTTATTTTGTTATTCTGACCAAGCCGCATCTTCTTCTCTTTCTGACCCGACCCAAGCCAGGACCCCGTTCGCATGAACCTGGACCCGTTTGGGCATCACAGTGACGAGGAGCTGTGGAGCACCCTGGAGATGGCACACCTGAAGGCCCACGTGCAGTCCCTGGAAGCAGGCCTTAACCACCCCATATCTAAGGGAGGGGAGAATCTCAAGTTTATTTGTGCTTTTTTGAAATCTCGCAAAAGAGAACATTCATTCAGTGTGTACATGTAACCATTTCATGTATCGGGCAATCCGTAGAGTATATTGTTTGTAAATAAGCATGACAGGAAGATGTCGTAAAATCAACCCGATAAAACAGACAGGCTTTCGGTGGAAACCTAAACCACAGAGTATCACAGACGGCGAAGGAAAGGCTGTTCAACCAATGCAATCGGCAAAAGAGAAGGAATCATATGTTGGATGATAGAATCAATCTTCATATGGCTGATGTCGATGTAGAGCAACAATTGTAATATTACATTGAGGCGGTTTGATACCTCCTTCGTATTTAGGAATGAAGCATCGAGTTGTCAAATGTGCCTTTGTCTGTTCTGCATGACCACAGTCGCCGCACACTGCTGCAGGGTTGTTTCTTTTGCATTTGTGCATCAAGTAGCTTCGCCTGCTATACCAGTGTATCAGTGCACTGGCATCGATTCGCCAACTGTACATCCCTCCTTGTGTTGTCGAGCGTATACTGCGGTAGGGGTTGCACCTCCGTTGGGTGATCGATGGACACGCTGTTGCTACTTCTCCCGCAGCGTTGGGCAGAGGCAGCTTGTGTGCCTGGCGCGTACGCTGCTCCGTAAGAGCCGCATCCTCATCCTGGACGAGGCCATGGCGGCCGTGGACCTGGAGACAGACGACTTCATCCAAGCGACGATCCGTGTTCACCATTGCACACTGCCTCAACACCGACATCGACTACACGCGTTGAGCCCACTTGCAGCCGGCACCCCGTCGTGCACAGCACCGCCTTCGGGGTCGCGACCTCTTGGGTCTCGCCAGACCATGGGCCCTCGGGAACCTTTTTGGCAGTATGAAGATAACAATTTTGTCCAGGTTTCTTCATTCCTACAACCTAGACAGTTGTCAATTTCCACACTACCCAAGTTTGGCCCAGTTAAGGTGGCCATACTCATAATCGCTGGTGCAATTTGATAATTAAAACACCGAAATGAGAGTTAATTGCTGGTAGAAAGATGCTCTTGTAGGCAGCTGTTCGATTTTTTTTTTATAAAATCATCGTGTTGTATTACAGGCTCAAACACTGATTGGCCTGGCAGCCTGTGTCATCACTGTATCATGTACATTTGATCTTCATCTCAGTGTCCTCTTCCTGTATTGCTTTCTCACAGAGGCTTTCATATACATTACTGTCTGAGAATGCCTGCCTACATATTGTCAATAGTGTAATTTCTTGAAAAATAATGCATTACAACTTCTTCCTCACTGCTGCTTGCCTTTGGCACGGTTTTCCCCTTTGATACCAAATCTTTTACTGCTATTTAAATATTGTTCCATATCGGAGCCACGGGGACGTCTTCATCCAGCAGTGGGTTGTCAATTGGCTTAAATTGGATGCTATTCCCACCTTTGCAGGTAGCACCATTTACAGCCGTTTTTTTGGCAAGAATGCGTGGCTAATGGCCACTTTTTCTGGCAATTCACACAAGACACTACAACCCTCGAGGTGCGTTCATTGGGTGTGCCAACGTGTGGTTTTCGTTTATTTTGAGTGCAAGGCTTAAAAAAGATTTTCATTTATAAACCTCTCAGGTTTTTTTGTTCTTACATAATTTTTGCAGTTTTTCTTTTAAGACCAAATTTTTGAATGGTAGTTCATTGCAACATTGCAGTAAAATAGTGCAAGGCTCTAGTTTATGCATCTCCCCATAGGTTATTGGAAATTTATCAAAATGACTCATGACTTGAATACGATATTGCATTCTACCTGTTTAAGAGTACATTTTACTCGCATAAGTATAAACGTAGCATGTAAATTAACATCCCACCTCCACCAGACATGCATAATATCATCAAAGAATGCCATCTTCCATGAAGAGGATGTTACAGGCTGTGACATTATTTGCTATATTTAGACAATAGCGAGCCGTATCAGTGCCTTAATGCCAAGATGATAAACTCTCTGGCACAATGGAATTGGGTTATTGACCATTGTATGGTCGCTGGTCTCTCTCCCGAGAACAAATTGATCCACAATAGATTTATGTTCTGCAATCATAACTTTTTAAGCACTTACAATCATACATTCCAAATGGTAAAGTATACCTTTAACACATTTACTCTGCACACGCACACACCCAATGAAAAGAGTAAATAAGATCAGGTGGCTGGGGGGAGAGAGGGATTCAAATCCAGATTTTAACTGCCGGTGATTGAACTGGGTTTTCAAGTGTAGTGAATCTGTAAACTATTTTAATTTTACCAGGTAAGGCCCACTGAGCTATACAGCTTTTTTTCAGAAGTGACTAGGCCACAAATAATAGCTCAAGGACATGGCTTATCACGCGGAAATTTATCTCAGCCGAGACGCACGTTTCTAAATGTGGACGAAGAAAAATCCACGCGACCATGGAAAAAGAGATGCGCCAACTCCAAATATACAGCCTTCGGGGTCTGAATCGAACCCACAACCTCCTGGATGATGTTATGGTCTCAGCTCAGTCAATATTCCCCACACCTCCAATTAGCACGGTTGGCTACGCATTGGTGACACTGAGACAATTGTGAAAATTCCCCATTCTCATGGTGTTGGATGAGCTTCATCAGGTAAAAATCCCGGTTCATAATTCATATTTTCAAAGTTCGTTCCATTGGAGGTTACTTTTCATCGAAATTAAAATGACACCGACGGGAAATGACCAGCTGTGTATCGACTGTCATAACTCTGACTTCCACAAGAATACATTTGCATTTTCATCAATGTCTTGTCTTCATTGTCAATACATCTGCGAAATTAGTTTAATTGAAATAAATTATACACTTACATGTAAAATGTTACAAGCACTGTACGTACATTGGCTAGGAGACACGAAATTATCGGTATGCTCACAATACGTGCGTTAAATAATGAGCATGAGAATGGTTTTTTTGTACGTGTGGTGGTTCGCTTATTTAAACTTCGCAACCACAAGAGGTTCTAAATACACCACAGTGGCAGAGGAAGGCTTGTTCATTCTCGAGACAAATCGCAACAAAAATCGTGACAATTTATCATATGGCAAGGGGGAGGGGGGGAGTAAATGTTTACCCATTGGCGAGTGAGCTTCATCACCAGCTTAAGCTCTAAAGAAGTATCACACAAAGTGCTTCTCCAACCTGTTCGGTGAGTGTGTCGTAAATTAAAATGCTGTATTTTTATCAAGTCGGAAGATTGTAAAGCATGTGCCCTAGCCTTCTGTTATGGTATCAAAGTGAAGTGGATTAATATGCGTGCATGATCAAATAGCCGAAGAGATCTCATGCCACACTTTTGTACATGGGGCCACATTGCATTCAAGTGCAATGTGATCATTGCACATTGCATGCTCTTCTTCTACGTCGTGTCTTCTGCCCAACCTGTACGGGCCTTTACCCGATATTCCGCACAGGCCCACCGCTTCTGCGATTGGCAGTGCCGCATCTTGAGGAGTAAGCATCGTGTTTGCTGCAGGGCATCTCAGGAGATGATCCACATTTAGAATCAACATGCGTTTCGAGTATTTGCTGTACATTTCCACTTCGTTGAGCTATCATTTGTGATAGCCAGATCGCTTGTTAAAAATAACGATATAGCTCAGTGGGCCTTACCTGGTAAAATAAAAATAGTTTAGTATAGTTTTAATACATTAACCAGGGCGACCTGACGGGAGCGAACCGCAAACCTCTGCACTGCACGCCTCAACCAACGAGCGGATAAAGCCGCCCCTCCCCTTCATCCGCCCCTCCCCTCCATCCTCCATCCACCATGAGCCCCCCCAGGCACCTCCCCCCTACAGACACAGGCCCCTCCCACTGTCGAGTGACGTCACGACCAACTGACGTCTACTCGGAAGATTAAAGTGGAGCCGTGAAGAAGCTGAAGCCGACTACGATACTCTCCCTGAGGCTCCGAGACTCGCCCTGAGACCCTCCCTGAGACTCACCTCACTGAGGCCTTCTCCACTCGCTCCCCCAGCTTGAGTGAAGAACCTCGCCGAGCTTCTGCACTACGGACGAAGGATGGAAACATCTCCGAGGCGAGTGAGCGTGAGACGGCACTGGGGAGAGACAAAGACGGCTGTGAGATGTGTGCAGTGGGTGAGACAGCCCTGCACAGTACACACGCTTACTCTGTTGTGGCCGTGTCTATGTCAGATCGAGCGTTGCCTTCAGAGGGACAAACATTTATCCAAACCTTAATCCAAACCGTGAGGGAGACACTTGGACAGAAGGGAGACACAAACACATAAACACACCGTAGACACACGGAGACACAACATAGAAGGCAGACACATGGAGACGCAGAAGAGAGACAAGTTTCTATTCTATTTGTAGCGGACACTCCTCACCAACACACGGAGACAGGCGAGGCTTCCAGTCATTTAATCCCACCTCTTCACCCACAGCGCTCTCCTCTTCTGCTGCTCTGTCCTCATCTGCTGCTCTCTTCTCTTCATCTACAGCTCCTGCCGACGTCCCGTGTGATGCCGCCGCCGCGAAGCCGCTCAACGGGCGCCCCATCTACGACCTCGCCACCACCAAGCAACGGGGCCGACCCCGCTTCCCCCTCACCGCTCCCCACAAACACACCCTCACACAATTCCCCCCCCATAGAGCTCCGAGGGGAGGTCCCCTGGCTGGCAGGTTTTCACCCAAAAGCCCTCGTAGGGATAGTCTTCACGGTTTCCTGCGGACAGGGAATTGGACGACCTCCCCCGATGCTAATTCGCACCGTGGCGCTGTGACCTGCGTTAAGATTGCATGGTCATGGCGGGGGGCTGCCCAGCCACCGCGGTTGAAACGCACCCCCCATACACACGTATCGGCGAGGCAGGCAGGGGTCCACAACCACGAACTAAGGGGAAGCCAGAGGGGGGGGGGGGCGGCTGATTGGCGTGGCGGTATGCTCGGGAACTGCCGGCGCGCCGCAGCACGCGGCAAGCCTTGTTACGACAAGCCGCAGCTGATTGACATAGCAAAAGCGCCCGGGGGCCGCCGCCGGCGCCACGGCCGGCGTGCGCCCATTGTTAAGGAAACCGGGAATGCGGCTTGACGGGTGCGACGACCTGATTGGCCGAGAGGGCTCTCGGGTCGGGGGCCTTTGATGTGGAGTACCGATAAAAGGGGAACGCAAACAGGGAGAGGCTCTCTTGCTCCAAAGTCAGCCCACGGGACGGTGTCCAGCCCGGCCACTCGAACATCCGTGTGACGCGTCGAGGTACGCAGTGAGGACGAGATCAACGGAACGCCGTGGGCATCTAACCATGAGTAAGCGGAAAGGGAGTACTGGGATAGAGGCTAGAGGAACCAGAACCGCTTAGGACCTATCAAATCGGATAAATCGGGTAGACCCTGGGACGATAGCGTAGACCTGCCTCGCCGATCAATACGGGCCCAACAGTAATTCGCAGCCTCGTGTGGTTTTACGAGTGGGTGAAAGTGCGTGGTGCTGTGTGTATGTGTGAGCGCTCGTAACGTGGGTGGTCGGTGCGTCCACGAGTACCCGCTCCGTCTGTCGCCGTGGAGATTTGTGCGGTGGGAGGGCTCACACCCACCGTAAATGCCTGTTCCGCGGTCCCTTTAAACGAGCGTTCTCGCCCGCTTGCGGAGGCGGGTGCGAGCAACGTCATTCGCCCTCCGACCCCTGACCCCCCGTTCAGAGCGTGTGATTGGCGGAGAGGCAACGCAGTGTTTACAGGCCTCTATATAAGGAACGAAACAGGTGGACTTCTCCACAAATCTGGCTGTCACCTGATGAAGCTAGTTGTAATTACTTGCGAAACTTCGTACTCAGATTGTAAATGTTGTGGCTTGGCTCTCTAGTAGTGATGAATTTGCACGTTCTGTTTACGTAACAACCCTTACTAGTTGGGTGTGTCGGGTGGTGGCGGGTTTTAACGACACATTTATATATTTACACAATCTTACCCAGAAAAAACTCTTATTGATGATATTGGTCGCAAAAGCCTACGTGTTAAATGGAGTTTACCTGGTAGGATGAAACTAGTTTAGTTTAATTCATATATATTTTTTAGTTATTTGTTTACCTTTACTACACTCTGCACTCCTATCCTGTTTTTGTATTGTTGTAATGTTCTGACCCACCCCCAATTGAACATTTGTGCAAAAATAGCTTCATAGCTCATCGGATTTCTCCAGTATAAATAGAGATTCTGATTTCACTTGACTCGAGTGTGATTGCAAAGTGACAGAAGCTCGTGATTATTGGCGTGATGGCCTGCGAGCAACTGTGACCCCACCTGCGTTCTGTCTGCATTTGCAGACAACCGGATATTGGTGACATGTCCACCGTGACGCGTTGTGACCTCTCGCCCGACGACGGCCTGCCGGAGGAGGAGGCCAGCCCGTCCTGCTGGGGCGGCTTTTGTCGGAAGGGGCCGCATTGATCGGCGGCCGACAAGGCCCTCCTGAAGGCCCAGGATAAACTTTCTAAGACCCGGTTGAGAACGCGCCAATTATTCCAGGATCTGTGGCGGGACGCCGCTGTGGTCGCCGCCGCCAAGGAGCGGAAGGAGGAGGAAAAAAAGGAGTGGAGCGCGGAAGCAGGAGATCACAATAAGGTGTCCAAATGGCCTTTTGGCAACAGATGGAGGTGCAATAGGAACTCGTCCCACAAGGTCAGCAGACCAGGTGAGGGGATTGAATTTGGCCCAGTTGCGAGGGACGGGTGGGGGGGGGGGGGGTACGGCGCGCGGTCAGAGACTCACCCGGTCTCAGGTAATGCTAAATGCTTGATGTTTATTTTAAATGGGTGTGGAGGGAAAAACAAGAGGACTCGGACAAAAATCGATGTGACCACGGGGAGAGACATGCAAACTGCATATATACCACAGGGGTCAGAGTCGAGAATCCACGAACACCTGTATACCAGGCAGGATAGTTAACATCTTGCCAACGAGAGCACGCGAGTGATGAGAGGGTGGGGTCATTCTGTCGCAGGAACAACCGCCTAGGCAGCAATGGACCGGGATGTGCCTGTCGCGCTTGTGGATGAATCGACGGCCTTCCTCCTCACCCACACGATGGACGAGTGGCTCTACTGGAGATATGGCAGCAGCGTGACCATGAGTGACACCAGCATGACTATCTACTTCGCTGGTACCGGGAGCAGCAACGACAGTAGCGGCGGCAGCAGCAGTGGTGGTGGCAGCGGCGGCAGCGGCAGCAGTGGTTATCTGGCACAGAGTGCAAGTGGTTGGCAGAGTCTACGGTCATCGATTCTAGTGATGATGGCGCCCTCCACGGCAACCATTCCACCCCTCCGCCTCTCGCTGTAGTGTTTCTCAAACTTTCTTGTCCTGCCAACCTCTCACTCTTGTGACAAAACGCATTCCACTTCTCTCTTAATGTCAGTCATACAAAATGGTTAATATGACCAGAACAATCATTTTTTATTTAAATAAAGCTGAAAGGTTTTTCGTTTTATTGGGGGCATTTAGATCTTGGGGTGAGTGTTGTCTGAAATCCTGCGTCCTTTCACTGGAAAAACCACCTCTGCAGTACTAATCTCTACTCACCTGGTATCGACAATCAAGGGTATTTTCCTGTCCCCAGACGACCTGCTTGTCAGTTTTGATGTAGTTTCCTTATTCACCAAAGTTCCTGTACCTGACACCATCGCAATCATTGAAGACTTGGTTCATCAAGGACTGAACATTGAGGTACCCCCCTTGGTGAGACACTGCTTAACCAATACATACTTCACTTGGAATGGAACTTTGTACAAACAAACTGAGGGCACCCCAATGGGCTCCCCCTTATCTCCGGTTGTAGCCAACGTTTTCATGGAGAAATTTGAGACTGACGCCATCCAGACTGCCACTTTGCACCCAACCTTATGGAACAGGTACGTGGATGACACTTTTGTCATCTGGCCACATGGCCGGCCTGCTCTAGACCAATTCCTCGACCACATCAATTTCATACACCCAGCCATCAGATTTACCATGGAAGTCTAAAAAGATGGCAAGCTACCTTTTTTTGGATGTCCTAATACAAAAGAGACCTGATGGTTCAATGAGCCACTCTGTCTACAGGAAAGCTACCCATATGGATGCTTACCTGAAACCAGATTCCCACCACCATCCATCCCAGAAGAATTCCCTAATCAAAACTTTGCACCATAGAGCCCAATGCATCTCTGACCAGGAACACATTGCCAGTGAACTCAAGCACGTACATCAAGCTCTTAAGGCTAATGGTTACTCCGACTACACAATCCGCAAAGCCATCACTCCAACCATGAAGAAGGACCCTCTTGAGGAGCCATTCAAAACTATCACCTTACCCTACATTGCGGGCATCATAAAAAAAATCTCCAAAATCTTTAATAAACACAAGATCCAGGTCCGATTCAACATATTACATAACATCCGTGATCTGGTTCCGCCTGTAAAAGATGTGATTCCGGACATACAGTACCCTGGCGTTTTCAAACTGAGTTTCCTCTGTGGTAGTAGTCAGAGGTGGGACAAAGTCATTGTTATGCAAGTCCAAGTCGAGTCTGAAGTCATCAAATTCATGACTCGAGTCTGACTCGAGTCCAAGTCACATGACTCGAGTCCACACCTCAGAGGTGGGACAAAGTCATTGTTATGCAAGTCCAAGTCGAGTCTGAAGTCATCAAATTCATGACTCGAGTCTGACTCGAGTCCAAGTCACATGACTCGAGTCCACACCTCTGGTAGTAGTTACATTGGAGAAACCAAACGGCATGTCTATGACCGCATCCGTGAGCACAAAGCAGACCTAAAACACGGAAGGACCAACACCTCGGCCGTGGCAGATCACTGTTATAATTCAGTGGGCTCACATGACATTGATTTCTCCAAGACAGAGGTTCTTTGCAAGCCATCTGGCTACCCTGAGAGGTTCGTTCATGAGTATATTCACATATACAAACACAGAGACAATTTCAACCGAGAAGATGGATTTGAGAAACCATTTCAGGTCTTAATTGATTGTGTTCACGCTTACGGTGACTTTCAGACCGCATTCCATTTTCTGCTCCCCCCTCCTCTTTTCTGAACATAGATGGACTCGTCCATCTAGCAAACTGCCAAATCGCTGTCCTTGGTGCTGGCGTTAAGAAAAACCGCCACTTTTTTCAAAGTTTCTTGGTGTGGATTTCACACCTGATGATGATTGCTTGTGTTGCAGTCGAAACGTCGTGAGAATTTTTATTGTTTTATATTATTTTATTAGTTTCCTTCTACGTGACTTTACCGAAATAACCAAGAATATATTAATCAGGGTAGTTTACCAAAAAAGAATGTTTTAAGTATTATTTAATGTCCAAAACAAAAGGTATGAACATTGTCATCAGGTATGAACATTGTTGCCATATATTTTTTTTATTTCAAAGCCACAGTGTTGTTGATGAGTGTGTTGGGTTTATTTTTCTTCTCAAGAGGCAAAGTATCACCGGGACGTTGTGGAGAATGGCCCCTTGACAAATGCCTGTGGCCCGAGGCCGGTTGTTCGCCGCGTCCTGATTGCCTATTGCCCCAACTGCAGGAACTCGTGAACGCAGACCCTACGGTCATGGAGCCACACGGTGCACTGTCCTTTGACCGGGATACATCGAGCAAGCGTCGGATAGTGGTCATGGTGCTATCAGCCGATTGGAAGACTGGCCAGGGATCGGTAAGGAGTGACTTACATATTCAAACACATTGGGACCTGTAATAAAGACTCAGATCCCATGTACAGCTTTTACAAACTTCCGGGGCAAGTTTTTGCGTCGATTGGCGATGTTTACACACTGCACCAAGTACTAATTTTAGGCTCGATGGTCACTGGTGTTGGCCGTGAGGGGCATCGAACTCGGATCTCAGAGTTCATAAAGCAGCGCGCTAACTAGAAATCGGGTCACTGTTCATAAAGCAGCACGCTAACTGTTACACTGTTGCTTTCCAATAACTTACACAAGTACACGTACCCACATACGCGTTCACACACCACATGCAATGAAAGCCATGTTAAGGTGTTCGCTGTGAAGCCCGGAGCATCGGTCTGGGATTTGTGAGCGAATCGTGCGTTTGTTTCGGGCATTCTCGACAAGCTGATGTTCATGGTGGTTTCCTTCACAGGCCTCCCAGCCCCGGGGGTGAGATGTTTACCCTATGTACAAGAACCAGCAGCCACCGGAGTTCGTGCAGCAGATGTACGGCCACAGATAAGATACACGTGCACACAGACACGGGACCTTTCTCTGCCTCAACCCCGTGCCGTGGGAGCCCCCCCCCCCCCCCATGCTGGCTCGGCTCACGTGTACCAAGTAGAAAAGGGGGGGTACCAATGGACCGTGCGACTAAACGTTTTTTCCCTTCTACAGATTTATCAACGTTGCGCCCTGCGCAAGTCAAGCCTGATAAGCTGGCACGAGAGTCCCCACCCCCCCCCGCTCCCTGTGAGATGGGAGATGGAGCATGGTGCTGGCTCGGAACTTACTATGGATGCGGTTCCTTCGCTGGGGACCTCTGGATTCCGGGAGATCACTTCTCATCCTCCTCGTCTGTGGACTCTTCTCAGCGTGGATGCTGATGAGAGAAAAACCTCTCCAATTCGTATGGATTTTGGGGATAGACTTTCTGTTGATGGATGTATTGCCAACTGTAAATACATTTATAATGAAGGTTTTTGGGTTAGATCGCTTAAGTATAAATGTGTCGTAAACCTCCACCCGACACAGCCAATTAGTAAGGGATTTGTCACGTATACAAAACGCCAATTAGTTACTACTTCAGCCCACTGGTGTATTGGGAGAGTAAATCCACAACATTTACAATTTGAGTACGACATTTTCGCTGGTAATTACATCCAGCATCATCGGGAAATTTGCCAGAAGAGTGAAGCAATTCACCTGCTTCCGGTCTTAAATATAGAGCAGGACAACATCATCACTGAACCCAATCAGGTGCAGAGATCAGAGGCGGAGGATGGGAGGGGGTTATATTAATATAATAGATTAGTAATCAGTTAATTAGTATGTGTGTCCTCTATATGGAACAACAGGTTCCACACAGCCCACCAGGGATTATTTGTCTGTCTGTCGTGCATATTTGTCTGTCGTGCACGAAAGCGCTGTCCAACCAAGTTCCTACCTGCCCACTCTAAAGGAACGTGTTTGTAAGATGTGTAATGTGAGGGTATATCCGGGTGGTTGATTGATCACACCTCGTTATGATGATTGGCTCTACCGGTCCAGGCCCATAACCAATGGGGAGAGGTCTAGGGGCGTGGCCCTGACGTAATGGGAAGGTGACACCTGGAAGGAGATGATTGGATCTGCTGGCTTTAGCCACAGCCAATGGGGGGACGAGTTAGGGGCGTGGTCTTGGGATCGTTGGATGGAATCTAGAAGATTCCAGGGAGGTTACCCAGGACTGGTTGAAAGGTACCACGTGACCCAGGTATTAAAAGGGGTGGAGACGGGCAACACGTGGTCAGATCTGGAATGACCGGAGGGTGAGGCCACGCAGAAGCGGGGGTCCAGGGCCTGCCACGTGGCAGCAAGAGTCTCTCTCTCTCTCCCTCCCTCTCACGCTGTCGGTCAACAGCGTGAAGGAGTAAGACAGTAGTAGAGTTCATATGAAGAGAGCTGTAAACGAAAGAGAAATAAATAACCTGATTCTAGAAGTTTCTTCCACGACCTTTATTACATTGGTGTCAGAAGTACTTCTTGAGACCGTTTGGACCACTATTAGAAATGTCCAAGCACCTCAAGAAAAGAAACCCACCGGATCCTCCATCGGACGAAGATGACGATGCGGATGAGGACGAGCTGCTGGCAGCAACGGAACGGCTGCCGCCGTCTGCCGCTCTCCCCGACGCCGCGCAACGACTACAGGCCGGCGAGGGGGCGTCTCCAGCTGTGGAGGAAGGGTGGCGACGGGTGGCGGAGCAGATAGAGTCGCTCCATGCGATCCTGCTAAATCTTGTAATGGCGGTCGCATCATCCGCGGCCCTCGGTCGGCCGCGTGGAACTCATCCAAGGGCCGACAACCAAGATTTTCAGCGGGAAACGCCGTCCGCCATTGCACCTGCCGCGGAGGGGGAGGCCTCCATCTTGGGCGGGGCCGCTGCCACGCGGCCGCCATCTTTACTCCAGCGACGACGAGGTGATTGACGCCGCTCCTCGCGGGGTCCCGAAACGCCGGCTGAATGAGCAGCGCGACGGGGCCGGATGTCCACGAGCGGGGACCGGGGCGACCGACCGCCGGGCGGCCGCCACATGTTTCAAGTGTGGCCGACGGGGCCATTTCGCCCGTGATTGTCGGTACCAACTTCAACCTCCTCAGCTCCCATCTCCTCCACCGGACGCAGATCCATGGCACCCTCGGGCAAGTCGGCACACATCGGACACCCGGCAGGTCCTGACACCTCACGCATCCACTCGCACCCATGTTTGCACTCCTGAGGGTAATTGTGGTCCAGCTGGGTCGATGCCGCACTCGGTTACACAATGGAAAAGATTGGCTCGAAGGGTGGTGGCAGCCGCGTCGGGGGTCCTCGACGGTACGAGGTACTATTGAAGGGATTGATGTGCGTATTTTGGTTGATACCGGTGCGTCTGCAACCATCATTGCTGATGTAATTTTTCATCTCCTGTCCATCCCTACGTCGCGGATCCGACCGGCTAATGATGCATGCATTGCTGCGAATGGGGGTAGCATGGGTATTTTGGGACGAATAGATGTACGCATTGCTATAGGAAATATCACCGCGTCGGGACCAGTTCTGATCTCGTGTTCGCTGGCCGTTCCATGTTTATTGGGCACCGATTTCCTTCGTTGGATGCCTGTTAAAATCCTGGTTGATCAAGGTTGTTTGGAAATGCCAGGGGGCCGTAGAATGTCCTTCTTGCCGTCCCTGTTGGGCCGGCCGCCCCAGGAAACACTGTTAACGCGATTGTTGCTGTCACGATGGAGATACCCTCGGGTACACAAATGCTTATCCCGCTACGTTACCGGAAGTGGTTGGAGGCTGTGGACGGAGCGGCGGGTGTGTTATTGTCCCCATCAAACTCCGTGGCTAAATCGTTTTCCCTTGTGGCGGCTCAAACTATCGTTCGGCCTGGGCAAGCCCCGTTCATACAGGTGTTGAATGGCGGCCCAGACCGGGTGGTCGTTCCGGCTGGTATGGTATTGGCTCACGCCACTACCGATTTCACCAGCTTTGAGGGCGACCAACCCAGAAAAATGGCCGCTGGCGTGGCACAGCCCAATTGTTCGGACGATCGATGGATCGCCGAATTGTGCCGTGAAAATACGTCTTTGTCAGTCACGCAGCAGAGCGCCTTGCATTCACTATTGTCGGAATACGCAGATGTTTTCAGTAGAAACGATTTTGATTTGGGCCATACCTCGCTCTTGTCGCACCATATCGACACCGGTGCGGCGGGACCGATTTGTATGCACCCTCATCGCATGAGCCCTACGGAAAGGGAACACGTGCTTGGCGCGGTGGACGACATGTTGGCGGTCGATATCATTTCGCTGTCCAACAGTCTTTGGGGCGCGCCGGTGGTATTGGTTAAAAAGAAGGATGGTGGGACGAGGTTTTGTGTTGACTTTCGCCGATTGAACAAGATATCCGTGGCGGACGCATACCCCCTGCCACGGATGGATGATTCGTTGGACGCCTTGTCGGGAGCAAATTTTTTCTCAACCCTCGACCTATCATCGGGCTTTTGGCAGCTTCCCCTCGATGACGCGTCCAGACTGAAGATGGCGTTCCACACGCCGCAGGGCCTCTGAGTTTAACCGCCTACCCATGGACTTGAATGCCGCACCGGCGACGTTCCAACGTCTGATGGAACTGGTGTTAATGGGGCTGCAGTGGGAAACGTGCCTCATATATTTGGACGATATCATTGTATTCAGTCGCACCTTCGATGAACACCTTCAACGGCTGGAGTCTGTCTTTCAGAGGATGCGATCGGCTGACCTCAAATTTAAACCAAAGAAGTGCCATCTTTTGCAACGTTCTGTCCGTTACCTTGGACACATCGTCAGCTCTGGCCGTGTGTCCACGGACCCTCAGAAAACGTCTTGTGTCCAGGAGTGGCCCACACCCACTTCAGTGGTCGACGTACAGCGGTTCATAGGGTTCGCATCCTACTATCGCCGATTTGTTAAGAATTTCGCGACACTGGCTAAGCCTCTGCATGTTCTCACAGGAAAGAATCAGAGATTTAAATGGGGCCCGGAAGAGGAGCGCGCTTTTCAGTCTCTCCGGGATCGCCTGGCCACCACTCCGACACTAGACTACCCAGATTTTTCCCAGCCGTTCATCCTAGACATGGATGCTAGCGACATCGGCATAGGGGCCGTTTTGTCACAATGGAAAGACGGGGTCGAGTGAGTGGTGGCATACGGCAGCAGGGTTTTGTCTCCTGCCGAGACGCGCTATTGTGTGACGCGACGGGAATTGCTGGCAATCGTCCATTTTGTTCGCCAGTACCGGCCGTACCTGTATGGAAGGAAATTCCTCGTGCGCACTGACCAGGCTGCCTTGCAGTATTCATTGAAATTGTAACAACCGTCCGGTCAACTGGCTCTATGGTTGGAATTGCTGCAGGAGTTTTCCTTCGAGATCACGTACCGCAAGGGTACTCGCCATGGAAATGCGGATGCTCTCTCTAGGTTGCCCTCGACCCCTCCGTGTGCCTGTCTGACAGGTATGCACCGCTGTGCAGCGCTGCTTACCCCGCCCTGTCCAGTTATGGGGGCGATGTCAAAGGATGAAGGCCGGAATATACCCGTTGGGGCCGAAGTACGCTGCATTTGCCGCACTCGGTGTGGCTACGCGAGCAAAAGGCTGATGCCTCTTTGGCTCCACTGTGGGATTTGGTCGGGAAACCGAGATCTTATTTGGCGGGATGGAAGTGGCAGTTGTTTCAGGGCCAGGCAGGATTGCTAATGTGTACAAATGGGTTGTCGGACCGTTCACGCCTGGTTGTGCTGTCATCCCTTCGCCATGATCTGATCCACACGCTGCATGCCGACAAGCTGATGCATCTTGGCGTGCAGAAGACATTGGCTGCGATGCAGCAAGATTTCTTTTGGCCAGGCATGACGGCGGATGTCTCCAGCTTTATCCGGTCATGCCATGATTGTGCGAGGCGGAAACCGCCATGTCAAAATTATGTCCTGCCCTTGCGATCGATCGAGGTATCCCGTATTAATGAGCTGGTTGCTCTGGATATCCTCGCCCCGTTCCCTCCATCGGCTAGGGGCAATAAATACCTTTGGTCAGGGTCGAATATTTTTCTCGTTGGCCTATGGCCTGGCCTCTACCCGACCAAACGGCCTCAACCATCACCGAGGCTTTCTTGAATGGTTACGTGATGGATAAGGGAGCGCCTGAGGGGCTGCTCACGGATCAAGGACGAAACTTCTCCTCTAAATTGCTCAGAAACGTGTGCTCTGCCTTGGGTACAAAGAAAATCCGTATTTCCCCTTACCATCCGCAGATGGATGGTATGGTGGAACGATTTAACCACACCCTTTCAGCCATGCTCTGTCACACGGTGAGTGAAAAGCAGACCGATTGGGACTTGCACATCCCTGGCGTCCTGGCGGAGTACCGCATGGTCCCGCATGCGTCCACAGGGTATTCGCCATTTTTCCTTATGTATGGCTGGGAAAATGTACCCCCGATTGATGTGCAACTTGGTGCGGCGGAAAAAGAACCGTCCCCTTCCTTGCCTGACCACGTGCGGGACTCGCTTCAACGGGTTACGGAGGCGTGAGAGGCCGCCAGGTGTGCGACGGCCCGTACGCAGGCACAGAACGAGAGGTACGCGCGTCGATCGCGAGGTGACATGCCTTGGTTGGTGGGCGATGTGGCATGGCTCCATTGCCCTCAGGTGCCGGTGGGTACATCCCCTAAACTGCACAGGCCTTGGTGGGGGCCTGTGAGGTTGGTGGACATTCGGAACCCCCAGAGTGTTCGCATCCAGTACGGTCAACATCGTTGGTATGTTCACTCGTCACGGCTCAAACCCTATGTTGATCCGCGCACTGGCCCTTCATCCCCACTTGTTGACCTGCCGGGGTCTGACGTGCCGAATGTGCCACTTGCCTTGCCAATTGATCCCCTGTGGGGCCGTGTTCTACCCCCCGATGACGCACAGGCTCTGAAGAACATCGAGGTCCCGGACGTTCCACCTCCAGAAGGGCCTGTTCCGGCCACAGGGGACACCGAAAATTCTTCTTCTCCGCTGCTCCCACCTCCTGCTGAACAGTTGGCGAGGCAACCACGCTCAAGGGGGGGAGAGGGACCGGCGTCGCGTATGCGGTCAAAGTCCCTCCCATTTCACTAATGCCGTTGTCATTGCTGTCTGTCGCCTTGTTACTGCGCTACAGGGGCGCCCTAATGTATGTCGGTTTTTCGTGTCTGTGATGTTTTAATTCCACTGCGCATTGTTGGTGCCCTACTCTCCTTACCTTGTTACGCGTCATGGACGCCCTAAAATGTTATTCACAGGAATCGGGCCGTCACCCTTTTTCCCAGCCGAGACGGCTGACTTTTTACACCGGGCGAGGGGGGGGGGGTGGTGATGTAATGTGAGGGTATATCCGGGTGGTTGATTGATCACACCTCGTTATGGCCAGTAATAATTAGTTTTACACAACACTTCAACGTTATCAAAATCAATTGAGTGTCCTTGTTAACAAGCATGTTCTGCAACTGCAAACACTTGTGTTTGAGAGTTTTTAATATTTATTTTGTGTTCTTTTAGACTTACGCTAATGTTACGTCCAATCTGTCCAATATAGCAACTGCCACATAAGCAATTATTCCGATACACACGTAGGCTTTCGCGACCAATATTATTCATAATAAAGGTTTTTGGGTTAGATCATGTAAATAGAAATGTGATTGGGTTCAGTGATGACGTCGTCCTGCTATATTTAAGACCGGAAGCAGGTGGATTGCTTCACTATTCTGGAAAATCGCCCGGTGCTAGATTTAATTACCAGTAAAACGTCGTACTCAAATTGTAAATGTTGTAGATTTACTCTCCAACACACCGGTGGGCTGAAGTAGTAACTAATTGGCGTTTTGTTTACATGCCAAATCCCTGACTAATTGGCTGTGTTGGGTGGTGGAGGATTACGACACTGCATTTGATATTAAACTGTAAATAAATTGTCTTCATAATTCACATCGACTCTATTTCATTGGTATGTATGTATGTGGAATGTCTTTCGCGGCGTACATAGCCAACGGTGGTAATCAGAGTAGCCATTTGCATTGCGACTCGGGTCTTCAAAGCACTCAGGGCTTCTCTGCCGCATCATCACAACACTCGCCCACTCAGTCTTGCACATTTGAGTCATCCTGAACATTTGCATCGTCACATTTTGTGAATGAGGGGTGACTTTATAGGACTTTTTAACGGGGAGGGGGGGGGGAATTGGGAGAGTTTAAAGGAGTGCGGAGGGTGCGCAGGGTATTTACCGAAATAGATTAAGTAGAAATCACCTTATTGCTGAAAAACACGAATCAACAGGAAGTGAATGAAGAAACAAGTTCCCGTGGGTTTTGTCTGAGAGTGAAATTTTAAAAAGCCCACGTGAATGTTTTACAAATGATGGAATGCAACCTGGGATAATGTTATCATGCAGTCCTCGACTTCCGAACGCACAGTTTACAAACTCCCATATTTACGAACGAGCTTCCATGAAACATAAAAAAAAATTACATTGACTGAAAATGCGAACTCACCATTGCAAATTGAACCACGGAACAATTTTGCTCAGGGAAGCGATCCTTCACGAGATGTAATGAGTTAGCTTCGCGCTGAGAGTGAGTGTTTGCATGTGTCTGTGTGCGCCGACCGAAATTCGGTTTCGGCAACGAAAGTTGACAAATGGCCTCTTTCGGCATACTTTAGGTTTTGGCCGAAAGTCAATTATTAACTCTCGGTTTACTTTCATTTTCGGCCGAAAGTCAATTTTTAACTTTCGGTCTGATATTGACTTTCAGTCGTCATTCGTCAACCGAAGATCTATTTTTAAATCCTTTATATTAAGTTCACTTGCTTGCTTGCTTGCGCGCTTACGACCGTGCAAATCTTTCGGTCGTTTTTTAACCCACTTCCCGTGATCCAATCGAGCTGACATTTTGCACACAGACTCGTTGTGCGTGACAATTTATTTTCGTGAAAAAATTTTTTTTTCCAAAATTTTATACTTTTTAGGCTAATTTTTTTTATTTAATTACCAATTGCTTAATGGTGGCAGGCAATCTGACCCATAGGTGGCAGCCAGAGGACGAGAGGACTCTAGCCGCCCGTTTCAAAGACCAATGTGGGCTGGGTTGTGGCCCATTGAACACGCATATAAAGGATTTATAGTGAAAAACTTTGTTTACGGGTTAATTTTTTAGAATATAATGCTAGTGCTACGTCTATCACTCTGCCTATCGGCCGGTCAGTTAGCGCTAGGCGATCCTATGCGATAGGGTGCAAACACACATGTACAACAGCAGCAGCAGCTTGGGAGCGAGGTTACAGCCGCAACCATGGTCTGCTAATGTATATACAACTGGTCAACAGACGGCAGCCTGTCTGGCTGAATGCGTAAAAACTGTTGTTTCTTAACTACAACATGCGCTTGTTTGGATATACAGTAATTACTAAGTAAGTAACACCTAGAGATTTGATATTTAGTGACTGTTACTGCAGGCTCTGAATGATTAGTTCTAGATTTCTTTTTAATTAAAGTAGCATTGCATCATGACATATTTCATAAATCTTGTGTTCGGTAACTTCGGTTATATACCTTTCGGTTTCGGCCGAAAGTGTAGTTAAACTTTCGGTTTTGGCTTCAGTTTTGGCCGAAACCAAAAATTCAGTTTCGGTCGGCCTCTAGTGTGTATATGTAAGAGCGTGAGTGTGGGGAGCTCCAGTTTGAAAGCAGAGGTATCACTCCGAATCAGTTGGGTAATATTATATTTTTATCGGGAGCGCAATGCTGTGTGGAAGCTCCCTGGTCTGTAGATCCGCACGAAGCTCTGGTCTTCTCTGCCACAGTCATGTCCTCCCTTCTCTACGCTTGTGAAACGTGGACTCCTCTAATGGAACATCTGCGCCGGTTAGAAACTTTCAGGCTGGCATGCCTACGATCCGTCCTGGGTTGAACCAGGCTGGATTGTGTGAGGAGCTCACAAATCCTTGAAAGATCTGGATACTTTCCCATAAGTGAGCTCCTCCGGCACGCGAGGCTGCGTTGGCTGGGTCATGCAGCCCGCATGCCCAGCCACCGCATGCCCAAGCAGCTTCTGTTTGGCTGCATAGAGGGGGCTAAACGAGCACGATATGGGCTGGAGAAGACATGGACTGATGCGGTATGGGAGGATGCCGGGCTGAGTGGACTTGGCGACGACTGGTACCAGCGGTGTCAAGATTGGCCTATGTGGAGTAGCTCGTGAAGGAGGTGACAATCAAAACAACCAGCGGAGTGCCATGCAGCTAAAATGCAGTAAGTTGGCATAGTAGGGGGTACAGCTGGTGCATCTACCGGTCATCTCTGTCAGCGAACCCATAGTACCTGGGCCTGTCGCCAGACCTCCTGTCAGCGAGCCTTCGATACTTCACGTAGCATCAAAGTGCACCTGGCCTGGCACAGGCGCCATAGTGGCGTCACTGTCACTTAGTGGTGAATAGCTGGTATTGGTATCTGGCTACATGGGGGATCGTTGTCGTTGTGGCATGTGTGTGTCTTTGTGTTTGTCTCTGTGTATTTGTGTGTCTGCTTGCTCCTGTGTGTGTGTGCAATTGTGGTGACTCATTTCCCCCTTCAGACTTCAAACTAGTATCAGGACTCCACAAGTGAAAATAAACGTTTCTATTTAAGTAACTTTATTTTTGGTTTTATTTACTATACAGTATTTATTTGATGTTTTATTTTTATTATTTTAGTATTTCCTTTCTACGTGACTTTACCGAAAGAACCAAGAATATACAGTATTTGTTTACAGTGTTAAGTGCAAAAGTACGACATTTATGCTTAATTATGAGCATAATAAAGCTTCCCTTTTTAACCATAGCATTTCACAACACTGACCGTGGAGGCATTTAAATACAGTGCATTTTGTGTTCCGACTTACGAACCATTTGACTTACGAACGGGTCTCAGGAACTAATTAAGGTCGTAGCCCGAGGACTGCTCATACGCACATTTTGCTGCTATAAATTTCCACATGATGAGCCACTTCGTTGTGCTATCATTTGTGACATAATGGCTTCAGAAAAAGAACCACATAGCTCACTGGGCTTTACCTGGTAAAATAAAAAAACAAACTTCTAGTTTTTTCACTCACTATCTTGCAAATGAGACTCATCCTGGTGTAATGTGAGGGTATACCTGGGTGATTGAATAGTCACACCCCGTTTATAATGATTGGCTCTACCGGTCCAGACCCATAACCAATGGGGAGAGGTGTAGGGGCGTGGCCCTGACGTAATGGGAAGGTGACACTAACTCACCTGCTCAACCTTCGATATTCACTCACCCACCCACTCACCCAACAATCGAATCACCCACCCATTCACCTATTCACTCAACCCCTTCACTCACCCACTCCCCCACACAATCACACACTGACCTACCCACCCACTCACTCACAGAGTCACTCACTAATTCACCCACCCACTCAACCATCCATCCACTCATGCTCCCATCCACTCACTTACTTATCCAGGCACTCACCTACTCACCCACCGACTTACTCACCCATTAAGCCACTCACCCCCCCAATCACCTAGTTACTCACCCACTCAATCTCTAACCCACCAATTTACTCATCCACTCACCAACCCACCTCTCACCCACTCCTTCACCCACTCACTTTAAACCATTCACTCACTCAAGTTAGTGGTTGAGTGAGTGAGTGGCTGTATGAGTGAGTGAGCGAGTGGATGAGTGAGTGACTGAGTGAGTGAGTGACTGAGTGAGTGGCTGGTGCGCACCTTGGCTGCGTTGCCCAGGGTGTCCCGCTGGTGCCGCCCCACTGTGTTGCTGAACTCCGTTAGGATGAGAGCAGCAGTGCCGCGCCAGCAGCTGCTCCAGCGACTGCGCCATCTTTCCCAGCCCCTCCTGGCGAGCACGCAGCATGCCCTGGAGCTCCCGTCATATGGTGCTGGCAATCTGAGACACCCGCCTGTAGCACACATGCAGAAGAAGAGATACAGGAATGGATTAGGGTGACCCGGGTGATGAGATGTCACTACTTCGCCCGGTATACAGGATGTTGTAGGTTTGATCCAAACCCTGATGCTGACATATGAGGAGTTGCTTTAATTTTTCATCGCATCCTTTGGTTTTGCCCTCCACATTAATAAATATGCATTTACAGTATTTGGCTTATTTACATTTCATCGTGAAGGGAAGTGGGTAGGTTAGTGGAAAGGTCAGCGAGTGGGTAGAGTGAGTAGGTGGTTGAGTGATTGAGTGGTTGAGTTAATAATTTAGTGATTGTTTGAGTGAGTGGCTGAGTGAGTGGATAATTGAGTGAGTTGATTATTGAGTGAGTGGTTGAGTAGTTGAGTGAGTACGTGAGTGAGCAAGTGAGTGGTTGAGTGAGTGGGTTAGAGATTGATTGGGTGAGTTAGTGGTTGGGTGGCTGAGTGAGTGGTTGAGTGCGTGGTTGAGTTAGTGGTTGAGTGAGTGAGTACTTGAGTGAACAAGTGAGTGGTTGAGTGAGTGGTTGAGTGAGTGGTTGAGTGGTTGAGTGATCGAGTGGTTGAGTGAGTGAGTGAGCGGCTTAGTCAATGAGTAAGTGGCTGAGTGGCTGAAAGGGTGAATGGTTGAATGAGTGATTGGTTTAGTAAGTGATTAAGTGAGTGGTTGAGTGAGTGATAGTTAGTGTGCAAGTGAGTGTTTAAGTGAATAAGTGGTTGAATGAGTGATTGAGTCAGTGGTTCAATGATCGAGTGAGTGGTTGAGTGATCGAGCGAGTGGTTGAATGAGTGGTTAAGTGAGTGGTTGAGTAAGTGGTTTAGTGAGTGATTGAGTGAGTGGTTGAATCATCGAGTGAGCGGTTGAGCGAGTGAGTGGTTGAGAGTTTGAGTGAATGAGAGGTTGAATGAATGGTTGAGTGAGTGGCTGAGTAAGTTAGTGGTTGAGTGAGTGGTTGCGTGGTTGAGTAAGTGCTTGAGTGAGTGGTAGAGTGAGTGGTTGAGTAGTTGAGTCAGTGAGTGGTTGAGTGAGTGTTTGAGTGAGTGGTTGAGTGAGTGGTTGAGTGAGTGAGAGGCTGAGTGAGAGGTTGAGTGTGTACTTGAGTGGCTGAGTGAGTGAATGGTTGAGTGAGTGAAAGTGATGGTTGAGTGGTTGAGTAAATTATTAAGTGAGTGGTTGAGTTAGTGAGTGGTTAAGTGAGTGGTTGAGTGAGTCGTTGAATGAGTGTTTGGGTGAGGGGTTGGGTGAGGAGTTGAGTGAGTGGTTGAGTGAGTGGTTGAATGAGTGGTTGAATGAGTAGTTGAGTGAGTGGTTGACTGAGTGAATGGATAAGTGAGCAAGTGAGTAGCTGAGTGGTTGAGTTAATAATTGAGTGATTGGTTGAGTGAGTGGCTGTGTGAGTGAGTGAATGGTTGAGTGAGTGACTGAGTGAGTGGATAATTGAGTGAGTTGATTATTGAGTGAGTGGTTGAGTGCGTGGTTGAGTTAGTGGTTGAGTGAGTGAGTTTTGGTATATGTCGTGTTTTGACGATAAAAAAAAATATCTTGGGATACGACGTCTTGCTTGGGATGCGACACGCTTGCTAGAACTTGTATGGGTCGAAATGAGTCACCACGTACCCGCGTATACCTCGTTCACGACTGAAACAAACCGCCGCTCCTCAGTCTGCCTGTATAGTAGATCTCGTTTCAGTGCACAACCCATGTTATAACTCGTAGGCTATCAATTCCTCTCAGCAAGGTAAAGTGACGTAGTTTTTTTTTCATTTTAATTTATTTATGCATTTATTTTAATTTATGTATGCATTTTAGTAATAAGAAATGTCTAAATTATTTTATACAACCCCATCAATGTATAATATGCCATATAAAATATCATTTCTTATAATCTGGAACGGATTATTTCCTTTCCCTTTATTTATTATGGGAAAAATTCGTTCGGTATACGTCATTTTCGGTATAAGTCCTACCTTCTGAAACGAATGAACGACGTATACCGAGGTAACACTGTACTCATTCAGTAGTAAGACTCTTAAATTGATGGACAAAGCTCTCATCAGAATCCCCTATTTTGATCCACACAATAGGAACAGAGACATACACACTCATATCGCAACAGTAGAAGCGGAGGCAATGATCAGAGGTCTGAGGAAGTTGGACGAGAAAGCAAGTCTGCTGAAAAGAAGTTTACATGAACATTCTATACCATGGGTAAAATCACTACCATACAAGGTTAGGGATTATTTCAAACAACTGAGCCTGGCAGTGATTAGGAAGTCTGGAGAATATTCAACACTGTCGAGGGGTTTAATGCTGCCAAATTTATGACCCAGTGCGTAGACAAGGAGCGTATTACGCAGGTGATGTTTATCAATACCACGAAGGTGACAAAATGTTCTAAATTATGTATTTTTAATCCTTGAGTCCAGAGATGACAGAAATTATGGGAATGGTTTTGGACCCAGACAGCCTCCTTACACCACATAGAGAATAGAGCTCACACGGCATGGGTATATAGAATTAGGATCAATAACTCGGACAAAACACACAAGGAGAGAGATAATGCACCCCGCCATCCAGAGGGAAGTAAAAATCACGTGAGCAGCTACAGCACCCCACATGTGAGGCATATAATACACTAAGCCCCACAATACAGAGAGGAGCAAGCACCCACGAACTACCAACGTAATTACACACAGATGGCGAGGTAACAATCCAGCGAGAGAGTGGCACACCAATCCAAGGCAACCACAGCGCAGAAAGACAGGTAATTATTGTAATCTCAGGGTGTGGAAGCCAAGAGCGGAATCATACCAGCACCCCATGCCACGACAAACTCAAGGTGAAACACAATCTGCCCATTCCCCTCGATACTCCCACCAGCTATACCAGGAGGGAGAGAAACAGGAAAGGAAACAAAAATGGGCTCAACTCAGATGCAAAATGTGGCACAAACACGTGGTGAATCACTCACATTAATTGAGAATGAGCTGCCAATGAGAGCACTGCCCGCTGAATTACTGCAAAATCACAGTTTTTCATCCAAAGGCTGATGCCTGCATTTCTCAGGGCGTGTCCCTGTAGCACGTTCCTCTGCCCCATCCATTGTACAATCATGCAAATCCCCGAGACAATGGGCAACTTTTCCAATTACCAGGCGATCAGGTTTTACTCCCCCTCCCTGCGGTTTGTCATCTCCTGTCGGATGTAGATCGGAGTGCTGAAATGGGGGAAGGGAAGATTTACAATGGATCGGGAATTCTGTTGAAACCCAAAAGCATAAAAGGGGGGAGGACCCAACAGGGAACGGAATCGAATCGACTCACCGAGTTACATGTACGGATCAATGAGTGGTGGCCCACTTTACTAGAGTGACCCGGGAGCTGCTGCGGGTCCACTTTCTTCCCCGCCTCCTTTCCCCCCCCCCCCTTATCTCTCCCCCCCTACTGCCGAGGCCTATATAACCTCGTGCCACGGCAGATCTCTCGCCTACTTCAGCAGTTGTATCTTGCTGTGGTTGTCCCACCTGATGGGAGGGACTTGATAACATCAGCCGCGTCACGGGAAGTAGGATGTGGGGATGGCTGTCATTTTTAAAGAGGTCTGAGTAATTGACCATACACAAGGAATCAGTTATAATCGACTTGGTAATCGAATCGTTCCAGCTTTAGTACTCACACAATAATACATAACACAAAATAATCATTACCACCTTTGCGTTGGTTTCAGCATTCAGTGTCTCAAAACGACGCTGGTGAACTGCCAGATATTTGCAGGCAAGGATGCTCTCTGTTAGTTATGGGTCCTAGTTTTATGCAAAACTGTGGAATACTTCACAAAAAGTAATCATGAGCTTTGCAGTGCTGAAAACCACTACGTTTGCTCGTGTTGAACCAATGCTGCTGAAACAAAAATCACGGCCAGAAAGGCAGTCTATGAGATGTGTGCTTAACTTGTAGTAGGCTTTCACGACCAATATTATTCATAATAAATGTTTTTGGGTTAGATCGCATTATGTATCGTAACCCTCCACCACCAGACACGGCCAATCAGTAAAAAATGTGTCACGTTGACAAAAGAGAAATAGTTCACTCCTTCAGCCCACCGGTGTGTTAAAGAATGAATCCACAACATTTAAACATTTTGAGTACGACGTTTCGCTGGTAATTACATCCAGCATCATCGGGCAATTTGCCAGAATAGTGAAGCCCTCACTTGCTCCCGGTCTTAAAAAACCAAGAGCACCGTCACCATCGCAGCACGACACCCGTGTGCCCATTGAAACGTGCAGCCCTCGATCGCAATCGAACCGATAATAATTATTGCTGGTACAACTTTCTTACTCATGAAAGCTCTGCGAAGTTTAAAAATAACAATTGGCTTACATCGTGGATGATACGAGTAACAAAATTAACACGCAAATGATGATTCCCCTCATTCACATATCGGTCTATCCACGTAAAAAAATACAAGTATTTGTACACATCCCATCCGCCACACAGCCTTTCCTTCTGGGAGTGCATAATTTCAGCAGTATTGGTTGTACACAAACCAAGCTCTGGTCCGGTTTTGATATTCATCAGCATGTGACAAAACGCATTCCACTTCTCGCTTAATGCATACATTTTTTATGTAAATGCAGCTGAAAGGTTTTTATTTTCATAGGGGGCATTTAGATCTTAGGGTTAGTGTAGTTTAATCAGGGTAGTTTACCACGATTATTTTTTCTTCCAAAACAAATGGTTGTCATTATTTCCGGATCAACCTTCGTCTGCAACATAACTCCGCGGACCACCTTGAGGTACCCAGGAGCACACTCTGAGAACCACTGCCTTACACAAATGGATTACATTGCGATTGAAAGCTGATGGAACGCTAGAGTCTTTTACAGGAAAACGTAGCCAAGGGGGCCCCACTGCAGATCCGGGTGTGAAATAATTCCTAGGAACGACCGTTGAGTTTCAGAGCTGGCTGTTAGTGTGCCGCTCTGCGTGGGTTTCAGTTGAGCCTCACGGAAATTTGAGTCTTGGCCTGCGTGTGCCTACACAGACGTCGCAAACGCCACCACGGGAAGCCTCGTAAATAAATTAAATCAACTAAAACTAGAAGTGGCAAATTTAGACCCAGACATGTTTTTGCTTAACAGAAACGTTTCTCACTCCGGCCATGAATGACTTGCAAATAACGATTGACAACTACAACCATTTTCGGCTTGATCGAGGGTCTAAAGGAGGTGGAATTGCCATATATGTCCGTAATACTATAGCATGTTCACCAGCTCATTCAGTGTTAAAAAAATGTTGCTTTGAGGGTCTGGCTATTAAAATCACTCTCCCGAATAATGAACAGATATTAGTAGTGCGTTGCTATAGACCGCCTAGTGTTAAGGATGTAGAAGCTGAGTCTGCACTGAGAGAGCTTCTTGGGGACCTTTCTAAAGGTGAAATAGTTTTAGTGGGAGATCTAAATTGGGATTGGCTAAATCCACTGGCTGTGGCCTCAAATTTTACGGATGAATTTAACCTGTTTCAATTAGTAAATGTCCCAACAAGACCCAACCTAAAAAATCCGGGACATTCATCACTGCTTGACGTCCTATTGACAAATGCCCCTCAATTTCACACTAACTGGTGTTCTGGGTAATAACCTTAGCGATCACTCCTTCATAATTGGTGTGAGATCATCGGCCAAACCCAATTTCCCCCCTAAATTGGTTGAGAAGCACTCCCGGAAACATTTCAGCATACAGGCATTTAGAAATTATGTATTTAACTCGGATATTGACCATGTCTGTGATAATCCCCGAACTGACAACGGCTTGGGAGAACTTCAGATCCACATTTCTCAAAATTATTAACAAACATGCTCCGTTGGTTAGATTTAAAATTAAAGGCAATCGCCCACCATAATATGATCCTCGAATTACTAAGCTCATGAAAACTAGGGACAAGGCATGGGCATCTGCTCAAAAAAGTAACTTGGTAAATGACTGGCTAGAACACAAGATTTTAAGAAATAGATGCATCAAAAAATACGAAATGCAAAATGTTTTACTTTTCCTCCGCGCTCCTGGAATCACATGGCAATGCCAGGATTTTCTGGAAAACAATCAAATGTATTGAAAAAACATCTGAAACAGATAATCTGCCTGTTACTCTAAACCGAAATGGGGAGTGTTTTTCAGATCCCCAAAAAATAGTCGACAATTTTAACCTTCATTTTTCTGAAGCTGTTGACCTTAATGACAATGTATTGGGAGTAACCAGAGCTCAAGTAATTTCGGAAACCACAGACCAAACGTTAAACAAATTGCCTATACACGAAAATAATGTTCATCTTCTTGGTTCTTTCGGTAAAGTCACGTAGAAGGGAAGTAATAAAATAATAAAAATAAAACATAATAAAATAATTCTCACGACGTTTCGGCCACAACACAAGTAGTCGTCCTCAGGTGAAGACAGGTCTGTCGAGGCGACAGCGTCTAAAAGAAAACACGACCACGCTTGGAGCGTCTATTTAAGCTGGGTTGGAAGGGGGGGGGGGGGAAATGCGCATTGACAAAATAATCTGCATATCAAGAGGAATTTATCATATTTATGGGAAATGCAGGAATGCGATTAGTGCTATTTGTGAAATGCTAATCCTGCATAATGCCCATGCATTATGTAGGATTGGCAGCATCAAAGGGAGGGGGATAGGGGTAGCATTAATAAAGGGAAGGAATGTTAATAGTATGTAGCTGCAGTAACTAAACAACGTAAAACGCTAAAGTATAAACTACATAGTACTAAATTGTATACTGTATTACTATACACTACCCTATGTCTTAGAATAATACATAAGTGTAGTATTACACTATGTATTATTCTACCCACCAAACTGTATACCACACTGCTGTATATTCACTATACAATTTCGATACTATATATTACCTTATACATTGTATTAAACATTACACTTTAATACTATTTATTATTATACAATATGCTATACACTATACCATTGACCGTCGCGTGAACGGAGCAAAGAATCCATTCCCTGCGGAGAATACAAGATATATAGTCAATGTCAGTGAGTGGAACGCGGTCTGAAAGTCACCGTAAACGTGGACACAATCAGTTGAGATCCGAAATGGTTAATTACGTCCTTCCAATGATTGCTAAGCCGGAATCCATCTTCTCGGTTGAAATTGTCTCTGTGTTTGTATATGTGGATCGCCTCATGAACGAATCTCTCATGGTAGCCAGATGGCTTGCAGAGAACCTCTGTCTTGGAGAAGTCAATGTCATGTGAGCCCACTGAATTATAACAGTGATCTGCCACGGCTGAGGTGTTTGTCCTACCGTGTTTCAAGTCTGCTTTATGTTCACGGATGCGGTCCGAGACATGTCGTTTGGTTTCTCCAATGTAACTGCTACCACAGAGGCAACTTAGTTTGTAGACGCCAGGGTACTGTATGTCTGGAACCACATCTTTTACAGATGGGACCAGATCACGGATTTTATGTACTGTTTTGAATCGGACCTGGATCTTGTGTTTTATCAGGATGTTGGAGATCTTTTTTGTGACCCCAGCAATGTAGGGTAAGGTGATGGTCTTGAGAGGCTCCTCAACAGGATCCTTCTTGATGGTTGGAGTGATGGCTTTGCGGATTGTGTAGTCGGAGTAACCATTAGCCTTAAGAGCTTGGCGTACGTGTTTGAGTTCACTGGCAATGTGTTCCTGGTCGGAAATGCATTGGGCTCTATGGTATAGAGTCTTGATGAGGGAATTCTTCTGGGATGGATGGTGGTGGGAATCCGGTTTCAAGTAAGCATCCGTATGGGTGGCTTTCCTGTAGACAGAGTGGCTCACTGAACCATCAGGTCTCCTTTTAATCAGGACATCCAAAAAGGGTAGCTTGCCATCTTTTTCGACTTCCATGGTGAATCTGATGGCTGGGTGTATGGAATTGATGTGGTCGAGAAATTGGTCTAGTGCAGGCCGGCCAAGTGTCATCTACGTGTAGGGGTTATTACGGGAGAAACGGCGGACGAGAAACACAGAGGTGTGTGCACTCACACACACGGGTGGTCGCACCGACGTCCGCATCCGTGATCCCCCACGCCCCCAAGCCCTCTGAGGGGATCCCTATAAAAGGCGGGGAGCCAGAGAGCTCGGGGGAGTACGACACGAAGCTGACCAGTGAAGATCGAGGACTCGGAGATTAGGCCCTGGGACTCCCCTGTCTCGCTGCCCTTGTCAGGGCCGAGCTGGGTAAGCCAGCAGCGCGGCCCAAGAGCTCCCGGACCTCTGCCCTTGTCAGGGCAAGGCCGGCTTAGCTGGTGCCGAGATCTGTGCTTGCCAGGGCCAGATCAGTCAGCCTCCCGTAGCCCAGTAGAGGAGGACTGGGGAACAGGACAGAGGGCATAGTACTAGGGTGGGTTTCCCATAGTACGGGTGAAGGGGCCGTTACCCCTTCAACTATTGTGCCTGTCACTGAGTTAATAAACAGAGTATGCCTCAACTCCGACCTCGTCTCCTCGAACTTACTACATCTGGCGTCAGAAGTGGTCCAAGCATGGATACGAGACGGACGACTCGTGCCCAAGACCCAGGAGAGGATGACGACGAGGGAGAGGCGGTGCAAGACGTCGCCGCCGGCGTACCTGCACAACCGCTGCCGGCTCCAACACCTGCGGGGTCGTCGGAGAGGCTCGGGACGTCGGCTGACGAGTTGGCGTTGGCCCACTTGCGACTGGCGGAGCTCCTGTATGCAGCGGCCGCCATGCTGGAGCGGATAACTCGCCTGGGGCCGGGAGGAGCGACGCGGCGGGAAGATGGACAACGCCCGCTAGAAACTCCCGCCTTTGCGATGGGCGGGAGGCTTGAAATTCTCGCCACGGGGACAGTAGGGGCCGAGGGAGGGGCCCCAGCTCGTCACGTGGGTGGCGGGGCCCAACCAGCGGGCGCCACGTCATCGGCGGGGGCGGGTCGCAGTGGCTGCCTATCAGGGGTTGCCACGTCACCACCAGTGGACCCCGGCACCGACCAAGCTGGAACCAGCGCGTCACGGACGGTGCGACCTCCAGTAGGGGCCGCCATTGCTCATACTGTCCATGGGGACAGTATGAGTGCTGCGACAGGATCGGGGACGGAGCCGACATTTCAACAACGCCTGCCCGCCCTGCAGGTGTTCGTAGCAAGCGGCGGCGATTGGGGTGGGTTCCAGCGCCGGTTCCTCACCCACCAAGAAATGGCTGTGTGGACAGAAAACGAGGCGCTGTGTGCTCTCCCGGCGATGCTGGATGGCCACGCCCTGGGCACCCTCACTGCTGCACCCAGGTCGGCACGCTCCACACTTCAGTTGGCGCTGCAGCTGCTGGCCACGGTGTATGGGCCGCCTTCTGATTGTCGCCAGCTCTTCTACGAGCGACAGAAGGGCGACAAGGAATCACCACTTGCGTATCGCACGGCCCTGCTGTCATTGGCGAAGGATGCCTTCCCGCGTATGGACGAAGAAGGGATCGATGCGATGGTGGCCGAGAAAATTTTGCTGCTGGCCGACGACTTGGACTTCGTCATACTAGCACAGGATGATGAGGACATGTCGTCATTGCGGGCTGCAAGGCACATTCATGCCAATCTCATTTCCCAGCGGAGGAAGGCTAACAAGGCAGCTGCAAGACACACCGTGGCGGCGACCACTTCCGACTCTGAGGGAGCCTTCGCTGCGGACCGTTCTGCGGGATGGCGATCTGCCGAGCGACCGGCTCGGGACGTACCGAGCCACCGAGAGCAGCCCAAGTCTTCGGGAGCGCTCGTCACGTGCTACAATTGTGGCCTCCGGGGCCACGTGGCGTCGGGATGCCGGGCTCCTCGACAGCGTGGAGCGAGACCTGGGGCTGCGGACGGTCCTCTTCACAAGCCTTCGCAACATCCTCGGGCAAGTCATGGCACCCCACACGTTCGGCCTGCACGCACACCCACTTCCCTCTCACATGGTCCGACACACGAGTCTCGGGGTTTGGGTGCTGGTGCGTCGGGTCGCGGCTTGTCGGGGAGGGCGCTCCAACCGGGCCAATGGTCCGAGTTGGCTCACCGGGTTGTAGCTGCGTCGGCGGGGTCGTCCGTTGTCAGGGGGCATATTGACGGGGTGGAGGTACGGGTACTGGTCGATACGGGAGCTTCGGCGACTATCATTTCAGGTTTGATTTATAATATCCTGCCCGTTCAGAGTCGCCCATTGCTCCCTGTCGACATACCGTTTTACGCTGCGAACGGGGGCTCGTTAGGTATTATCGGCCAAATTCGAGCGCAAATTTCTATCGGGGACATTAAACTATCTGGCCCGGTATTCGTCTCCTCCTCGCTGGCAATTCCGTGCCTGTTGGGGACAGACTTTTTGGCCAAATTGCCCATCAAAATTTTGATTGACCAGCAATGCATCGAGCTTCCATCGGGCCGACGTATAACGTTCCTGCCTTCCACCCCTGCCTTGCATACTGCCTGTGCAACGGTACAGGCGCTCGTGGCTCAAACGGTGCGCGTACCCCCGGGGGCACAGATGCTGGTGCCCCTGCGGTTGCGTCGACCATTCGCTAAAGGGGTCTCAGACCAGGGCATTATGCTGGGCCCGTCTAGGGCCGGGGTGAATGGGCCAGATTTGGTGACGGCCCAGACTATTGTTAAAGGGGATGCGGACCCGTTTATCGCGGTCCTAAATGTCGGAACACGGACGACGGTGGTTTCGCAGGGAACCGTGTTCGCACATGCAGTTCCGGTACCTGCGGAGATGCCGATCATTGGCCAGGTGGCCACCGATTCTCAGTCACGGCTGCCCTCAGACATTGACGAGGGTTGGCTCGAGGCGCTGTGTGCTGAGTCACCTGACCTGTCCGACTCACAACGTGCTATATTGCGCACACTTTTGCGGGAATTTTCCGACGTCTTTAGTAAACATAAATACGATATCGGATGTACCAATTTGCTGCGCCACCATATTGACACCGGTGACAACGCTCCTATCCGAC
This sequence comes from Lethenteron reissneri, assembly GCF_015708825.2. Taxonomy (NCBI): domain Eukaryota; kingdom Metazoa; phylum Chordata; class Hyperoartia; order Petromyzontiformes; family Petromyzontidae; genus Lethenteron; species Lethenteron reissneri. The sequence goes on from NC_083825.1 coordinate 11,778,490, forward strand.
AAAATCCTTTTCGGTTAAGTCCCGCCGAAAAGGATCATGTCAAATCGGCTGTAGATGACATGTTGACTTCTGACATCATTTCTCCCTCGACCAGCGCTTGGGGTGCACCCATAGTGTTGGTTAAAAAGCACGATGGGTCCCTAAGGTTCTGCGTTGATTTCCGGCGGTTAAATAAGATCTCGGTGGCCGATGCTTACCCGCTTCCTCGAATGGACGAATCGCTGGATGCCCTCGCGGGATCGCGATTCTTCTCCACTTTGGATTTACTCTCAGGATTTTGGCAACTTCCCTTGGACGACGAGTCAAAGCCCAAAACAGCTTTCAGAACGCCGCACGGCCTCTTCCAATTCAATCGGTTACTCATGGGGCTCCACTCCGCTCCCGCGACGTTCCAGCGCCTGATGGAATTGGTTCTCGCTGGCTTGCAATGGGAGGTGTGTTTGATTTACCTAGACGACGTTATCGTATTCAGTAAGACGTTCGAGGAACATCTTGATAGGCTTCGGGCCGTCTTTCTCAAAATGCGCGCAGCTAATTTGAAATTCAAGCCACAGAAGTGCCATTTGCTGCGCGAATCTGTTAAATATTTGGGTCACATCGTCGGCCAGTCAGGCATCTCAACCGATCCCGCCAAAACGCGTTGTGTCAGCTCCTGGCCAACTCCCACCTCGGTGGGGGAGGTTAGAAGCTTCATCGGATTTGCTTCATATTACCGCCGGTTTGTCGCAGAGTTCGCTTCCATCGCTAAGCCATTACATGCCTTAACGTCCAAAGGGGTCAAATTTCATTGGGGGCCGGAGGAGGAGGCCGCTTTTAACTCTCTTCGGGACGCCCTGGTGGGGGCCCCGCCGTTAAGCTACCCCAATTTTTCTATGCCCTTCGTGCTCGACACGGACGCGAGCAATACCGGGATTGGAGGCGTGCTGTCACAAATTGTGGGTGGCGTGGAGCGCGTTGTGGCTTATGGTAGTAGAGTATTGTCTCCGGCCGAACAGCGATACTGCGTCACCCGCCGCGAACTGTTGGCTATTGTTTTCTTTATCCAACAGTACCGGCCATATCTGTACGGCCGGCATTTCACCGTCCGTACAGATCATGCGGCGTTGCAGTATGCCCTGCGTATTCACCAGCCATCGGGGCAGTTGTCCCGATGGCTGGAGATCATTCAGGATTTCGATTTCGAAACAACTTACCGTAAGGGGATTCGCCACACCAATGCCGATGCCCTGTCACGCCTGCCGGTCGCTTCTGATTGCACCTGTTTCTTGGGCTCGGGGCGTTGCAAATCAGCAAACGACGGCCACAATCCGGTCCTAGCGGCCGCCGTTGAGGCCCCTTCGGACGTGGACCCTATTGCGGCGGGAGGGAAGGATTCCCTGTTGGGCTTGTCATGTGCGGAGTGGGGGCGCCTCCAAATGGAGGATGCTTCCCTCCTGGCGCTACGGCGTCGCGCGGAAGGATCCGCTCAGGGAAAGTCGGGCGTTGACTCATGGGGGTTGTGCCAGGGCCTCCTCATGCATTGGGACGGGACGATCCGCCGCCACAGGCTGGTGGTGCCTTCCGCGTTGAGGGGTAGGGCTGTATGGGCTGCTCACGAGCGGCTCCTGCACCTGGGCACCCTCAAAACCCTTGCCATGCTCCAGCTTAATTTCTTCTGGCCGGGCATGGCAAGGGATGTGGACGATCTCTTGCAATCTTGTACCCAGTGTGCTCAACGCAAACCGCCAGCGAGGGGAGCCTGCCCACCGCTCCAGTCTGTTTCGGTCACCCGGGTTAATGAGCTTGTCGCCCTCGATATTTTGAGGCCGTTTCCCTCCACGCCGAGGGGTAATAAGTACCTGCTGGTTGGCGTCGAGTATTTCACGCGATGGCCTATGGCTTGGCCCCTCGCCAACCAGTCAGCAGCGGCCGTTGCGGAGGCTTTTGTTCACGGCTATGTCCTTGACAAGGGCGCTCCGGAACGGTTGTTAACCGATCAGGGAAAGAATTTCACTAGTGCCCTTTTACACGAGGTGTGTGAGCTTCTGGGTACGAAGAAAATTCGTACTTCGCCTTACCACCCACAAACGGATGGGATGGTAGAACGCCTGCATAGGACTCTTACGTCCATGCTATCCCACCAGGTATCTGAGTCCCAAACCGACTGGGACCTTCAGATCCCTGGAGTCCTAGCAGCATACAGAATGGCTCCTCACGCGGCGACCGGATTCTCGCCGTTTTTTTTAATGTATGGCCGCGAAGTTGACCTGCCTGTCACGACTCAGCTGACATGTACCGCGCCGCACGCTAAATCTAAGTTGGCGGACCATGTTAAGTTTAACGTCCTCCGGTTGGCTGAGGCACGGGAGGCGGCCATGCAAAACTCTGCCTCGCGCCAGAAGCAAAATGAAAAGTTGCGATCGCGCCGGTCACACACGCACGAATGGCACCCGGGTGACAGAGCGTGGCTGCACTGCCCCCAGGTGCCATTGGCCACCTCGTCGAAGTTGTTGAGGCCGTGGAGGGGCCCCGTGGAAATTGTGCAGGTTATGCGGCCGCAATGTGTTCGCATTAAATAGGGGAAACGTCGGTGGTTTGTCCACCCTTCACGGTTGAAGCCGTTCTTTGCTCCACATGCTTCCTCTCCTGACTATGGCCGAACATGTGGGGGGTCCACTGACTCCGGGAGGGCGGGGTCGCCGTCTGCCTCTGATCCGCTGCTAACTGTTCCGTCTTCAGGGGTCCGAGGACTGATGCCCTCTCTGCCGCCAGCCTCCTCAAAGGAGGTCGACGCTGGCTCGTCCAGGATGCCGGTGCGCCGCGCACCTGTACATTCACCACCTGCCGCCGACCCTACCGGGTCGGGCCCTTGTGACGGGCCCGCTGCACGGACACGCGCCAAGACGCGCCGGTTATTGTAAAGTGCTTTCCGCGCGCGTTCCGCTGCTGGTGGGCTCACTCACCTGTTTTTTTTTTCCTGTTGTGTGCATGGGGATGGGGAACCACGTTCGGTATATATGTTGCATTTTGGGGAAGTGGGTACGTATAGGGGACCGTCGGTTGTTGTTGTTGTTGTTGTTGTGTTGTTACACTTGTTCTTGTTATTGTTACGGTTAGGAGGCACACGCATGTTGACGGGGGTTAATCCTTATTCTTGGGGGTTGAGGAATTGTTGCAGCCGGGACGGCTGCGAGCTGTACAGGGGGGGGTGATGTAGGGGTTATTACGGGAGAAACGGCGGACGAGAAACACAGAGGTGTGTGCACTCACACACACGGGTGGTCGCACCGACGTCCGCATCCGTGATCCCCCACGCCCCCAAGCCCTCTGAGGGGATCCCTATAAAAGGCGGGGAGCCAGAGAGCTCGGGGGAGTACGACACGAAGCTGACCAGTGAAGATCGAGGACTCGGAGATTAGGCCCTGGGACTCCCCTGTCTCGCTGCCCTTGTCAGGGCCGAGCTGGGTAAGCCAGCGGCGCGGCCCAAGAGCTCCCGGACCTCTGCCCTTGTCAGGGCAAGGCCGGCTTAGCTGGTGCCGAGATCTGTGCTTGCCAGGGCCAGATCAGTCAGCCTCCCGTAGCCCAGTAGAGGAGGACTGGGGAACAGGACAGAGGGCATAGTACTATGGTGGGTTTCCCATAGTACGGGTGAAGGGGCCGTTACCCCTTCAACTATTGTGCCTGTCACTGAGTTAATAAACAGAGTGTGCCTCAACTCCGACCTCGTCTCCTCGAACTTACTACATACGAACCTCTTCCATAAGGTCGGGCGTAGAGTAGCAGAAAATAATGTTCTAAAACAACTGTCTAACCTCAAAGGGTCTTCCGCTACCGGAGCGGATAGTATTCCCATTTTTGCTCTGCTTACTGTTGCTCACCTAATATACAAACCGATCCCATATTTACAACCTATCCATCAAAGAAGCATCAGTACCTATAGAATGGAAACATTCCTATGTTCGTCCACTTCACAAAGGAGGCCCTAAAGATGATCCAAATAACCACCGACTGATCTAAATTTTGTCTCCGTTGATTAAAATTTTTGAAAAATTACTGAACTATAAAATTAGCAGTTTCCTGTCCGACAACAATATATTACGTAGAAAACAATCAGGGTTCCGAAAAAAATTACAGCACCGCAACTGCTGCATTGGATTCTCCAAATCACATTTACAGTAGCCTTGATAAAAAGCAATACTGCGCCAGTCTATTTCTTTACTTGTCCAAAGCTTTTGATACAGGAGACCACAACACCCTGCTAAGTAACTAAGTTGCCTCCGTTTCTCCAAACACACAGTAGAATGGTTAAAAAATTACCTCTCTTCTCGCACCCAAACTGTCTTCACAGATAGTTGGAGGTCAAACAGTGGTACGATAACAAAAGGAGTTCCACAGGGTTCAATCCTCGGCTCCCTCATGAATTAGGCACTGATCTGAATAATTTGAGGGTAAATCTATTTGCAGAAGGCACTATACTGATAACTGCTGGACACTCTCCGGATGACGTGATTGCTAGGCTCCAGGGTGATTTCAACAAACTACAACATCAGCTAGTTGCTCTTAAATTAGTCCTGAATACCTCCAAAACCAAGGTGCTATGCTTCTCACCAGGACTAAAGCAGGATGTTGTTTTTCCCCATTTATATTCAAAAACTAATGATGAAATAGAGCAAGTCAAGATCAATAAGTATCTTGGGGTCATCCTTGATTCAAAATAGAATTTTCAATAACACATTGATTATATTAGTAAAAAGACAAAAAAAATTGGTTTTCTGTATCAACACAAACACTGTTTTCCACCTATGTTCCGTTTGGAATTGATAAACGCTAACATAATGCCTCTACTTGATTACTGTAACATCATATATAAATTAGCACCCAGTACTGTTCTGAAAAAGCTTGACTCAATATATCACTCAGCCTTAAGATTTGCATTGAACTGCCCATATAGGACCCACCACTGCGATCTCTACATTGGGTCAAACTTAACATCTCTTAATGATCGACGGCTTATGCATCAAATATAATTTATTTATGATGTACTTACAAAAGAATCCACAGATTACCTGCGGGATCTCCTCATTGTTTCGGAAAACCAATATGAGCCAAGATCTTCGTTCATTTACCAGCTTCGCATTCCTTATTGCCATACAAATACTGGAAGAAGGGCCTTTGCTATCGATGCCCCCAGGGTCTGGAATGCTATTGCAAATAAACTCCAGCTTGGATCATTACCTGCAAGACCATCACTCAAAACTGCTCTAGAGAAGTCGTACAACCCTAGCTGCCGCTGCTATACAGTGGCCTGAAATCAAATATATAGCTATAGATGACCAATGCGAGATATTATCATGCAGAATTTTGATTATAGCGTGCTGCTATTACTATTGTTATTCCTGCTGTCATGGATTGACTCATGCAGCTAGCGAAAGATGCTAGGTTTAGAAATATATTTCAGAAAATCGCTATTGTAAACTTGAAAACACATTCATTATGATCACTGTTACATTATTCTTTGGTTCTTTCGGTAAACTCACGTATAAAGATAAAATAATAAATTAAATAATAGCATACGACGTTTCGATTGCAACACAAGCAATCATCATCAGGTATAAATGAAATAGCAACAAAAAATCTAACCGGAAAACTATAGACAGACATATAAGCAGACAGATATCACCAAGATACATAGAGAGAGTAACACAGGTACAGAGAGGGGGATCGTCTCTGTGGGGTGGCCTTAAATAGACAGAGGGGGGCGGAGGCAGAGAGAGGGAGGGGTTAGAGAAAACATCTACACTCGTTTTTTGTCGTTCTTATGTTCTGCTCTGTCTGTGTGTCTCCGTTCCTCTTGTTTTTATGTTTTGTCTTTCTTTGCAATTTTCACACTTAAATTCTAACTTAGCAATCTTTGAAATACGTAATCGACCAGGCTATGCGTTAATTGTGTGTTGACCGACTCTCTGAGTTGTATTACACAACATTTCGATATTTTGCTAGGTTATTTAATTTAGCGTGTTCTTCTCCCTCTCTCCTAATGTTCAAGCCTGCGTACTTTACTACGCGTTCTTCGTACTCATTGACATGTAATTTTTTTCTCTAACCCCTCCCTCTCTCTGCCTCCGCCCCCCTCTGTCTATTTAAGGCCACCCCACAGAGACGATCCCCCTCTCTGTACCTGTGTTACTCTCTCTATGTATCTTGGTGATATCTGTCTGCTTAGATGTCTATCTATAGTTTTCTGGTTAGATTTTTTGTTGCTATTTCATTTATACCTGATGATGATTGCGTGTGTTGCAATCGAAACGTCGTATGCTATTATTTAATTTATTATTTTATCTTTATACGTGACTTTACCGAAAGAACCAAAGAATAATTCCTGCAGTCACGAAAGCTCCAAAATTAAGATTGAACCATTTCTACGGGGAAGTTCCAAGTTTACCTTTTTCTCTCTCTCTGGGTTTTTTGTTCTCTCTCTCTGCCTGTATATTTAGTGTACTTTTTTCTGTCTACACTCTTTTTTTGTCGTTCTTATGTTCTGCTCTGTCTGTGTGTCTCCGTTCCTCTTGTTTTTATGTTTTGTCTTTCTTTGCAATTTTCACACTTAAATTCTAACTTAGCAATCTTTAAAATACGTAATAGACCAGGCTATGCGTTAATTGTGTGTTGACCGACTCTCTGTGTTGTATTACACAACATTTCGATATTTTGCTAGGTTATTTAATTTAGTGTGTTCTTCTCCCTCTCTCCTAATGTTCAAGCCTGCGTACTTTACTACGCGTTCTTCGTACTCATTGACATGTAATTTTTTTCTCTAACCCCTCCCTCTCTCTGCCTCCGCCCCCCTCTGTCTATTTAAGGCCACCTCACAGAGACGATCCCCCTCTCTGTACCTGTGTTACTCTCTCTATGTATCTTGGTGATATCTGTCTGCTTATATGTCTGTCTATAGTTTTCTGGTTAGATTTTTTGTTGCTATTTCATTTATACCTGATGATGATTGCTTGTGTTGCAATCGAAACGTCGTATGCTATTATTTAATTTATTATTTTATCTTTATACGTGACTTTACCGAAAGAACCAAAGAATAATTCCTGCAGTCACGAAAGCTCCAAAATTAAGATTGACACTGTTACATTGTTTTTATAGCATTATTTTAGTAATTTCTAGAAAGGTTTAGTTTAGCCAGACTTTTTTGATGTAGTATAGAGTTATACTTAAAATTGTAATCTATATTGTATTATGATTGTTATTGTGATCTAACATCAAAATGGGATTTTTTTGCACATTTTTATACGCAGCAAAAACAAATGGTGCTTTTTCTGTAAGATTTTATTGTTTTTGTAGGGGATGTTTCAATTTGCGTACAGTAAATTTTAAATGTATCTTGTAATTTTATTGTTTGTTGCGGTTGCACCCGAATCAAGAGCCGAATGGCTCACAGGGTTATTCCAAATAAATGAAAAACTGAAATGAAAAAAACTGAAACAATGCCCATTGTTGATAGCCATGTGCTCTGAATTTGAAGCTTTCGTGACTGCAAGGAATCATATTCTTAGGTTTTTTCGGTAAAGTCACGTAGGTAAAACATCAAAATTAATAAAAATAAAATAAAAAATCACGACGTTTCGGAGGCAACACAAGTCTCCGTCATCAGGTGGGACCGTCACAGCCGGATTAGCTGCATCAAGTGAGGCAATGATTCAAGATGTAATCCCTTAAAAGCAAGTTGAGGGGGGGAGGAGAGGGGGGGGCTCATCAGAATGTGGTAGCCAATGAATGGAACGTATCGGGAGGGAGGGGGGCGGGGCTCAAAGACGGCACGGAGTGCCAACGTACAACGCATCGGGAGGGGGGCGGGGCCAAAAGGATGGACGACGGCTTGGACGCGGTTTCTGCTGCACACGCCAACGCATTGGACAGAGAGGGGGAGGGGAGGCCTGATACACATGATAAAAAAATAACAAAAATGCCCATGTTTATACCAATGAAGAGAGTACTGTTAAACACTGGGGATGTTAACACTCGGTAAAGTAAAGTAAAATAGTGCCTGTCAGATAAGATGGTCCAAAAAAGTGTAATTAAGTCTTTTTTGCGTGGTTGATAACATCTTTCCAATGATTACTAAGTTTGCACCCATGATCACGGTTGAAATTATGTCTGTGTTTGTATATTTGTATGGCTTCGTGTACAAACCTTTGATGGTAGCCGGGAGGTTTGCAGAGAACCTTGGTCTCGGAAAAGACAATTTCATGAGAGCCCACCGAGTTGTAGCAATGATCGGCAACGGCCGAAGAATCAGTTCTGCCGTGTTTCAGATCTGACTTGTGCTCGCGGACACGATCAGAAACATGACGTTTCGTTTCTCCAATGTAGCAATCACCACAAATGCAACTCAATTTGTAGACTCCAGGATACTGTAAGTCAGGAACGACATCCTTCACAGATGGAATCAGATCACGGATTTTATGCACTGTACTGAATCGGACTTGGATCTTATGTTTGTTTAGAATTTTGGAGATCTTTTTGGTCACGCCAGCTATGTATGGTAACGTGATAGTTTTGGTCGGAGTTTCATGTGGCTGTTTCTGTGTGGTGGGAGAGACAGCTTGGTGGATAGTACGGTCAGAGTATCCGTTCATCCTGAGGGCCCGATGTACATGTCTTAATTCACCGGTCAGGTAGTGTTGGTCAGAAATGCCATGGGCTCTGTGGTATAGCGTTTTGATGAGAGAATTCTTTTGAGCTGGGTGGTGGTGGGAATCCGGTTTCAAGTAGGAATCTGTGTGGGTGGCTTTCCTGTAGACAGAATGTCCCAAGGATCCGTCAGGCCTCCTCTCAAACAGAATATCCAAGAATGGTAGTTTACCGTCTTTCTCCACTTCCATGGTGAATCTGATGGATGGGTGTCTAGAATTGATGTGGTCCAAGAAGTGGTTCAATGCTGGGAGGCCATGTGGCCAGATGACGAAAGTGTCATCCACATACCTCTTCCACAGGGAAGGACGCAAGGTGGATGTCTGGATGGCGTCTGATTCAAACTTTTCCATGAACATGTTGGCTATAACTGGTGACAAGGGGGAGCCCATAGGGGTACCCTCATTCTGTTTGTAGAAGGTGCCATTCCAGGTAAAATAGGTGTTGGTGAGGCAATGCCTAACCAGCGCAGGTGCATCAGAATTCAATCCATGTTGGACTAAGTCCTCAATTATTGTTAGGGTGTACGGTACTGGGACTTTGGTAAAAAAAGATACTACATCGAAGCTGACGAGGATGTCATCAAGAGATAGTACCATGTCCTTAACCATAGAGACTAATTGGGTTGAGTTGAGTACTGCCGAAGAGGTCTTGCCTGTGAAGGGGAGCAGAGTATCTGATAGAAAACGGGCTAGTTTGTACGTAGGAGAGTTTATCGTCGACACGATGGGTCGTAGCAGGATGCCTTCCTTATGGATTTTGGGAAGACCATAGAGTCTGGGAGGTCTTGCCGCCGATGGTTTTAGAGAGGGACGTTTGCTTGGTTCGATTAGGGAAGTCGAACTCGTGATGATACTGTTGGTTTTCGTCGTTAGGCTTTTAGTGGGATCGTTTTAATTTTGGAGTAACTCCCATCATTAAGAAGGTCCAGGATTTTGTTGTTGTATGAATCTTTATCCATGATGACCGTGGCATTGCCCTTGTCTGCCGAGAGGATGACTATATCATCTCTCTTTTTTAGGTCCGCGAGTTCAGAGCGTCCGTTTTTGCTGATGTTACTAGTGGGTTTCTTAGCATTCTTAAGAATAGTAGCTATTTCAGCTCTTGATACATCCGCATGGATGTGTCCTATGCCTCTGAGGGCTACATCAATCTGAGAAATCATATCCTCTACTGGTATATATTTAGGGGTGACGGCAATATTTAGTCCTTTGGCCAGTACCGTTTTTAGATTGTCAGAAATTGGGATGTTACTCCGATTAATCACGGTCTTGTTAACATCCAGCTTTGCGATGTGTGGTTCTGGTTTCTTCTTAGATAAGAGGTTGAATTTAGAAATCAAGTTAGCTTTGCATTTGGCTGACATTGAGTCAGCAGAAGCAGAAGTCATGTTATCAACGTGGTTCCAATCAGAAGGTGACATTTTTTGTGTTAACATTAAATGTGTTTGTAAGAGAGTCTTGTCTAAATCATCGAGTTCAGATCGGAGTAACCTTATTCTCTCCGAGATTAGTGATAGGCTAGCTTTAAATAAGATCTGTTTAGAGTTCGGTGAGGACACAGCAGCGGATGTGAGTGTCAAAGCGATGGGTATTACCTTGTTATCTCGGCATCTCTTGAGGAAGGCCAGCGCCTCGAGAAGCTGTGACTTCTTGTCTCATTGTCTATTAAAAACTCTAACAGATAGGTGGATTTCCTCCCCGTAGAGGGCATTAATTCTAGATTTGAAGCTTTCGTGACTGCAAGGAATCATATTCTTAGGTTTTTTCGGTAAAGTCACTTAGGTAAAACGTCGTGATTTTTTATTTTATTTTTATTAATTTTGATGTTTTACCTACGTAACTTTACCGAAAAAACCTAAGAATATGTGCTCTGAAGCGTCGCTGATTCCACGGAAATATTTTTTTTATTTCAAGGCTACAATGTTGTTGACGAGTGTGTCGAGCTTGATTTCCTCCTTAAGAGGCAAAGTGTTGTCACCGGGACGTTGTGGAGAATGGCCCCTTGACAAATGCCTGTGGCCCGAGGCCGGTTGTTCGCCGCGTCCTGATTGCCTATTGCCCCAACTGTAGAAACTCATGAACGCGGACCCTACGGTCATGGAGCCAAACGGTGCACTGTCCCTCAACCAGGGCACATCATGCAAGCCTCGGCTAGTGGTGGTGCTGCCATCAGCCGATTGGAAGTCTGGCTAGGAATAGGTAGGGAGTGACTTGCATATGCAAACACATATGGACCTGTAATAAAGACTCAGATCCCATGTACAGCCTTTACAGACTTCTGGGGCAAGTTCTGTTTACGAGCACCAATGAAGGCCAGCACTGTGGCACACGAGGGGCTGGGTGGCCATCACCACGCCTTTGTGTCCCGAGTGCGATGTTTACCTACCGCACCAAGTACTAATTTGAGGCTCGGTGGTCACTGGTCTTGGCCGTGAGCCCACTGAGCTATTGGCTTCTTGTTCAGAAGCAACCTGGCAACAAATGATAGAGAGGGCTGTCAGGATAAGAGGGGACATGGGCAGGAACTATGGATGAGGAGAAGAGAGCTGCAGATGAGGATGAAGCAGCAAAAGAGGAGAGAGCTGTTTACGAAGAGGAGAAAGATGTGGACCAAGAGGAGATGTGGACGAAGAGAGCGCTGTGGAATAAGAGGTGGGATTAATGGACTGGAAGCCTAGCCTGCCTCCGTGTGTTGGTGAGGAGTGTCTGCTACTAATAGAAAAGCAACTTCTGTCTCGCTTCTGCGTCTCCATATGTCTGCCTTCTCTGTCTATGTTGTGTCCCCGTGTGTCTACATTGTGTCTATTTGTCCGTATCTCCCTTGTGTCCAAGTGTCTCCCCACGGTTTGTAGAAATGTTTGTTCCTCTGAAGGCAACGCCCAATCTGACATAGACACGGCCACAACAGAGTAGGCGTGTGTACTGTGCAGGGCATTCTCACTCACCCACTGCACACATATCACAGCCGTCTTTGTCTCTCCCCAGTGCCATCTCACGCTCACTCACCTCGGAGATGTTTCCATCCTTCGACCGTCGTGCAAAAGCTCGGCGAGGTTCTTCGCTGAAGCTGGGAGATTGAGTCGAGTGAGAGGGCCTCAGAGAGTTGAGTCTCAGGGAGAGTCCCAGGGAGAATCTCGGAGTCTTAGGGAGAGGCTCGGTGGAGGTGCCTAGCCAGCAGCACGCTCCATCTCCCCGTCTCACGGGGGACGATGGACTCTCGTGTCAGCTAACCAGTCTAGACTGGCGCAGGGCGCAATGTTGATGAATCTGTGGAAGGGAACAAACGTTCAGTCGCACGGTCCATTGGTACCCCCCTTTTCCACGGCACATGCGAGCCGAGCAAGCCTTGAGGGGGGGCTCCCAAGGCGCAGGGGTGAGAGAGATATTGAAAGGTTCCTTGTCTGTGTGCGGGCATTTCTCACCTGTGGCCGTACACCTGCTGCACAAATCCCAGTGGCTGCTGGTTCTCGTACATCGGGGAAACATCGCTGCCCCTGGGCTGGGAGACCTGTGAAGGAGACTACAATGAACATCAGTTCATCGAGAATGCCCGAGGCAAACGAGTGATTCGCTCGCACATCCCAAACCCACGCTCCGGGCTTCACAGCGAACACCTTAACATGGCTTTCAACACATGTGTGTATGCAATTGAGGAGCAGCAGAGTAGCAGAGTAGTAGTTAGCGTGCTGCTTTATGAACCCAGTGACCCGAGTTACTTGGTAGGATGAAACTAGATTTGTTGTATCCGTATATTTGTTTATCTTTCCTACACTCTACACTTCTATCGTGTTTTTGCATTGTTGTTGTAACTTTCAGACCTGCCCCAATTGAACATCTGTAAAAAAGAGCTTCATAGATCATTGGATTCCTCCAGGATAAATGAAGATTCTGATTTCACTTGACTCGAGTGTGATTTCAAAGTGACTAAAGCTCGTGACTGTTGGTGCGACGGCCTGCAAGCAACTGTGACCCCAACTGCGTTCTGTCTGCGTTTGCATAGAACTTAAAGTCTTCTTAAAGTCTTAAAGTCACTTTATTGTCAAGTGTGTTACATGCATGACATACAACACAGATGAAATTACAGTCCTCTCTCTTGGTCCCACGGTGCAACCAAGCAATTAAAAAATTAATCACAATTAACAGACATAAATAAACAATAAACAATCGGCGCTCAACACAAGATAAATAATCAAAAATGTAATAAACTTAAAATAAACAACAGTCAAGAATTTTTTAAATGTAAAATATTATTTAAATAAAGTATTTAAAGAAATAAGATATTTAAACCAGTGTGGTAGTGCGAAGTAGTGCAATGTGCAGTCCAGAGATCAGGATGTACGAGTGAATGTGTGTGTGGGGGATGGGGTCAGGGGGCAAAGGGGGGTGGGTGGGCAGAGGGGGGGGAGTGATGGTAGAGCAGGGAGGGAGTTGAGTCTCCTGACAGCCTGGTGAAAGAAACTGTCTTTGAGCCTGCTGGTCCTGGCTGGAAGACTCCGCAGTCTCCTCCCTGACGGCAGCAGGTTGAAGAGGCTGTGAGATGGGTGGGTGGGATCACCTGCAATCTTGATTGCTTTGCTGGTGATGCGGGTGTTATAAATGTCCAGAAGAGGGGGGAGAGAGACACCAATGATCCTCTCAGCTGCTCTCACTATGCGCTGCAGAGTCTTGCGGCAGGACACGGTGCAGGTGCCGTACCACACGGTGATGCAGCTCGTCAAGATGCTCTCAACGGTGCCTCTGTAGAAGGTGTGCATGATGGGGGGCGGGGCTCCTGCTCTTCTCAGTTTGCGGAGAAAATACAGGCACTGTTGGGCTTTTTTGGCCAGTGATGCAGTGTTGTGAACTGGATATTGGCGACATGCCCACCGTGACACGTTGCGACCTCTCGCCCGACGACGGCCTGCCGGAGGAGGAAGCCAGCCCGTCCTGCTGGGGCGACTTTTGTCGGAAGGGGCCGCGTAGATCAGTGGCCGACAAGGCCCTCTTGAAGGCCCAGGATAAGTTCTCTAAGACCCAGGCGAGGGCGCGCCAGGTCCTCCAGAAAAACGTCCCGCAAGATCAGCAGACCAGGTAAAAGGATTGAACTTGGCACAGTTGTAAGGGACAGGGGTGGGGGGATACGGCGCACGGTTAGAGACTCGCCCGGTCTCAGGTGATGCTAAACGCATGATGTTGATTCTAAATGTGGAGGGAAAAACTGGAGGACTCGGACAAAAATGTATGTGACCACGGGGAGAGAATGCTAACTGCATATATACCACAGGGGTCAGGGTCGAGATCAAACCCACGAGCACCTGTATACCAGGCAGGATAGTTAACATCTCGCCACCGTGGCACCCTTAAAGATAAGGCATGTTGAAGCAATGCCCCTAGTGGGACAGCGAGGCTCTCATCGAAGCGGTTTTGAAAAGTAGTTCTGTAATGCCACATTCTTGGGCACCGCAAGAGCACGCGAGTGATGAGGGGGTGGAGTCGTTCTGTTGCAGGAACAACCGCCCAGGTAGAAATGGACCGGGATGCACCCGTCAGGCTTGTGGATGAATCGACGGCCTTCCTCACCCAGACGACGGACGAGTGGCTGTACTGGAGATATGGCAGAAGCTTGACCATGAGCAACACCAGCATCCACTTCGCCGGCACCGGGAGCAGCAACATCAGCAGTAGCGGCAGCAGCAGTGGCTACCTGGCACAGTCTGAGTCATCCAAATAGTTGGCAGACTCCTCGGTCATCGATTACAGTGATGATGGCTCCCTGCATGGCGAACCTTGCATCCCTCTGCCTCTCGAGCTGGTAAATATATATCTCTGTAGCGTTTGTTAAACTTTTTTGTCCCTCGAACCACTCACCCTTGTGACAAAACGCATTCCACTTCTCTCTTAATTCATGTCATACAAATGATTAATATTAACCATTTTTTATGTAAATGCAGCTGAAAGGTTTTTCTTTTTATAGGGGGCATTTAGATATTGGGGTTTGTGTAGTTTAATCAGGGTAGTTTACCAAATTTATATTTAAAGTATTAATTAACGTCCAAAACAAATGGTTATCATTATCTCCGGATCAACCTTTGTTTGCAACATAACCAAGAGCATCAAAACCACCAAGACTTTATGGGCTGCCAAAAATTCACAAACCTTATGTCCCATTAAGACCTATAGTACAATCGGCTCTGCCACGTACAAATTAGCACAACGAAACAAATACAGCCATACATCGGTAGGACCTCTTCGTTCATCAAAAACTCTGAACATCTCGTAAATATAATAAAACCCTAATGATATTCTCATAAGTTTTGATGCGACTTCTCTTTTCCCGAGGGTTCCGGTCAACGAGTCAATTAAATTACTCGACACTCTGGTAACGAACCAAGGTTCAGCCAAAGATATCCCAAGACTAGCTGAGCACTGTCTAAAGAACACTTACTTCTTGTGGCAAGGTAACTTCTATAAACAAAAGGAACGAGCAGAAATGGGCTCTCCCTTGTCTCCTGTTATAGCGAATTTGTACACGGAAGATTTCGAAATACAAGCAATAGCTTCAGGTACACTGAAACCATCTGCTTCGTTTAGATATGTGGATGACACATTGATGGTCTGGCCAAACGGCAAAGATACACTGAACGCTTTTCTAAATCATCTCAACTCGCAAAACCCATCCATCCAGTTCACCATGGAAGTGGAAGCTGACAGAACTCTACTATTTCTGGATATTCTGCTCGGACGAGGTCAAAATGGCATAATAACAGTGTTTACCGAAAGAAAACGCATACAGACGCCTATCTGAATGCAGAGTTACATCATCACCCCGCACAGAAATCTGCTCATTCATTGAGCTAAGAAAGTGTCAGTTGGTGACAGTCTGAGAAGTGAATTCAACATGTTAAAGAAGCGCTGCAAATGAACGGTTACAATGATGCACAAATTAACAGCGCATTGAATGCCAAAACCAAATCAAATAACACGAGCATTGAAACTGCCCAAGTAATTAAAACGATCAAAATACCGGACATTGCGTGAGTAACTGATAAACTTGCCAGATGTTTGGAAAAACAAAACATCGAGTAATATTTGGCATGGTACAGTGAGGGAAAAAAGTATTTGATCCCCTGCTGATTTTGTACGTTTGCCCACTGACAAAGAAATTATTAGTCTATAATTTTAATGGTAGGTTTATTTGAACAGTGAGAGACAGATAAACAACAACAAAATCCAGAAAAACGCATGTCAAAAATGTTATAAAATGATTTGCATTTTAATGAGGGAAATAAGTAGTTGACCCCTCTGCAAAACATGATTTATTACTTGGTGGCAAACCCCTTATCGGCAATCATAGAGGTCAGACGTTTCTTGTAGTTGGTCACCAGGTTTGCACACATCTCAGGAGGGATTTTGTCCCACTCCTTTTTGCAGATCTTCTACAAGTCATTTAAGGTTTCGAGGCTGACGTTTGGCAACTCAAACCTTCAGCTCCCTCCACAGATTTTCTATGGGATTAAGGTTTGGAGACTGGCTAGGCCAGTCCAGGACCTTAATGTGCTTCTTCTTGAGCTACTCCTTTGTTGTCTTGGCCGTGTGTTTTGGGTCATTGTCATGCTGGAATACCCATCCACGACCCATTTTCAATGCCCTGGCTGAGGGAAGGAGGTTGTCACCCAAGATTTGACGGTACATGGCCCCGTCCATTGTCCCTTTGATGCGTTGAATTTGTCCTGTCCCCTGAGCAGAAAAACACCCCCAAAGCATAATGTTTCCACCTCCATCTTTAACGGTGGGGATGGTGTTCTTGGGGTCATAGGCAGCATTCCTCCTCCTCCAAACACGGCGAGTTGAGTTGATGCCAAAGAGCTCCATTTTGGTCTCATCTGACCACAACACTTTCACCAGTTGTCCTCTGAATCATTCAGATGTTCATTGGCAAACTTCAGACGGGCATGTATATGTGCTTTCTTGAGCAGGGGGACATTGCGGGCGCTGCAGGATTTCAGTCCTTCATGGCGTAGTGTGTTACCAACTGTTTTCTTGGTGATTATGGTCCCAGCTGCCCTGAGATCATTGACAAGATCCTCCCGTGTAGTTCTGGGCTGATTCCTCACCGTTCTCATTGCAACTCCACGAGGTGAGATTTTGTATGGAGCCCCAGGCCTAAGGAGATTGACAGTTCTTTCGTGTTTCTTCCATTTGTAATAAAGGACTCGACCACGAAGTCTGGCTTGGTGTCCTTTATTCGGTTCTTCCTCGCAACCCACACGGCTGTCCTTCTATACGCCTTCCGCACTGATACTGATACTGCTGTTTCTCCCGTCACGCCAACAGCTCCTCTGTTGGTCTCCCGTTGTTCTCGTAACCTTCCAGCAGCCTCGCCGCTGTTACCCTCACGCAGCCCCCACTGGCTGCACTCGCTGCTGTTTCTCTTCTCGTCGCTCTCGTAGCCTCTCACACACAGCCTCGCCGGCTGTGTTCACCGCAGCTCCTCAACCACCCTCTCTCCAGCAGCCACACTGCTGTCTTCTCTCGCAGCTCCGCTGGCTGCTCCCTTAGCTGGCCACCGCTGGCCGCTGGTGCCACTCTTCCTCGCTTCGCCCAACGTGGCCTTACTCTCGTCCAGTCTCTCACTCTCTCCCCTCCTCTTCCGGTCTCATCCCTTAAGAACCTTAACCTTGCTCCCACGTCACCTAACTCCACCTCTCCGTGACGTCACATCCGGGAGGTCGCCCGCGCCCGCATTACACCACCCTCCCCCGTGGAGAAAAACCCAGCCGACCTCGGCTGAACAACACCAACAGTAATGCGGGCGAAACCGACCCTAACACACCAAAGGACACCAAGCATGCAATATAACAGTAAGAACAATCAACACAACTCAATAATCAAGTAACGTAGCAGAAGCAGGCAATAAATACACAGTAAGAGCAATAACGCAACGTAACAATCAACGAAACACAAGGGGGATTTAGAACGTGTGCGGGTCGCCGGCCCGTCCCGGACGGTCGGCGGCCCATCCGCGGAACGGGAACGTGATGGAGTTTGAGGAGTGACAGGGTGAAATCCCCCTGTCGCTGTTGGAAGTCCACCAACGTCCCGTGTCCCTGAAGGATCAGTCTCGGGCGTGTCCCGCGGATGTGTCTGCAGCGGGGTCGGAAGGGCTGCAGGGCTCGAAGTTCCCGCAGATCTGGCAGGCACCCTCCGAGCAGGGCGCCTCGTCCCCTCTGGTGTCAAGGCCGGCCTGCCTGGAACAGGTATGACAGGCGCTCTAGCAAGATCAATGGACGCAGGCGGGGGAGAGTCGGCAGCAACAGACCCCGGCAAGGCAACATTGGGAGATGAAGCATCATGTAGGGGAGCAACATACGGTTTCAAGCGCGACGTGTGAACAAACCAGCGGCGAGAACCAATCTGAACACGCGCCGACTGAGGGTTAGGAACCTCAATGAGGCGGACAGGCCCTTGCCAAGGTTTGTGAAATTTGGGAGAGGTACCCGGCCGCACCTGCGGACAATGGAGCCAGGCCAGGTCCCCAACCTTCCAGGGGCATTCCCCCTTGGAACGCCGCGCATACCTCTCGTTCCGGGCCTGGGCTTTGGCCGTAGCCACGCGGGCACTCTCCCGCGCCTCCGAGACCCGGCGAACAGTGTCCCGAATGTAGTCAGGGAGTGGTTTACAAGGTCCCTTCATACCGGTTCCCAGCTGCACATCCATCGGCGGCACGTTTTCCCGACCATACATAAGGTAAAACGGCGAATAACCCGTAGCCGCATGAGGAGTCATCCTGTACGCCGAAAGCACCCCCGGGATGTGCAGGTCCCAATCCGATTGTTGTTCACTCACCGTATGGCACAGCATGGCAGACAATGTCCGGTTTAGCCGCTCAACCATACCATCCGTTTGCGGATGGTATGGGGATGTCCGGACCTTCTTAGTCCCTAGGCCCGCGCATACTTCCGCCAATAATTTAGAAGAGAAATTTCGGCCCTGGTCCGTGAAGAGTCTCTCCGGCGCACCCTTGTCCATAACGTATCCGAACAAAAAGGCGTTGGTAATGGCCAAGGCCGATTGGTCGGGCAACGGCCAGGCCATCGGCCAACGGGAGAGGTACTCAACCCCGACCAGCAAATATTTATTACCCCTCGCCGATGGTGGGAAAGGTCCCAAAATGTCCAGTGCCACCAATTCATTAACCCGCGACACCTGAATTGACTGTAAAGGCGGCACATAAGGATGTTTAGGTGGCTTACGTCGGGCACAATCAGGGCACGCGCGGACGTGCCCCACGACATCCGTCGCCATGCCATGCCAAAAATAATGACGTTGCAAAGTCAACAAGGTCTTCTGCACACCCAGATGTAATAGCGTGTCACAATGGAGAGTTCTAATCAACTCGTATCGCAGGGACGCAGGCACCACCAGACGCCAGCGCTCCTGGAGACCTTCCCTCCACATGAGCAGACCATCTCGGATCGCGGTTTCCGGCGCACCCTCCGTAACCGGACCCCCAATCTCCACTTTAGATCGCTTCCGCAAGGACACCAACGAATCATCCATCATCTGCTCCCGTATCCAAACAGACCGTGGCAGATTCAAAACCCCATCAGTCGGCCCCGGTTTCACAGGAGCATCCGGCTCCTCAACAGCCAACACCAGCGGCTGAGGGGGGGATAGGCTGGGCGTACATCTATGCGTCCCCGACGTACATTTGCAAGGGGAGCGCTGGGGCAATCTGGAAAGTGCGTCTGCGTTCGCATGGCGCACCCCTTTGCGATGGTGAATTTGAAATGAAAATTCCTGTAGCGTGTCCAACCAACGCGCCAGCTGGCCGGAAGGTTGATCCATTTTAAGGGCATATTGCAAGGCCGCATGATCCGTACGTACGATAAAGGAACGGCCGTACAGGTACGGTCGAAACTGACGTAGGAAAAAAACAACGGCTAGGAGTTCCCTGCGAGTGACACAGTAGCGGGTTTCCGCGGGCGACAAGACCCGGCTACCATACGCAACGACGCGCTCTGCGCCCCCTTTAGACTGAGATAACACCGCGCCAATACCTGTGTCACTCGCGTCCGTATCAAGGATAAACGGTTGATCGAAATCGGGATAATCCAATGTTGGGGCCGTAGCCAACAGATTACGCAGACTCTGAAAGGCCGCCTTTTCTGGCGGTCCCCACACAAACTTACGTCCCTTACCCGTAAGGAGGTGCAAGGGCCTCGCGATGGTCGCAAAATTCGGTACAAATCTTCGATAATACGAGGCAAATCCCAGAAAGCGACGTACATCCCCCACGGTGGCCGGAGTTGGCCAATCTCGGACGCACGCCGTTTTTTCCGGGTCCGTAGACACCCCCTCAGCGCTCACGATGTGCCCCAAATAACGGACGGACCGTTGCAGTAGGTGACATTTCTTTGGTTTGAATTTCAAGTTCGCGGAGCGCATCCTCGCGAACACCGTCTCCAACCGCCTTAAATGTTCATCAAATGTTCGGCTGAAGACAATAATATCGTCCAAATATATGAGACATGTCTCCCACTGCAACCCCGTCAAAACGAGCTCCATGAGCCTTTGAAATGTGGCAGGGGCCGCATTCAGCCCCATCGGAAGGCAGTTAAATTGAAATAACCCCTGCGGCGTACGGAATGCGGTCTTCTCCCGTGAGGGCTCGTCAAGGGGAAGCTGCCAAAATCCCGAAGAGAGGTCCAGTGTAGAGAAGAACTTAGCCCCCGACAATGCGTCGAGGGAGTCGTCCATACGCGGCAGGGGATACGCATCTGCCACCGATATCTTATTCAATTTCCGAAAGTCAACACAGAATCGTAATTTGCCATCCTTTTTCTTAACCAAGACCACAGGCGCGCCCCATGGGCTGTTTGATGGCGATATAATATCCGCAGCCAACATGTCTTCCACTGCCCCCCGAACGTGTTCTCGCTCGGCGAGACTCATTCGGTGCGAATTCAATCGAATAGGGGCAGCGTCGCCTGTATCAATATGATGGTGAAGCAACGAGGTGCGTCCCAAATCCAAATCATTGGAGCTGAACACATCCGAATACGTCAGTAATAATTTGTGAAGCGCACCCCGTTGATCCACAGACAGGGAAGAATTTCCGTCACATAAGCTAGCAATCCAGTGATCATCCGAAGCCATAGGCTCGGAAACACCAGCAACCACTTCCTGGCTATGCGAACAATCGTGAGCCGTAAATGCCGTAGTGGCATGTGCCACAACCGTGCCAGCCGGGACGCGAACATTTTCAGTACCCGCGTTGAGCACCTGCAAAAACGGCAATTGATCTGGCCGGACGATGGTCTGTGCCCCAACCAGCGCCAACCCGGCCGTTATCGAGGCTGAAGGTGACAACAAGACCCCAACCGCTCCTAGCTCACTAGGCAGGGGCTTCCGATACCGCAAGGGAATAAGCATCTGTGAGCCAGGTGGGATGTCAACAGATGCCACGGATAGCGCCTGCACTTGTACGGCCGAAGCAGGTCGCCCCCAGGGCGACGGCAGAAACGAAATTTGACGGCCACCCGGCAGTTCAATACAATTCTCATTAATTTTGATCAAAATAGGCATCTTAGCCAGGAAATCAGTGCCCAATAAACAAGGAACTGCCAAGGATCTTGAAATCAACACAACGCCCGAGGCCGACACATCCCCGATAGATATTTTAGCGTCCACCTGGCCCACGATGCCCATACTACCCCCGTTCGCAGCGACGCACGACCCGTAAACCGGACGCACGGCCCCGGGTGAGATGCCCAACAGATGAAAAATGACATCCGATATTATAGTCGCGGACGCTCCGGAATCGACCAAAATGCGCACGTCCACCCCTTGTATAGACCCCGGCACGGTGGACGAACCCGTAGCGGCCGCGACAACCCTCCGTGCCAATTTGCGCCACTGCGTCACAGAGCGACAAGGCCCCGTCGAAGGTCTCTCTTTAACAACAACACTAGGATCGCACAACGAAGGTGATGGGTGAGGTGTAAAGCCTTGCCGGGTGTCTGGTGCGTGCCGACTTGCCTGGTTCGGTGGTTCCTTGGTCGGCTTGGCCGTTGATGAGGCCTCCTGTTGCGGCGGACCCGGGATGCGGGCCCAGCAGTCCTTCGCGTAGTGGCCCCTCCGTCCGCAGCGGAAACAATCGGCGTCGTTGCGCCGAAGCGCAGGCCTTGCATCCCGCCGGCCCCGTACCGGTGGTGCAGCGCGAGAGGCCGGCCCACCGCGGCCTGACCATGGCCCAGAGGCGGCCGTCAGCTCCTGAGGGCCCCCCCCATCCGGCACGTATACCGACTTCGTAGGGTCCCAACCCAGAGCGCCACCCTCTGCGACGGGCCCCCCTGTCCACGCCGCGACTTGTTTCCACCGTCGGAGGTTGAATTGTGCATCCAGACATTTTGCCGCCGCCCGGGAAGTGAGCTTCTCATGCCCACACACCGGCATGGGAATCCCAAGATCCCGAGACAGCTCGAGCATCTTGCCCAAGATGAGAGGCTCGAGCAGGTCAGGTGTTGTTTCTGGATACGCGGCCATAGCCAAATCAAGCACCGCACCCCTGTATGCCACGGGCGATTCCTCGGGCGCTCGTTGTCGTTGAGCAAATCGCCGATGCGCGTCGTCAGGAGGCTTGTAGGCGTCGGCCATTTCTTGAAAAACTCCATATAATGTCTTCTTCTTTTCGGCCTTAATGTAACGAAAAAATCGAACAGATTCGTCGTCCAGAAGAGTCGGCAACACTTCTAAGGCCTCAGCATCGGTCCATCTCGCAGAACGGACCGCCGCCAAAAATCTGCAGGCGAAAGCGCTCCAGTCGCCCCCAATGGCGAATTCTTTGACCGTGGTGAGATGGTGACTCCGACTTCTCTTTACTCCGCCCTCCGCCGATGGCTCCTCCGGTGGCAAATTCAAAATGGCGTCGAACCGCGGCGTGGTCAAGATGGCGGTTTCCCGCCGCGGAACGCGCAAGATGGCGGCCTCCTGCCGCGTGGCCAATGGCGCCGGGAGCGAAGATACCGTGGCGGCCTGTGGAGCACCCTCCGCCCTCTCCGTCGCCGTCCTTGGGGTGACGAGATGACACAATTGGCCCAGGACGTCCTTGAGCATCTCCAGTTGCTCCGCCACCTGCAGCCATCGCAGATCAGCGTCTGATGTTGTCGGCGGCCCCGAGACTGCGGCTACATCTTCAACCCCAGTCCCCGCACTCGTTTCAGCAGGGCTCTCCTCCACCACCCCGGCAGGATCCATGTTTGGAGGGAAGTCGTCGTCTTCGGACGAAGAAGCCGATGCTGGCGCTGGAACATTTTTCTTTCTCACTTGTTTCGACATGCCGTTGCACTTCCGACACCAATGTAATAAAGGACTCGACCACGAAGTCTGGCTTGGTGTCCTTTATTCGGTTCTTCCTCGCAACCCACACGGCTGTCCTTCTATACGCCTTCCGCACTGATACTGATACTGCTGTTTCTCCCGTCACGCCAACAGCTCCTCTGTTGGTCTCCCGTTGTTCTCGTAACCTTCCAGCAGCCTCGCCGCTGTTACCCTCACGCAGCCCCCACTGGCTGCACTCGCTGCTGTTTCTCTTCTCGTCGCTCTCGTAGCCTCTCACACACAGCCTCGCCGGCTGTGTTCACCGCAGCTCCTCAACCACCCTCTCTCCAGCAGCCACACTGCTGTCTTCTCTCGCAGCTCCGCTGGCTGCTCCCTTAGCTGGCCACCGCTGGCCGCTGGTGCCACTCTTCCTCGCTTCGCCCAACGTGGCCTTACTCTCGTCCAGTCTCTCACTCTCTCCCCTCCTCTTCCGGTCTCATCCCTTAAGAACCTTAACCTTGCTCCCACGTCACCTAACTCCACCTCTCCGTGACGTCACATCCGGGAGGTCGCCCGCGCCCGCATTACACATTTGCAAATAATCGCACCAACTGTTGTCACCTTCTCACCAAGCTGCTTGGCGATGGTCTTGTAGCCCATTCCAGCCTTGTGTAGGTCTACAATCTTGTCCCTGACATCCTTGGAGAGCTCTCTGGTCTTGGCCATGGTGGAGAGTTTGGAATCTGATTGATTGATTTCTTCTGTGAACAGGTGTCTTTTATACAGGTAACAAACTGAGATTAGGAGCACTCCCTTTAAGAGTGTGCTCCTAATCTCAGCTCGTTACCTGTATAAAAGACACCTGGGAGCCAGAAATCTTTCTGATTGAGAAGGGGTCAAATACATATTTCCCTCATTAAAATGCAAATCAATTTATAACATTTTTAACATGCGTTTTTCTGGATTTTTGTTGTTATTCTGTCTCTCACTGTTCAAATAAACCTACCATTAAAATTATAGACTGATAATTTCTTTGTCAGTGGGCAAACGTACCAAATTAGCAGGGGATCAAATACTTTTTTTCCCTCACTGTACATAAAATACGGAAATTTATATCTGGTACAAAAGATGTATTACCGAAGCTATCAACAAAAGGTGTATACAGGATCAATTGCACGTGTGGTAAATGTCATGTTGGGCAAACAGGACGAATGATCAGCACGAGACTAAAAGAACATCTGCCAAATACAACTGTCAGCAGTAGCAGAACACACGTGCCAACAAGGACACTCAATTGATTTTGATAATGTTGAAGTTCTGTGTAAAACTAGCTACTACTGGCCAAGACTAATTAGAGAATCTATCGAAATTGAAAGAAATAAAAATAACTTTAACCGTTCGGATAGCTACCACCTTAGTGCTGCGTGGAAGCCACCACTTACTCTCACATCCACTCACTCACCACTCACTTTCATGCCGGCCCACTCACTCTTACGCACGCCCACCCACCCCACACCCACCACTCACTCTCACTCCCGTCCAATCACTCACCACTCACTCTCACACCCATTCACCCACTCTCACGCCCGCCAAACCACCCACCACCTCTCACGCCGCCAACCCACCCACCACTCACTCTATTACACCCACTCACTCACCACTCACTTTTACGCCTGCCCACTCACTACTCACTGTCACACCCACACACTCACCACTCACTCTCACACCCACTCACCACTCACTATCATACCCGCCCACTCACTACTCACTGTCACACCCACACTCACCACTCACTCTCACACCCACTCACACCCACCCACCACTCACTCCCATACCCACCACTCCCTCTCTCACCCGCCCACTCACTCACCACTCATGCCCACCTACCCATCAATCTCTCACACCTACCCTCCACTCTCACACCCACCCATCACTCACTCTCACACCCACCCACTCACCACTCACTCTCACACCCACCCACTCACTCACCACTCACTCCCGCCCACTCACTCACCACTCACTCTCACGCCCACCCACCACTCACTGTTACACCCACCGACTCACTAACCACTCACTGTCATGCTCCCCCACTCACTCACCAATCACTTTCACACCGACCCACTCACCCACCCACTCACTTTCGTGGTGGTGGTGGTGACCGTGGTGGCCGTGTTGGCGGTGGCCATGGTGGCAGTGGCCGTGGTGACGATGACCGTGGTGGTGGTGGCCGTGCGTGGGAGCCCGTGGCAGGAGACGCTCCCTGATGAAGTGGAGGCTCCACTCGATGTGAGCGTTCTCGAACCTGACAAAGTGCAGGAGCGGCTCCTCAACCTTCTTGCCCACCTCCTCCTTGTCCACCTCCTCAAACAGCCTCCGAGGGTTCGTACAGCGGCCTCCCCTGACGAGGGGAACGACGAGGTGGAGATCTACGGGGAAGAAGACGTGGAGGAGAGGAGGAGGGGGAGAGGGGGAAAGAGATACAGGGAGGAAACAGACATGAGATGGGAGACACGAGGAATAGAGGGAGACACGGGGATGAGGAGGGAGACACGGGGATGAGGAGGGAGACACGGGGAGGAGGAGGGAGACACGGGGAGGAGGAGGGAAAACCGGGGAGGAGGGAGATGCGGGGAGGAGGGAAACACGGGGATGAGGAGGAAGACATGGAGAGGAGGAGGTAGACATGGGGAGGAGAGAGGCTTGATTCCCAATTGACTTGTCTACGTACAGTGCGAAAGAAGTTCAACATACATCACCACTGGGGGGAGGGTGGTGGTGGGCGGGAGGGGGGAGGGAGGAGGCGGGGGGTGGGGGTACCTCGGCGGAGTGGTCAGGTGACCTCAGGTGGGCCACCTCGTGCTGCATGGTACTGTAGTTAGCGATCTTGGTCACAGAACCCCCTAGCACCACAACCACATCAACAACCACAAATACCACAACAACATCAGCCACAACTATAACCACAACCACAAAGATTCCCTGGGTAACCCCTTAACAGACTGTTGGGGCAAGTGATGTGAGCAAGTAGCAGCAGCGCCTATGAAGGCTATGGGTACTGCAGCACATGAGGGGGTGGGTGGCCAGCACCATGCTCCCCCGACCACCTTTGTCTCCCCCAGTGGCAATGTTTACTACACACCGCCGCACCAGGTTACTCATTTGGGGCTGAATCGACATAGGGGAGGCCCAGGACCGGTTCAAATCATCTCTATCACTGGGTGGTGTTGGTGGCCGTCAGCAGGAATTGAACTCTGGTCCGCTGGGTTCGTAGCAAAGCAAAGGGGTTATGCCACCGTTCCCCACAATATTTTGCTGTTTTTTCCTGGATTTTCTGTTTGCGCATAGTCACATTAAGATGTTTTATTGTTCATGTTTTTGTCTTTTGTTTGTTGCGGTTGCACCCGATGCAAGAGCCGAATGGCTCACAGGGCTATACCAAATAAATTAAAAAAATAAAACTGAACACAACCAACCACAACAACTACGGCTGTCATCGTCATTACACAATACAGGTGTTGTTGTTGGGTTAGTTGACGTAAACGCCGTGTCGTTAAACCTGCCACCACCTGACCAAACAGCCAATCAGTAACAGGGTTTGTCACGTAAACAGATCTGGCTGTCACCTGATGATGCCGGTTGTAATTGCTGGCGAAACATCACCATACTCAAGACTGTAAATTCTGTGGATTTGCTCTCCAACACACAACCGGTTTAGTGCTGTTACTAGTAACGAATTGGCACCACGCTCTGTTTATGTGATAAACCCCGTTACTAATTGGCTGTGTGGTCGAGTGGTGGCGGGTTTAACGACACATTTATATTGACAACATCTAACCCAAAAAAAACTATATTGGTCACGAAAGCCCTACTACGTTTTATCATTACGCACCACATGCACAAAGTGCTTGCCAAGAAGGAGAGGAGTACGTGAGGAGGATGAGGAAGGAGACACGGGGAGGAGGCAGATGCGAGATGGGAGACACGAGGGATAGAGGGAGATGAGGATAGGAGAGAGGAGACACGGGGAGGAGGGGGGAGACACGGGGAGGGAGACACGGGGAGGAGGGAGATGCGGGGAGGAGAGGAGGGAGACATGGGGAGCATGAGGAGGGAGACATGGGAAGCAGGAGGGAGACGCGGAAAGAGTAGGTGATGCGAAGAGGAGGGGGGAGACGGGGAGGAAGGAACACGGGAGCATAAACGACCACCCCCGTCGCAGCAGCGGCAGCTTTTGGCTGATAGCCATCAACACAAAGACGGTGGCCACCCCCGCCATCATCATCGCGCGGCACTTTCAGATGCGCCGCTTCCGCGGCCGTCTGGAATGCTGTCTTCCTTTTCAACAATATTAGGAAGCACCGCTGGGAGCTGCCCTGCAATTTCAAATCATCATCTTCATCGTATAGATTGACACTTGTTTCTTTAGGACTGCTTGTTGGTGTTGTGTTTACTTTGTTATCCTTGCCTGGTTCTGCCCCGCCAACCTCACTTTCGATTAACCACAGTTGGCTACGTACGGTGCGAAAGCATTTCAACATACATACAACCACAGAGACCTACAGACACCGAGAAGCAGAGAACCAGAGAGACCCACAGACCTCCAGACCCAGACACCCAGAGATACGTCCAGATTAGCACGGTTGGCGACGTGCGGTGCGAAAGAAGTCCAACATCCAGGTTGGTGCTGATGATGTATTTGTTTACCTTCTGTACCACTCATCGTGTGTGTGTGTACAGACAGTCCCCGGGCTACGGAAGGGTTCGGTTCCCCAGATCCTAAACCCTGATGAGAGACGCAGACTCCAAATATACGGCAGCAGCCATCGTCTGGGGTCGGGATCGAACCCGGGTCTCCTGGGAACCAGGCGAGGTAGTCAACATCTCTTCTCTATAAGTATGGGTCTCTGTGGGTCTCTGTGGGTCTGTGTGGGTCTCTAGGAGCATGGCTCTATGAGGTTCTGTGTAGGTCTCTATGAGTATGGGTCATAGGGTGAGAGAGACGAAAACTCCAAAGATACAGCAGCAGCAGGCATAGTCAGGGTTGGGATCAAACCCACGACCTCCTGCGTCCCAGGTGAGGTATTTAATATCTCATAACCACAGCGTGTCAAGATCAGGATAAAACCCATGGGGGGGGGGGGGGTGGAGGTTGACGAGGTGAGGTAATGGGTGAGGATAGGGGAGGTGAGGTGATGGGTGAGGAGGGGGACGAGGTGATGTAATGGGTGAGAAGAGACGAGCTGAGGTGATGGGTGGAGGAAGACGAGGTGAGGTGATGAGTGAGGTGGTAGACGAGGTGAGGTGATGGGTGAGGAAAGACGAGGTGCTGTGGTGGGTGAGGGGGACGAGGTGAGGTGATGGGTGAGGAGACTAGGTGAGATGATGGGTGATGAGGCAGACGAGGTGAGGTGATGGGTGAGGAGGCAGATAAAGTGATGTGATTGGTGAGGAGGGGGACGAGATGAGGGGTGAGGAGGACGAGGCGCAGGGTGTGGTGGACGAGCGAGGGGTGAGGAGGACAAGGTGAGGTGAGGGGTGAGGAAGACGAGCTGAGGGGTGAGGAAAACGATGGGTGAGGAGAACGAGGGGTGAGGAGGACGAGGGGTGAGAAGGACGAGGGGTAAGGAGGACGAGGGGTGAGGAGGACGAGGGGTGAGGAGGACGAGGGGTGAGGAGGACGAGGGGTGAGAAGGACGAGGGGTGAGAAGGATGAGGGGTAAGGAGGACGAGGGGTGAGGAGGACGAGGGGTGAGGAGGACGAGGGGTGAGGAGGACGAGGGGTGAGGAGGACGAGGGGTGAGAAGGACGAGGAGTGAGGAGAACGGGGGGTGAAAAGGACGGGGGGTGAGGACTAAGAAGAACGAGGTGTGGGGGTGCGGTGGACCAGCGAAGGTTGAGGAGGACAAGGTGAGGGGTGAGGAAGACGAGCTGAGGGGTGAGGAGAACGAGGGGTGAGGAGAACGAGGGGTGAAGAGAACGAGGGGTGAGGAGTAAGAAGAACGAGTGGGGGTGAGGAGGACGAGGTGAGGGGTGCGGACGAGGTGATGTTTGATTCGTGACAAAACATTTAATAAAGTTATTCATAACATGAATTATAGTCAATTATTCACGTCTACTCCATAGAGTGCAGGTAGCTGTGTGAGGAGGATGAGATGTGGAGAACGAGGGGCGAGAACGAGGTGTGGGTTGAGGACGACGGGTGAGGTGGACGAGGGGAGGGGTGAGGTGAGGACGAGGTTAGGGGTGAGGACGAGGGGTGAGGAGGACGAGGCGATGGGTGAGGAGGACGAGGTGAGGTCGGTAAGGGAGGTGTCGGTCTCCGGCGTGTTGCATGATATTTGTTGCTATGCTCGATGTTTGATTTGTGACAAAACATTTAATAAAGTTCTTAATAACATCCTGAAAGATAATACTGTATAATCAATTACTCGTGTCTGCTGCATAGAGGCCAGGTACCCGGATATGCCCTCCGTGTGTGCGTGTAGATAAATCAAAATCTGTATTTACCATGAGCTTTAACGTTCTCTTTCACACACGTCCAGAAGGGGCGGGTCAGCCAGTTGCATCAACAACAACAAAATGCACTGAAGGATACTCGAGTAAGGATTGAGAAAATGTAGTCAAGTCACCAATAAACATGTAGTGCAAAATCAAACTGTATAAGTACATACCTCCCTGTAGATTTGTCAACATCAAATCCAAGCTTGGGCAAGATGGCAAAACACCGACATTCAAAGGACCACACCAAGACCATACAGTGGCCTCGATTAAATTGCATTCAAACATTGAACTCTCGATGCGTGAGGAGGTTCCGAGTTTCAAACCGCAGAAGCCGCGTCGAGGACTTTGAGCCCTGGCTGAGTCGGAGGCAGCTTCCTCTGCCCCCATCGGGCGCCTGCGGGGCACGTGATCTGGCTCCGCCCATGGTAGGCGGGGTCAATGACGTCACCTCCGGCGTGACGTCACTCCGGCAGGGCGAGCGAGCTGAGCGGCTGTTTTTGTCTCTTGCGCCCCCAACAGGAGCCATGAGGTTCTTCAAGAGACGGCAGCAGTTGCAGGCGACGCTGGAGACTCCGAATTCGTCAACAGTGGAGGTGAGTGGCGCCACCTCTTGCGTTTTGGTGGAATTGGAGTTGTACGAAATAACAAATACTGTGATCACATAGAGGAAAAATAGATTTTTTTGAAATATAATTTTAATGTCAATTTAAATTGAACGCTTGATGCGTGGGTAATGAGGTTCATAGTTTAAGACCACAGATTGATAGTTTCATCAAGGATTTTAGTCGGAGAGAGCTTTCTCTGGGCAGTTGGTCCTTGTTTGCGTTGCCTTGGTGATAGCATCTCGGGCCAACTGCCATTTCCCAGCAGGTGTGCCTGGGGGTCACGTGACGTTTATTGACGCAATAAGGCCTAGCCATTGGCTCCGCCCTGTTTGGGTAAAGCCAGTGACATCATCACTATAATTGCCGACGTCATCGCTGCATGGGCTCCTTATAGCTGCAAGGTGGCCTCCTGTAATTCGGGCAAAGCGAGCGTGCTGAGCGCCTGTGTTTCTTTCTCTGGATCGGCAAGAGTATCCATGAGATTCTTCAACAGACCACAGTTGAAAGCAACACGAGATACTGAATGTGTCAACAGTGTAGGTCAGAGGTCGCAAACAGGTTTTGATTCCTTACCCGTACCCGGCCGCACCAGTGTCGGTACGGGTATCGGGCACCCGATTGCGACCTCTGGTGTAGGTTGACACATTCAGTAGTGCCACCTGCAGGGATTCATCTTCTTGGTTCTTTCGGTAAAGTCACGTAGAAGGGAAGTAATAAAATAATAAAAATAAAACATAATAAAACAATTCTCACGACGTTTCGGCCACAACGCAAGCAGCCGTCCTCTGAGGACGGCTGAGGACGGCTGCTTGCGTTGTGGCCGAAACGTCGTGAGAATTGTTTTATTATGTTTTATTTTTATTATTTTATTACTTCCCTTCTACGTGACTTTACCGAAAGAACCAAGAAGATAGTGCCACCTCTTGTGTTTGATGTCAGAGGAGTTGTACTTGGCAAGAGAGGTCGGGGACAGACACAAAGCTGGGCTGGAATGCAAACCTGTATGGAATGATAAAGCTTTGCCCCAACACCAGATTGACACCTTTTACAAGGCAGCAAGTCCGCATGAACCACACATACCTGCTAACACCAGTGGTGAGGGATATCTGAGCCGGTGTTGGGACTCCCCTATGTCGACTTAGGCTGAAATTAATAC
The DNA here is from genome assembly GCF_015708825.2 of Lethenteron reissneri. Classification (NCBI taxonomy): domain Eukaryota; kingdom Metazoa; phylum Chordata; class Hyperoartia; order Petromyzontiformes; family Petromyzontidae; genus Lethenteron; species Lethenteron reissneri. The sequence continues at coordinate 11,809,731 of NC_083825.1, forward strand.
AGGCAGTCTTCACTTAGCGCTCAAGATGCCGATGTGGAGAAGTGAGCATTCATCAAATCGGTGCGAAAAGGGTTATACCATGAAATATGGGGATGCCTTCTCGACAGCGTTATCTCTTATGAACAATAAATGAGGGCTTCATTGGAGTATGAGTATCAGCGCTATTTAATAAGAGTAATAAAACAGATGATAAACATTCTATCAAAACGAATTAGTTTTTTTTATAATAGCATCAGGATGTATCATGTACTCACTAAGCAGTGTAACCGCCTGATGCTCACCCACCTCGACCTGCCTTATCACTGGCATGTTGACATTCTCAGTGATACTTTTTCTTGACGTGTTGGTCTCATTTACAGCACTAACACTTGCAGGCCTCTTTCCAGACATTTTGGGGCTAAGGCAGAGAGACCAAGGAGGAGCAAACACGTCGGAGGACGAGTTTGTCTTTTAAAAACTGGCGAGCGCTGCGTGGCTCAGAGCGTACTGTGATAAAACTGAATAACAAATTAACCTTATAGCAGGACCCCGAGGTCCCGAATAAACGGAAGTCAAAATCGTAATTAATTAATTTTTGGTGACTCCGTCCCACTGCGCACATAAATGGCGAAACCTACCTGGCGCGGATAATTCTGTTGTGATGTGCAGAAGAAACCAAACTTTGAAACTTTGATTAGTGCATCGTGTAGAGCTCGTCGAGAGGAATAGATTGCCGTTTCGTTCGCCTTCAACAGACATAAAATGACATCGCAACGCAGTTTATGAGAGAGCCAGGGGCTTATGGGACGCCGGGGTCCCACCATAAATGATAGATTTTTTTTAAAGTACTTACGGCCATGAATGCTGGTCATCTCGGAGCATTCATCACTCTCATTGGCTGAGCGAATGTAACCAAAGATGGTGTGGGTGCGTTTCCTAGGCCAGCGCTGCTGCGTATTCTACCACTGTTTAGGCTGTGCAGGGAATCGTGGTGTTGCCTTTGCATTGGTGTGTGGGTGTCAGACCATCTGTCCTATGTGTGTCTACCTGTGTATGAGGCACCTCACTTGCCATGTGCCATGGTATTGTCTCCACCATCCGATGGCGAATGGCGTCCGTCACGATGCGATTGAAAGCAGGATTTACGCTGGGAGGAGCTAACGTGCCCGTGCCATGTGCCCTTGCTCCCGTCGCAGTTGGAAATGCCGGAGAAGGAAATGCACCAGCTGTCCCAGGAGGTGTCGACCCTGCGGGGCAATCTGGGCAGGGCACGAGCGCACTTCGCCACCCTGCGTGGCGCACTGAGCCAGAGAGATAAGAGTCTCCACGAGATGCTGCGCCAACTCAACAACAACCATGCTGAGGAGGTACTGTGGCCACCGCCAACCCCCCTGTCCCCTTGTTACACGGAGCGCGGCTAAAATGAAACTTAGTTTGTCAAGATTTCTCCGATCTTACATTTACATGCAAATTTTATCGAGCCCCGCCCACTGACCCTTGAGCTACACCCATCTCAAACTTTTATAACTCCCTGCCTTAGCAGCGCTCCCACCATATATATTTTCCTACCTCAGCAGCTCTCCCGCTATATTCTTCACCTGATGACGATTGCTTGTGTTGCGAGCAAAACGTCGTGATATTGTTATTATTTTTATTTTTCTATCTACATGGCCTTACTGAAAGACTCAAATAATGTGTTCTCGTTGTGAAGCTGCATGGCACACAAGCAGAGAAAACAAAACCTCAACATATTCGTCAATAACGCTGCAATGGATATTGCTTTGACTTCTCTGCTGTGAAGAAGAACCATTGCCTGAAACGTCAACTTTTAGTTGCTCTGCACTATTGAATGCATCATTATTGATTAATGAGTTGAGTTTTTATTCAGAGTGTGATCTGAACGTCAAGGAAATGGCACATTAAATCAGTGGATTCTGGGAGGTGGCTAGGTGCCCCAGGAGTCAGACATGCTGTGCCAGCATGGCTGAGATGCCAGGATCGAATGTGGATTACAGCCGCCCAACCACAGTGATTAAACCGGGTTCTCAAGCATAGTGGTCTCGGCCTCGTTGCAAATGAGTACAATAAAGAAACCCATCGAATTATATTTTGGTTCCTTAATTAATTTTGCTAAATTCATGGTAGCGAGTGGTCCATGGTTTGATTCTCAATAATGTTGAAAATGAAAAGATAAAAGCAGATCATAGCATCTCCCCACAGAGTGTGGCGAGGCGTTGTGAGTTATTTGTTTGGAATATTGACTCAATTTGAAGATGAACATTTGGGTGCAACGAGTTTCTTCATCACCTTATGATGAAGAACGTTTCCATGTTGTATGCATGCTTGCCAATCGTTGATTGATGTATACAATGTGTCATGGTTCTATTTTTGGACTTTCTATTATCATTCTAAATATTTTATGTTCTCTTTAAATGTGATTGCAGTATGTTCAATACGACCACGGGTGTTTACCTTGCATAGTTTTGTAGTTATTGATTTGTTTACAATATAATCTCAATTTCTTCTTTTCATCTTGAAAAGCATCCACTGCATGTGTGCGTCCATCTGCATGCGTGCCGCCTGTATGTGCACGTGCGTCTCTGTACTCGATGCCTGTGTCTCTGCATCCTTATCTCGTCTCCCTCTGCATGTTCTGCCTGTGGCTATGTACATCTCTCTCCGCATGCACTGTCTTTCCATGCATGTATCCAAATTTGTATGACTTGCTTGTGTCTTTGTGTGTATGTCTCTGCATCTGTAATTTCTTTATTTATTTTCTTGTGCTTCCTACCCGTGTCTCTCGTCTCTTATCTCTCTGTACAACTACATGCTCTGTGTGTCTGTATGTCTGTACCTGTCCTCATTTGCACGCTGCATGTGTCTGTGATGAGGGGCTGCCCACCTATGCATACACGTGCCTGTGCCGCTGTGCCCATCTGCCCGTGAGCAGCTAAGGGCGCACTCGCAGGCCATCAACAGCCTGCAAGTGGAGTTGGAGGCAGTGCGGTGGGGCGAGCGCGAGGAGCAGTTGAGGCGTGAGCACGATACGACTCTGCATCTGGCGTGCATGGAGCTGGCCGAATATCGTGCATCGCACATGCACGCCGATTCAGAGTACGACGCTCACGTCGTGCACATTACGGTCCTCCAGAAGGTGAGGCCTCCACTCTCACAACAGCAATGTGTCCTGCCCAAGCCCACTTAATTTTCTCAATATTTTGGATGAACGATAAACAATTTATTAATGTATTCAAATTACATGTTGTAATTACGCGTAATTTAGATGCTGCCCATCTCCGCCCGCAGGAGCTGAAGGAGCGTGACGAGCTGCTGCGGCACTCAGAGGCAGACCTGGTGGCGGCGCGTGAAGTGGCGCGAGAGCGCGGGACTGAAGCTGAGCGGCTGGGCACCGAGGCCGCGGAGCTGAGAGTGAACATGCACGACCTCTTTACCAACCAAGAGGTGCAGCAGACAGAGGTGGACACCCTGCGGCATGAAGCGCTGGAGCTGCAGCAACGACTGCAGGAGGCCAACGCTTGCTGCGAGGAGACCGGTGGGTTGGGGCCTTTGCTCCCAATCTTTCTGAATCCACGGACCCATTGAACACTCATTTTTGTTGAGCACTGTGCATCAATAACTTATTTTTACGAGTAAAAACGAGTAATTCCTCGTTTTTACTTCATTTCCCACGTGGACCACTTCCGCTGTCTAACATAGGACTGCAATGGGTTTACTAACTGCGCTCTCACTAGGTCCTTCCTGTGCATGTATTATTATTCTGGACCCTGTGTTTGCATGCAAGCTGGTGAATAGGTCTGAGGGACTGTCTGCTATTACTCCCGCTGCTGGTACTCTTCCTCCTAGTGCTGCTGCTTCTTCTCCGTCTGCTGCCGCTGGTGGCTGTACTGTATTCGTCTTCATCGCCGTGGTTATGTGTCCCTTCCGACAGGTAATTCTCTGGAGCAACAGATGGACTTTCTCAAGGCCGAGCTGGGAGTCTCCAGGGCAGAGGAGGCCGCGAGGGTACAGGAGGTGGTGCAGCTGCAGCACACACTTCAGCACACGGATGCTGAGATGGATTGCATGCACGGCCAGATCGCCAGGCTGCAGCACCAGGTAACCAGAACCTTAAGCTGCAGCCCCCCCACCTCCATGTGTGTGCATGAGGTCTGTCCTCATCCCCTGAGCAGTGCACCATCGCATGTGTGATCCCGCCGCCACAAAGCCGCTCGGCGGGCGCCCTATCCCCGACCTCGCCACCACCAAGTGAAGGAGCCGACCCCCGCGTCCCCCCACCTCACCTCACATGAACACACCCGCACGCATTTCCCACCCCCCCCCCCATAGAGCTCCGAGGGGAAGTCACCTGGCCGACCGGTTTTAATCCGAGAAACCCTTATCGGGATAACTTTCACGGTTTCCGGTGACCAGGGAATTGGACGACCTCCCCCGATGCTACTTCGCGGCGCTGCGACCGGCATTAAGATTGCAAGGTCGCAGCGAGGGGCCACTTGGCCACCGCGGGTGAAACGCACCCCACACACCCCACACACGCACGTATCGACGGGGCAGGCAGAGGGGTACAAGCTTTGTGATGGACGCCGCTGCATAATTCGCATAACCAAGGCACCATGCATGAGAATTGGACTAATTCGAATATGCGCCGCGCTTAAGCCCCGGAGGAGTAAAGAGCTCATAATTAAGGTATGCACGAGAATGGGACTAATTAGAATATGCGCCGCGCTTAAGCGCCGAAGAAGCAAGGAAAGGCTTGGAAGGCAGGGCCTGGGTCGGGGAGATAGGATAAAAGCGATCGTAGCCAGGTAGAGGGATCTCACTTCACTTCAAGAGGCCCAAGTTCAAGTCGGCTCCCAACTCTGCCCTCCGGACGTCCGCGTGACGTGTCCAGACGAGCATCGAGGAAAAGCCACAGGACGCCGAATACTTCGAACCCGGGGGAGCGCTGCGTGAGGCTGGATGAGTAGGGGCGTCGCGTTCGAATGCCGGCGACACCCTAGCGGGTATTAGGGCGGTGTGGCAATGCGAACGGAATAGGGGATGCGTGAGGGAGAGACCCCGGGGGCCAACGGCCCCCACATATTTGAGCAGCCAGGAGGGACCGCGGGGGCCAGCGGCCCCAAGACATGTTAGAGAATGGTCCGCAGAAGCATACATCACAGAACTACTTCTGAGAAATCTTTAAGTGCCCTCTGGTCCACATACAATAGGAGGAAATACTTTGATATCTGCCCTGCTATGGAGAGTAACGAGTAATGTTTATCAGAAAACAGTCAGATCTTTGGTTTTCAGAGCTGGAACTTAGCTCGATTTAGTGCAAAGCCGACATTGTTTTCATGGGCTTTTCTGTTAAATTCATGGTAGCGAGTGGTCCATGGTTTGATTCTCAATAATGTTGAAAATGAAAAGATAAAAGCAGATCAAACTAAATTTTTGTATCATAGCATCTCCACACAGAGTGTGGGGAGGCGTTGTGAGTTATTTGTTTGGAATATTGACTCAATTTGAAGATGAACATTTGGGTGCAACGAGTTTCTTCATCATCTTATGATGAAGAACGTTTCCATGTTGTATGCATGCTTGCCAATCGTTGATTGATGTATACAATGTGTCATGGTTCTATTTTTGGACTTTCTATTATCATTCTAAATATTTTATGTTCTCTTTAAATGTGATTGCAGTATGTTCAATACGACCACGGGTGTTTACCTTGCATATTTTTGTAGTTATTCATTTGTTTACAATATAATCTCAATTTCTTCTTTTCATCTTGAAAAGCATCCACTGCATGTGTGCGTCCATCTGCATGCGTGCCGCCTGTATGTGCACGTGCGTCTCTGTACTCGATGCCTGTGTCTCTGCATCCTTATCTCGTCTCCCTCTGCATGTTCTGCCTGTGGCTATGTACATCTCGCTCCACATGCACTGTCTTTCCATGCATGTGTCCAAATTTGTATGACTTGCTTGTGTCTTTGTGTGTATGTCTCTGCATCTGTAATTTCTTTATTTATTTTCTTGTGCTTCCTACCCGTGTCTCTCGTCTCTTATCTCTCTGTACAACTACATACTCTGTGTGTCTGTATGTCTGTACCTGTCATCATTTGCACGCTGCATGTGTCTGTGATGAGGGGCTGCCCACCTATGCATACACGTGCCTGTGCCGCTGTGCCCATCTGCCCGTGAGCAGCTAAGGGCGCACTCGCAGGCCATCAACAGCCTGCACGTGGAGTTGAAGGCAGTGCGGTGGGGCGAGCGCCAGGAGCAGTTGAGGCGTGAGCACGATACGACTCTGCATCTGGCGTGCATGGAGCTGGCCGAATATCGTGCATCGCACATGCACGCCGATTCAGAGTACGACGCTCACGTCGTGCACATTACGGTCCTCCAGAAGGTGAGGCCTCTACTCTCGCAACAGCAATGTGTCCTGCCCAAGCCGACTTAATTTTCTCAATATTTTGGATGAACGATAAACAATTTATTAATGTATTCAAATGACATGTTGTAATTACGCGTAATTTAGATGCTGCCCATCTCCGCCCGCAGGAGCTGAAGGAGCGTAACGAGCTGCTGCGGTACTCAGAGGCAGACCTGGTGGCGGCGCGGGAAGTGGCGCGAGAGCGCGGGACTGAAGCCGAGCGGCTGGGCACCGAGGCCGCCGAGCTGAGAGTGAACATGCACGACCTCTTTACCAACCAAGAGGTGCAGCAGACGGAGGTGGACACCCTGCGGCATGAAGCGCTGGAGCTGCAGCAACGACTGCAGGAGGCCAACGCTTGCTGCGAGGAGACCGGTGGGTTGGGGCCTTTGCTCTCAATCTTTCTGAATCCACGGACCTATTGAACACTCATTTTTGTTGAGCACTGTGCATCAATAACTTATTTTTACGAGTTAAAACGAGTAATTCCTCGTTTTTACTTCATTTCCCACGTGGACCACTTCCGCTGTCTAACATAGGACTGCACTGGGTTTACTAACTGCTCTCTCACTAGGTCCTTCCTGTGCATGTATTATTATTCTGGACCCTGTGTTTGCATGCAAGCTGGTGAATAGGTCTGAGGGACTGTCTGCTACTACTCCCGCTGCTGGTACTCTTCCTCCTAGTGCTGCTGCTTCTTCTCCGTCTGCTGCCGCTGGTGGCTGTACTGTCTTCATCTTCATCGCCGTGGTTATGTGTCCCTTCCGACAGGTAATTCTCTGGAGCAACAGATGGACTTTCTCAAGGCCGAGCTGGGAGTCTCCAGGGCAGAGGAGGCCGCGAGGGTACAGGAGGTGGTGCAGCTGCAGCACACACTTCAGCACACGGATGCTGAGATGGATTGCATGCACGGCCAGATCGCCAGGCTGCAGCACCAGGTAACCAGAACCTTAAGCTGCAGCCCCCCCACCTCCATGTGTGTGCATGAGGTCTGTCCTCATCCCCTGAGCAGTGCACCATCGCATGTGTGATCCCGCCGCCACAAAGCCGCTCGGCGGGCGCCCTATCCCCGACCTCGCCACCACCAAGTGAAGGAGCCGACCCCCGCGTCCCCCCACCTCACCTCACATGAACACACCCGCACGCATTTCCCACCCCCCCCCCCATAGAGCTCCGAGGGGAAGTCACCTGGCCGACCGGTTTTAATCCGAGAAACCCTTATCGGGATAACTTTCACGGTTTCCGGTGACCAGGGAATTGGACGACCTCCCCCGATGCTACTTCGCGGCGCTGCGACCGGCATTAAGATTGCAAGGTCGCAGCGAGGGGCCACTTGGCCACCGCGGGTGAAACGCACCCCACACACCCCACACACGCACGTATCGACGGGGCAGGCAGAGGGGTACAAGCTTTGTGATGGACGCCGCTGCATAATTCGCATAACCAAGGCACCATGCATGAGAATTGGACTAATTCGAATATGCGCCGCGCTTAAGCCCCGGAGGAGTAAAGAGCTCATAATTAAGGTATGCACGAGAATGGGACTAATTAGAATATGCGCCGCGCTTAAGCGCCGAAGAAGCAAGGAAAGGCTTGGAAGGCAGGGCCTGGGTCGGGGAGATAGGATAAAAGCGATCGTAGCCAGGTAGAGGGATCTCACTTCACTTCAAGAGGCCCAAGTTCAAGTCGGCTCCCAACTCTGCCCTCCGGACGTCCGCGTGACGTGTCCAGACGAGCATCGAGGAAAAGCCACAGGACGCCGAATACTTCGAACCCGGGGGAGCGCTGCGTGAGGCTGGATGAGTAGGGGCGTCGCGTTCGAATGCCGGCGACACCCTAGCGGGTATTAGGGCGGTGTGGCAATGCGAACGGAATAGGGGATGCGTGAGGGAGAGACCCCGGGGGCCAACGGCCCCCACATATTTGAGCAGCCAGGAGGGACCGCGGGGGCCAGCGGCCCCAAGACATGTTAGAGAATGGTCCGCAGAAGCATACATCACAGAACTACTTCTGAGAAATCTTTAAGTGCCCTCTGGTCCACATACAATAGGAGGAAATACTTTGATATCTGCCCTGCTATGGAGAGTAACGAGTAATGTTTATCAGAAAACAGTCAGATCTTTGGTTTTCAGAGCTGGAACTTAGCTCGATTTAGTGCAAAGCCGACATTGTTTTCATGGGCTTTTCTGTTAAATTCATGGTAGCGAGTGGTCCATGGTTTGATTCTCAATAATGTTGAAAATGAAAAGATAAAAGCAGATCAAACTAAATTTTTGTATCATAGCATCTCCACACAGAGTGTGGGGAGGCGTTGTGAGTTATTTGTTTGGAATATTGACTCAATTTGAAGATGAACATTTGGGTGCAACGAGTTTCTTCATCATCTTATGATGAAGAACGTTTCCATGTTGTATGCATGCTTGCCAATCGTTGATTGATGTATACAATGTGTCATGGTTCTATTTTTGGACTTTCTATTATCATTCTAAATATTTTATGTTCTCTTTAAATGTGATTGCAGTATGTTCAATACGACCACGGGTGTTTACCTTGCATATTTTTGTAGTTATTCATTTGTTTACAATATAATCTCAATTTCTTCTTTTCATCTTGAAAAGCATCCACTGCATGTGTGCGTCCATCTGCATGCGTGCCGCCTGTATGTGCACGTGCGTCTCTGTACTCGATGCCTGTGTCTCTGCATCCTTATCTCGTCTCCCTCTGCATGTTCTGCCTGTGGCTATGTACATCTCGCTCCACATGCACTGTCTTTCCATGCATGTGTCCAAATTTGTATGACTTGCTTGTGTCTTTGTGTGTATGTCTCTGCATCTGTAATTTCTTTATTTATTTTCTTGTGCTTCCTACCCGTGTCTCTCGTCTCTTATCTCTCTGTACAACTACATACTCTGTGTGTCTGTATGTCTGTACCTGTCATCATTTGCACGCTGCATGTGTCTGTGATGAGGGGCTGCCCACCTATGCATACACGTGCCTGTGCCGCTGTGCCCATCTGCCCGTGAGCAGCTAAGGGCGCACTCGCAGGCCATCAACAGCCTGCACGTGGAGTTGAAGGCAGTGCGGTGGGGCGAGCGCCAGGAGCAGTTGAGGCGTGAGCACGATACGACTCTGCATCTGGCGTGCATGGAGCTGGCCGAATATCGTGCATCGCACATGCACGCCGATTCAGAGTACGACGCTCACGTCGTGCACATTACGGTCCTCCAGAAGGTGAGGCCTCTACTCTCGCAACAGCAATGTGTCCTGCCCAAGCCGACTTAATTTTCTCAATATTTTGGATGAACGATAAACAATTTATTAATGTATTCAAATGACATGTTGTAATTACGCGTAATTTAGATGCTGCCCATCTCCGCCCGCAGGAGCTGAAGGAGCGTAACGAGCTGCTGCGGTACTCAGAGGCAGACCTGGTGGCGGCGCGGGAAGTGGCGCGAGAGCGCGGGACTGAAGCCGAGCGGCTGGGCACCGAGGCCGCCGAGCTGAGAGTGAACATGCACGACCTCTTTACCAACCAAGAGGTGCAGCAGACGGAGGTGGACACCCTGCGGCATGAAGCGCTGGAGCTGCAGCAACGACTGCAGGAGGCCAACGCTTGCTGCGAGGAGACCGGTGGGTTGGGGCCTTTGCTCTCAATCTTTCTGAATCCACGGACCTATTGAACACTCATTTTTGTTGAGCACTGTGCATCAATAACTTATTTTTACGAGTTAAAACGAGTAATTCCTCGTTTTTACTTCATTTCCCACGTGGACCACTTCCGCTGTCTAACATAGGACTGCACTGGGTTTACTAACTGCTCTCTCACTAGGTCCTTCCTGTGCATGTATTATTATTCTGGACCCTGTGTTTGCATGCAAGCTGGTGAATAGGTCTGAGGGACTGTCTGCTACTACTCCCGCTGCTGGTACTCTTCCTCCTAGTGCTGCTGCTTCTTCTCCGTCTGCTGCCGCTGGTGGCTGTACTGTCTTCATCTTCATCGCCGTGGTTATGTGTCCCTTCCGACAGGTAATTCTCTGGAGCAACAGATGGACTTTCTCAAGGCCGAGCTGGGAGTTTCCAGGGCAGAGGAGGCCTTGAGGGTACAGGAGGTGGTGCAGCTGCAGCACACACTTCAGCACACGGATGCTGCGATGGATTGCATGTGTAGGGGTGTTACGGAGGGGCTGTTATACAATGGTATCAGACGGTAAACAAACACAGTGGGCGTGGCTATGTCTGTGCACAGGGGGGTGCTCACAGCGACGTCTGCACCGGGCAGCCTGGGGGGCTGACTCGGAGCTGGGATCCCCCGGGGCCCCACCCCTCAGCGGGGGAGTTGGTATATAAGGAGGTGAGCCGGAGGGCTCGTGGCAGAATGTATGAAGCTTAACCAGTGAAGAAGGAAGATCTGCTAGATAGAGCTCTGGACTCCCCTGGATCGCCGCCCTTGTCAGGGCCTACCAGGACCGAGCCAGTGGCGTGGCCCCGAGAGCCAGAGCCGGTGCTCTTGTCAGAGCTGGTCTGGGGACTCCGGGCGCCATAAGCCCAGTTGGCCAGTGCTGGGCTAGCTAGCCTCCCCTAGCCCGATAGTGGAGGACTGAGAGGTAGGCTAGGGTTAGCCTACAGTGTGTCTCCCCAGTTAGACGGGTGAAGGGGCCGACACCCCTTCCAGTGTTGTATGTCCCGGTCTGTATTGTACCTTATGCGGAATAAATAAGTGTGCCTCCAACCCCGGCGTCCAAGGCTTCCTGAACGTTATTACATCTGGCGTCAGAAGTGATCTTCTACGAACATGGACACGCGACGGACGGCTCGTGCCAGAGAACCGGGGGCAGAGGAAACCGATGCCGACTTTGAGCCCGAGATGGCTGACGGCGACGCCGAGCAGCCGGGGCCGGGTCCATCCACACCGCAACGTCTGGACGGATGGGAGCCGTCGGCTGACGGACTATGGCAGGCTCATTCGCGACTGGCGGAGCTACTTTACGCTGCAGCCGCCACACTAGAAGAAATTACGCGGCTGGGAGCGGGTGGAGCGACACGGAGCGACGACAGCCGACGTCCAGCGCCGGTTCCCGCCATTTCCACGGGGCCGGATTTCGAAATTCCCACCATTACTACGGTGAGTGCTGAGGGCGGGGCCGGCCTGAGCCGCGCGTCCGACGTCGGGCATACAGTAGCCGCCACGTCATCAGGAGTGGTCGGCGCGTCACCAGCAGAGCGACCGCCGATGCCACACGCCCTTCCCGCCAAAACCGTGTGACTGCGGACGCCGCGTTACACCAGCGCTTACCACCTCTCAAGGAGTTCGTGGGCGAAGACGGTGACTGGGGCAGTTTCCAGAGGCGTTTTCTCGCTCACCAAGAAATGGCGCAGTGGACAGATGCCGAAGCTCTCCGCGCGCTGCCGGCGATGCTCGACAGTGATGCCCTCGCTACTCTCACCTCGGCGCCGAAAGCGAAGCGCGCCACGCTGCAGACGGCGTTTCAACTCCTGGCTGCAGTCTATGGACCACCTTCGGACTGCAGGCAGCTGTTTTATGATCGCCAGCGAGGTACCAAGGAGTTGCCCCTGGCGTACCGTACGGCTCTCCTGGCGGATGGATGAAGAAGGGGTGGACGCCATGGTGACGGAGAAAATCTTGCTGTTGGCTGACGAGTTGGACATTGTCGTCTTGGCGCAAGACGACACGGAGATGTGTTCCCTGCGGGCCGCGCGACACATCCATGCAAACCTGCTGTCCCAGCGTCGAAAGGCCAGCAAGGCGGCGGCCACCCATACCGTGGCTGCAGCCACCCTCCCAGCGGAAGAAATCTGCGCCATCAATCACCCGACGGAGTGGAGATCGGGAGTACGACCGGCTCGGGACGGACCGAGCCGCCAGGACCACCCCAAGTCATCGGGAGCACTTACGCACTGCTACAATTGCGGCCTCCGGGGCCATGTGGCCTCGGGATGCCGATCTCCTCGGCAGCGCGGGGCGATGCCTCGACAGGACGTCGCGCCTCTTCCCAAGCTTCACCAACAAAACCCGGCGAGTCGCGGCACCCCACATGTTTGGCCCACGCACACACCCGTCGCACACTCACGCACCGCAACGGACGGGGGTCGTAAATTACCTGTAGTCGCGCCAAAATGTACCACTGGGGGGACTGCATTTCTACCCAGCCAGTGGTCCGAGTTGGCCCATCGCGTTGTTGCCGCGTCGTCGGGGTCGTCGGTCGTTGTGGGGCATATTGACGGGGTTGAAGTGCGAATCCTGGTCGATATGGGAGCATCGGCGACTATTATTTCAGAATTGATTTATAACATTCTTCCCGTTCAAAGCCGTCCTTTGCTTCCCATTGATGATCCGTGCTATGCTGCTAATGGGGGCTCACTGGGCATCATTGGACAAATCCGCGCACAAATTTGTATTGGGGATATTAAATTGTCTGGGCCAATATTGGTCTCCTCCTCGCTGGCGGTTCCGTGCCTGCTGGGGACGGATTTCTTGGCCAAAATGCCAATTCGTATCCTGGTCGATCAGGGTTGCATTGAGCTCCCGTCGGGCCGACGTGTTTCGTTCCTGCCATCCCCCTCGACGGGTCGGACGGCGTTTGCGACGGTACCGGCGCTGGTTGCAAGAACAGTACGCGTACCGCCGGGAGCCCAGATGCTCGTGCCTCTTAGGCTACGTCGACCATTTGCTAAGGGGATTGGGGACCAGGGGGTTCTGCTAGGACCATCTAGGGTCGGGGTTAGCGGACCTGATTTAATACCGGCCCAGACCATCGTAAGAGGGGACGGGGACCCTTTCATCGCGGTCCTCAATGTGGGGTCGCGTACGGCGGTGGTTACTCAAGGGACCGTGCTTGCGCACGCAACGCCGGTGTCCTGTGAGGAACCCGTCATAAATCACGTAACCACTGCTCCTCCACCGTGACCACATACGGACAGTAATGAAGGGTGGCTCGATGCGCTTTGTGCGGGATCGTCGGACCTGTCCGACTCACAGCGTGAAAAGCTTAGAATCCTTCTGCGCGAGTTTTCCGACATTTTTAGTCAAAACAAATATGATCTGGGCTGTACTAATTTGCTGCGACACCATATTGACACGGGTGACAGCGCGCCAATACGCCAAAATCCTTTTCGGTTAAGTCCCGCCGAAAAAGACCATGTCAAATCGGCCGTTGACATGTTAGCCGCCGATATCATTTCTCCTTCTACCAGCCTTTGGGGTGCGCCGATTGTCTTAGTTAAAAAACATGACGGCTCATTACGTTTTTGCGTCAATTTTCGTCGACTGAACAAAATTTTTGTTGCCGACGCATACCCGCTTCCTCGGATGGATGAATTGCTTGAAGCCTTGGCGGGGGCGCGATTCTTCTCCACATTGGATTTGCTTTCGGGATTCTGGCAACTCCCTCTGGATGACGATTCAAAACCTAAAACTGCTTTTTGTACACCGCACGGCCTTTTTCAATTCAACCGGTTGCCGATGGAGCTCCACTCAGCGCCGGCGACTTTCCAGCGATTGATGGAATTGGTCTTGGCTGGGTTACAATGGGATTCGTGTTTGATTTATTTGGACGACGTCATCGTTTTCAGTAAAACATTCGACGAACACCTCCAGAGGTTGCGGGCGGTTTTTCTCAAAATGCGGGCTGCTAATTTGAAATTCAAACCCCAGAAATGTCATTTGTTACGCGAATCAGTGCGGTATTTGGGGCATATCGTGGGACGCTCAGGTATTGCTAGCGATCCCGCCAAAACGCAATGTGTCAGCTCCTGGCCGACTCCCACCTCTGTGGGAGAGGTCAGGAGTTTTGTCGGATTCGCATCATACTACCGACGATTTGTCGCTGATTTTGCGACGATTGCAAAGTCCTTACATGCTTTAACAGCAAAGGTGGTCAGATTTCACTGGGGCCAGGAAGAGGAGGCTGCTTTTCGATCCCTCCGGGACGCTCTGGTGAGAGCTCCGCCATTGATTTATCCTGACTTTACTAAACCCTTTTTGCTCGATACGGACGCGAGCAACACGGGAATTGGGGGCGTGCTTTCGCAGGTGGTTGACGGCGTGGAACGGGTGGTAGCATACGGCAGTCGGGTGTTGTCTCCGGCGGAACAAAGATACTGTGTCACCCGTCGGGAACTATTGGCAATTGTTAACTTCATTCAACAGTATCGCCCATATCTGTACGGTCGTCATACCATCCGAACAGATCATGCGGCACTACAGTACACCCTGCGAGTTCAACAGCCATCGGGGCAATTGTCTCGCTGGTTGGAGATTCTCCAGGACTTCGATTTTGAAACTACGTATCATAAGGGCGTTCGCCACACGAATGCAGACGCCCTGTCATGGCTGCCAACCTCCTCCGAATGCGCGTACCTCCTTGGTTCGGGGCGTTGCAAGCCTCCGAATGAGGTATCTGATCCGGTTTTGGCGGCTGCCGCTGGCGCGCCTTTAATGACGGGTCTGATTGAACAACAGGTGACGGATTCCTTGCTGGGGTTGCCTGTTGCTGAATGGGGGCGCCTCCAGATGGAGGACACCTCCCTCCTCGCTTTGCGCCGTCGCATCGGGGGTGCTGGTTGGGAGGGGGGGAATGTCGACTCGTGGGGGTTGGTTCAGGGTCTGTTGATGCATTGGGACGGGAGATCCCGCCGACACCGGCTGGTGGTGCCTTCTGTTTTGAGGGGTAGAGTGGTGTGGGCTGCGCATGAGCGTCTCCTCCACCTGGGAACTCAAAAGACCCTTGCCATGCTGCAGCTGGATTTTTCTTGTCCGGGCATGACAAGGGATGTCGGGGAGCTGTTAGGGTCATGTCCTCAGTGCGCGCAACGGAAACCACCAGCGCGGGTGTCTAACCCGCCATTGCAATCTATCAAAGTTTCCAGGGTGAACGAGCTTGTTGCGCTTGATATTCTAGGCCCATTCCCCGCTACGCCCAGGGGAAATAGATACCTATTGACCGGGGTAGAATATTTTACACGCTGGCCTATGGCCTGGCCCCTCGCCAACCAGTCAGCAGCAGCCATCGCGGAGACCTTTGTCCAGGGATACGTCCTTGACAAAGGTGCTCCGGAGCGGCTGCTGACCGACCAAGGTAAAAAAATTTCGGGTAAACTTCTCCACGAAGTCTGCGAGCTCCTGGGAACGAAAAAAGTTCGTACCTCCCAATATCATCCGCAAACTGACGGGATGGTGGAGCGTCTGCATCGGACTATCACGTCCATGCTGTCCCAACAGGTCTCTGACTCACAGACCGATTGGGACCTTCAGATTCAGGGGGTGTTGGCGGCATACAGAATGGCTCCCCATGCGGCAACGGGATTTTCGCCCTTCTTCCTAATGTACGGCCGCGAGCCTTAACCCACCTGTTCCGACCCAGCTGCAGGTCTCCATGCCGCGGGGTAAATCTAAATTGGCCGAACATGTTAAATATCGTTAAATTGACGGAGGCACGGGAGGCAGCTATGCAGAATTCGGATCTCCGCCAGAAGGCTAATGAGAGACTCCGGCTGGGTCGGGCGCATGTGTTTCAGTGGAAACCAGGTGACAGGGCGTGGTTGCACTGTCCCCAAGTACCACTGGCAACCTCCTCTAAGCTGGTGCGGCCGTGGCGGGGTCCTGTGGAAGTAGTGCAGGTTTTGTGGCCACAGTGTGTGCGTATCAAATGGGGGAAGCGTTGGTGGTTCGTACACCCCTCCAGATTGAAACCGTTCGTTGCGGTCCGTGTTCCCACTTCACACACGCGTGGCCAAACATGTGAGGGATCCGCCGACTCCCGGGCTCCGACTTCGCTGCTCTCCCCTAACGTGCCGCTAACTGTTCCGTCTCCAGGTGCACCAGGAGTGACGGGCTCACGCCCGCCAACCCCTCCGGGGGATGTCGGGGGTCACTCAGCAGCAAAGAATGACTCCCTCGACACCGGATTGTTGACACCTACCATTGCACCAACCGGGGTTGACCCGTGTGACGGGCCTGCTGCAAGAACGCGCGCAAAAATGCGCAGACTTTTGTGAGATCCTGAAAAATGTATATATGTTGGTTTCTGAGATTTGTATGTGTTGTTTTTTTACTGGAAATTGTATATATGTCGTTTTTTTACGGGATTCACTATTTATTCGGGGGGGGGGGGTGCGTCGGGTTATTTTCTCTTTACTGTTGTTATTGTTCTTGTTGTTGTTATTGTTGTTCGAAATTTGTGAGGCACACACAGGTTCAAGGGGGGGATACATCTTTATTGTTATCTTGTTGCAGCCGGGACGGCTGCGAGCTGTACAGGGGGGGGGGGGGGTGATGTAGGGGTGTTACGGAGGGGCTGTTATACAATGGTATCAGACGGTAAACAAACACAGTGGGCGTGACTATGTCTGTGCACAGGGGGGTGCTCACAGCGACATCCGCAACGGGCAGCCTGGGGGGCTGACTCGGAGCTGGGATCCCCCGGGGCCCCACCCCTCAGCGGGGGAGTTGGTATATAAAGAGGTGAGCCGGAGGGCTCGTGGCAGAATGTATGAAGCTTAACCAGTGAAGAAGGAAGATCTGCTAGATAGAGCCCTGGACTCCCCTGGATCGCCGCCCTTGTCAGGGCCTACCAGGACCGAGCCAGTGGCGTGGCCCCGAGAGCCGGTGCTCTTGTCAGAGCTGGTCTGGGGACTCCGGGCGCCATAAGCCCAGTTGGCCAGTGCTGGGCTAGCTAGCCTCCCCTAGCCCGATAGTGGAGGACCGAGAGGTAGGCTAGGGTTAGCCTACAGTGTGTCTCCCCAGTTAGACGGGTGAAGGGACCGACACCCCTTCCAGTGTTGTATGTCCCGGTCTGTATTGTACCTTATGTGGAATAAATAAGTGTGCCTCCAACCCCGGCGTCCAAGGCTTCCTGAACGTTATTACACATGCACGGCCAGATCGCCAGGCTGCAGCACCAGGTAACCAGAACCTTAAGCTGCAGCCCCCCCACCTCCATGTGTGTGCATGAGGTCTGTCCTCATCCTCTGAGCAGTGCACCATCGCATGTTAGAGAATGGTCCGCAGAAGCATACATCACATAACTACTTCTGAGAAATCTTTAAGTGCCCTCTGGTCCACATACAATAGGAGGAAATACTTTGATATCTGCCCTGCTATGGAGAGTAATGAGTAATGTTTATCACAAAACAGTCAGATCTTTGGTTTTCAGAGCTGGAACTTAGCTCGATTTAGTGCAAAGCCAACATTGTTTTCATGGGCTTTTCTGTGAAGTCATTGATGATCAGGCTGAGATCATTAACTCACTGCACATGTGAACCTGGCTTAATCACAGGTGGCTGGAACCTGAAGTGGTTATTTAAGTAATATGGATGCAGCCAGGAAGGCAGACAGCCAGAATGTTTTTTTTTTATAATGTAGTATGATAATGCATTTCTATATGGCAAAAGGTATAATTGTGACCACAGGATCGGTGCTCTCAGCATGCCTCTTAATTTTATCTGCAGATAGGTGAATGGTGATTAGGTAATTACACTTGATGAGACAAGGCAAGCCCTGACTAGGCCTGTAACTAATTCACCCATCTCATAATTTGTCATGATTCAAAGTTGCGAATGCATTTGCTTAAAATTTTATACTTCCATTTAGAATAAATACAATTGAATTATACAGTCAGCTGCAGTTTACAGGACTTTTTCTAAAATGTCATTGGCTTGCATTTGTTAGACAAACAATATAGGCTTGCAGACAGATAGCTCTATGCACACCAGAGTGTAAATGACTTAAGTTGCAATTATTTATTTGTTTGCAAGCTGGGCTTAATTACAGCTGGGTCTTCTCCAACCCAGAAAATATTTCCATATTCTGCACACCACATTTAGTATACTTCTCCAGACATGGATCCAGCATTGTGGAATGTGTGCGTGTGCGCAGCTGAAGGAGTTGGAGGGGCACGTCCAGACACTTGGGTCGGAGAAAGCGCAGCAGCAGGACACGCATCGGAAAGAGGCCTGCGAGCTGGCGACGGGGCTGGAGGAGGTCCGGCTCACCCTCGCCGATGCTTTCAAGCAGTTCGAGCGCAACTCCAAGAAGGTACCGACTCGCAAAGGCACGCGTGGTGAAGCCACGATTGGCACTGAAGAGGGGCGCCACGGTGGCGAGATGTTAACTACCTCGCCTGTATGCAGGAGGTTGTGAGTTTCATCCCAACCCCGACACCTGTATATTTGGAGTTTGCATGTTCTCCCTGTGGTCGCGTGGATTTTCTTCCGGGTCCTCCGGTTTTCCCATCCACATTTAGAAACTTGCGTTTAGATTATTTGGCTGCAATACATTTCCACATGATAAGCCACTTCGTAGAACTTTCATTTGTGGGCAGGTCACTTCTCAAAAAGAGCTATATAGTTCAGTAGGCCTTAGCTGGTAAAATAAAGATAATTAAAGTTTGAGTTGAGGCAGCGTGCGGCTGTTGTGCCTCATTTACCAATAATGAAATGTGCCAATGACAATTTGGCCCGGGATAAATTTGTCACCCCACCAATTATTCAATGTGTGCTTTGATCAACAACAACGTGATCATGGAACATGAAAGGAATAAAAACTCACTGAGACCAGAAGGGCCATTGCTCGGTCAAAATAATAGTACACAGTGCAGCATGAACAAAGCCACGCACAAAGTGTGATGCCGCCGCCACAAAGCCGTTCGGCAGGCGCCCCATCCCCGACCTCGCCACCACCAAGCGACGGAGCCAACCCCTCGTCCCCCTCACCTCACCTCACACGAACACACCCGCACGCATTCCCCCCCCCCCCCCCCCCATAGAGCTGGAAGGGGAGGTCACCTGATCGACCGGTTTTTATCCGAGAAGCCCTTATCGGGATTGACTTTCACGGTTTCCGGCGACCAGGGAATTGGACGACCTCCCCCGACGCTACTTTGCACCGCGGCGCTGCGACCGGCCTTAAGATGGTATGGTCGCGGCGAAGGGCATTCGGCCACCGCGGTTGAAACGCATCATCCCCCCACACACACCCCCCATGGGTCGACGAGACAGGCAGAGGAGAGACGAGGCGGCATAGTTTAGGGTGCGCAATTGATGGGGCAGGTGGTGAGGACATGCGGAGGCTCCGCGCTTAACTTCCGCAGTGGGCCGTGGTGATGGACGCCGCTGCATGGTGCGCAGGAGCACGGCGCCATGCATGAGAAGGGGATTAATTGGAATTGGCGCCGCACACGCAGCACATCCGATTAGCATATCAAAGGCGCCCGGAACCGCCGTGCGCGTGCTAGCGGGCGCGCGTTCATTGTTAAAGAAAAACTGGGAGAGGGCCGCCATCACACTCGGAGCCGCATCCCTTTGATGTAGGGAGGATAAAAAGGGGGCGCAAAGGGGAAATCGCTCTCTCACTCCAGCGCCAGGTGACAAGACGCTCTCCAGTCCAGCGACCCGAACGTCCGTGAGACGCATCGAGGTACGCTGCGAGTACGGGATCAACGGACCGCCGTGGGCACCTAACAGTGAGTAAGGAGGTGAAGTAGGATCATAGCCGATAAATAGGGAATAGGTACAGGGGTAGTGGAATAGGCCAGCCTCGTCGATTCATACTGACTCAACAACCAGTTCCAGGTAGCAAACAATAAATCATTAATAGCGAATCGCGGCCTCATGTGATCTCGTTGAGCAGTGTGAACGCGTGTGGTGCTGCGTATACAGCTGCTCGCCTCGTGGGAGCGCTGCGCAGAGCGGCGCGAGAGTGGGTGTCGCGTGTGTGCAGGTGTGTGCGCTCGTAGCGTGGGGGAAGGGGTCGGTGCGTCCACAGGTACCAGTTCCGTCTATCGCCGCAGGGACTCGCGCGGTGTGAGGGCAGCGTCGTTCACCCTCCGACCCCTGACCCCCGTTTAGAGCGCGTGATTTATGGAGAGACAACGCAGCATTTACAGGTGAACGAGAGCGTGCGGCGAGCTATGCCTCTCACACGAGCTCGCGGAGGGACGGACCAGGGAGGGGAGCCGTCGGGCGATGAGCCCAGCGACGGCAGCAGCTGCTCACAGAGTAGCGAGGGGTCGGCGAACGGCGGAGCCCCTGCCATAGGCATGGAGGAGCAGGGAGGGACTTCGGGGACCAGCGGCCCCAACAAAAGCAATACAGGGAGTTAAGTGACTAAAACAGACCACACGATGTAACAGATTACAACAGGGAGAACATACGGCATTTAAAACCAGGGGAAGATATATACAAACAGATACAGAAAAAACTGAAATATTTATGATTATATACAACGTATTAATTTAGCCTTCTGCACTCTGAACCAAGCTGTCCGAGTTTGATTACCAACCATGGCTAGCATTGGTGGCCAGTGATATCTGAACCGGTCTTGGGTGTTCCACCTCGTGCTGACCAGTGTAATGAAGTATGATCAATTAATTAAAATGACCGGTATGGCTCAGGGAAACTTTCATTCAGCAGTATCACAAAAACACATTCAGCGGTGGACGGATCATGGCTGCTCATTATGATGATGCTGATGATTGCGATGGTAAAACGAACATTGTCTGTATTAAGGCTCAGGAGGTCGAGGACACAATCATCCGGCTGAGGGAGGAGCTCAAGGCGAGCGAGGAGGAGCTCGCAGCGAGTGAGGCGCAGCGTGCCAGTGCCCAGCCGGAGCTCTCCACCCCCCAACAGAGACTGTCGGCGCTGCAGGATCAGCTGACCGCGTCCCAAGCTGGCAATGAGGACACCATACGTCAGGTAATGCTCCCAGCCTCTTTCCCACGGCCGCTGGGAACCCGGCCAAGGTCTGACCGTGACACAGCACTTGAGTCGTCAGGCTGTGTAGGGTCTGACTATCTGCTCCCCTCTGCTACGTGCATGTCCATACCCTCCCTGTCCTGGTTTGGGAAGCGATTTTAATCTGACCTTTTAATTCAGATTTTGGGTTACTTATTCCATATATGTGGGCTTTTATAGGCGTAATCATGGGTTGTGTGCATGATGGTCCGACAAGATTGGGTGCATCCCGGGTGATTTGGTCAAACATGGTGTATGGACATCTGTGAAAAATATCTTTTAGAGCTCACCAGACTCCTCCAATATGAATAAAGAATCTGGTTCTATGTGTCTGTTGTTGCATCTGTATGTTCTACAATAACTGCACACAGTCGTCAAATGCTTTTCTCTGTCCCTCTGCCCATGGCCCAAGCAGCTCTTCGAGAGGAGCCAGCAGCTGGGATCCCTGCAGGTGGGGATTCTTTGGTATCAGCGTGTGCTGGCCGAGCTGCACACAGAGCTGGAGCAGTACCACGAAAACACACACTCACAGCTGCAGCATTTGGACATGCTGCGCCAGCAGAGCGAGGCGGAGGTGAGTACACAGCATTCGCACGTTGCACAGACAAAGACTCCCCGTATAGCCTTAATAAACTGTTGGGGAAAGCACTGTTAGTCAGCAGCACCTATGAAGGCCGGCATAGCACACAAGGGGGTGATTGGCCAGCACCATGCCTCGCGGCCTTTGTCTCTCCAGTGGTGATGTTTACACATCGCACCAGGTACTCATTTGAGGCTGGGTCGATCTCGGGGACGCCCAGGACCGGTTCACATAATCATCACTGGTGTTGGCCATGAACGGGAATCGAACTCGGATCGCCGCTTTCGAAGGCTAATTGCTACACTACCGCTCCCCACACATTCACTTTCATACACATGGACACGTGCGCGTGCACACACACACACACTCACATAGACAAACACTTGCTCCAAGCGCGATCCTGAGTCATTACATGTCGCGGAGAATCGCTCCACTGAACAAAATAGCGACGCGGTTCAATTTTCAAGTGCGAGTTCGCGTTTAAAGTCAATGTTATAAAATATATATTTGATGGAACCAGGTTCGTAAGTGCAGATTGAAATTGAGAGAAACAGAAATAACTTTAATCGCTCAGACAGCTACAGGCTTAGTGCGGCCTGGAAGCGTATTATTAAATAAGATACATTACAATTCCTTATAAGGGAAACAAACACTAACTGATTACTAATGTAGCATAATCACAATAAAACACATTCCAAATGATTACTAATCTACAACTCGCATCGTAACAATAGCCTGATTAACACGTAGGCTTTCGCGACCAATATTATTCATAATCAACGTTTTTGGGTTTAGATTGCGTTATTTATAAATGTGTCGTAACCCTCCACCACCCGACACGGCCAATCAGTATAAAAGTGTCACGATCTAAACCCAAAAACGTTGATTATGAATAGACTGATTACTAATCTAGTATATATTTACAATCGATCCCCCCTTGAATCTTTGCACCTGATGAGTTAATGAGTTAATGATGACGTCACTCTGCTGCTGCTCTATATAAGAACGGGAGACACAGCAGAGCCTCACCATTCTGGCGAATTGCCCGATGATGCTGGATGCAATTACCAGCGAAACGTCGTACTCAAATTGTAAATGTTGTGGTTTCACGCTTCAACACACCGGTGGGCTAAAGCAGTGAACTATTTGTCTTTTGTCAACGTGACACTTTTTTACTGATTGGCCGTGTCGGGTGGTGGAGGGTTACGACACATTTATAAATAACGCGATCTAAACCCAAAAACGTTGATTATGAATAGCCTGATTACTAATCTAGTATATATTTACAATCGATCCCCCCTTGAATCTTTGCACCTGATGAGTTAATGAGTTAATGATGACGTCACTCTGCTGCTGCTCTATATAAGAACGGGAGACACAGCAGAGCCTCACCATTCTGGCGAATTGCCCGATGAGGGGGAAACTGCCCTGGCTTGCCAGGGGAGACACCAGGAGCATCGAGGTGATCCTTCCAGCCCGTCCGGATCTCAAGTGAGACCTAGCCACCAGCCCCGAGGCCTGCGAGGGCCCTGACCGTGTGGCCAGGGATGACCACGCTGCCAAGAAGCGGGGACTGCTGGAGAATGGAGACGGAAATCGCAACAGACGAAGAGGGGAAACGGCAAGAGTCAAGGACCACGAGGGCCACCCGAGTTGCTGAAGGAGACCGGGATGACCGAGCCGCCCAGCTTATGCTCGCAGCAGATGAAAAGGAAGCAGGGAGTGCGTCAAGAGAAATGAATGCCACCTGCACTGCTGAGGGAGCCTGGGACGACAGAGTCGGCCAGACGGTGACTGCAGGAGATAAGAAGAAGACGCGGCGAAAGCAGAGGGCCACCGACACCACCTACGCTGCCGGAGGGGACTGGGGCAACCAGACCGACCCGCTGGCAGCAGGGGGATGCGTGGAGGAGGCATGGAGACGGATGGAGGGGAACGTGGCGGAGGCACGGCAGAAGGAGAGGATGGAGGAACTGGATGGGAGGGCGGGAGCTGATGGAGTGGGTGAGGGAGGCCGAGGAGAAAAAGGTACGGCGTCCGGACGCAGAGATGCGGGTGCCCCCGAGCTGGAGGGTGGGGAACGAAGCCAGAGAGACGCCAGCAACCCTGGGGCAAGGGGGAGGCCCGGAGGGAGAACGCGACAGTGGACGCTGGACCGGTGGGAGCTGGGAGGCCCCGGGAACGAGACGGGAAATGGCGAAGCGGGGCAGGGGTGAGTCTGACACCACCTCATGTCAAACGACATAATTGCGTCAGAGTAATGATGAAGGACGAGGTAGCAGAAGAAGTG